>NC_141878.1:160230000-160533030 GCF_056163025.1 Triticum urartu | reverse complement strand
CCACATTCCTCCTCAAGTCCTCACCCACAAAAAACAATCAAGTCATTTAGCATCATTCCATTGCGTCTTCCATGGCCAACGTGAGTTCTGGGTAAGAGATTTCCACCAGGGAGAGGCGAGCATGGAAGAGGAAGCACGAGAGATGTCCCGCCTCACCGCGGAAGCAGCCGACATGTCCAGCCGCACAGTAGTAGCATCACAGAGGTCCCGCCGCGCTCGCCGAAGCAGCATGGAGGTCCCGCCGCCGTCGATGTAGCAAACTGGTCCGGCCGCGAGAGATGTCCCACCGCGCTGCCGGAGCAGCACGGAGGTCCCACCATGCCGTGGTGGCCTGGGAAAATTTCTCGCGGTCAGGCGAGGACTCTTACAGGCGCATGCATGCGATCATCCACAGCCAGATGGATCAGATCACCGGCTGGGCAAGGTTGCAGGACGAGGCTACCGGCGTCATCCGGCAACTAGGGGAGGGCAATGCGAAGCTCCGGGCCGAGCACGGCCTGCTGAAGGCAAAGATCGCCAGAAGGGCGAAGCACGCGGAGGAGACCGCTGCCTTGTTGCAGAGGACGGGCGTCATCGTCAAGAAACTTATGGACGAGAATGCCATGCTCCGCATCGAGCACAAAAGGCTGGTGGGGGAATCCAAGGATGATGCCAAGCAGCGTATTAAGGACATGAAACTGATGAAAGAGATCATCGCCACTCGCCGCGAGAACTAGTCTCCGCGACCTGCAGTGCATAAAGAAAGTGGAGATCGGCGAGCCAGATCGTTGTATGCGTCTTCCTTCTTCTTTTGCCCTTGTGTATTTCGGGCATAGCCGCATGTGGATTTTTCAATTATCTTCCTAATTATGTAAGACAATTATTATCCACTCTCGTCGTCCTTATATATATTCATCAGTCTTGCTATAAGTCACAGTAGATGCTATATAGGTCCGTCAGATCTTACATCAAGATCCGTGCAAAAATTTCTTTTCAGATTTTCTTTTTTCTCTCTTAAATCTCAGTCGAGGGAGACATAGCCACGCCACTAAACAGACCTTGGGAGAGAGGTGGATGGCAGATGGAGGTCAAAGGGCTCTCTTCCTGATAAGCATGCGTAGGGATCTGATCGCACGCCTCCCGTACTCAAATAGCTACCCTGCACGGCGCCTCCTAGCTAATAAAAAAAGGGGACGCGTGGCTGCACGTAAATAGTAAATAGAACGCCCACAGTTTCAATAATACTTGTGTTTCTGATTGTAACGTGACAGCACTTGTTCCAAAATGACTTTGTTGATTGTTAATGTGTGCGCCTTCACAAATCGGACAGCAAAATTACCACAGCATGTTGGTGCCATGTCATGACACCAGGCCAAGTTTCATGATTTTCACGCGTCTTTTGGAATTACAGGAATTAGAAAACCAAGTTTCTCAATGTTTCCAGCCGAGCCACGACGCCCAGATGTTTGAATTTCATTCCCATTTCTTGCATGGGACCTAGAAATTCACCCGAGGACACACATGTGATTATTCAACCAACTTTGGTGCACGAGAGCATGTGCTTGTAGTTCAAATTTGAATTATGCACATTAAATGACCAGAAACTCAATTAATGTAGAAAAAAGGCCAAACGAACCTAGAATAATTCCAAAATTTAACAGGGCACTCATGTAGTTCTATGTTGCCTCTGTAAAGAAACTCAAGGGGGGCAACGTATATCGTTTCACACTCAAAGGTGACACGTTCCCTCTCAGAACCATGAGCCTTCTTGAGAGAAGCTCTGGTTTGCAAGAAGCTTATACCGAAACTTGTTCCAAATCGGCCTAATTTTTTACCACATCATGTTAGTGCCATGACATGACACCATGCCAAGTTTCATGATTTCCAGGCGAGTTTTGGATTTACATGAATTTTAAAACCAAGTTTCTCGATGTTCTTGGTCGAGTCACGATGCCAAGATGTTTAAATTTGATTCCCATTTCTTGCATGGGACCTAGAAATTCACCCAAGGACACACATGTGATTTTTCAACCAACTTTGGTGCACCGGAGCTTGTGCTTGCAGTTCAAATTTGGATTATGCACATTAAATGTCCAAAAACTCAATTAATGTATAAAAAAGGCCAAACGAACCAGGAATAATTCCAAAAATTAACAGGGCACTCATGTAGTTCTATGTTGCCTCTGTAAAGAAAATCAGGGGGGAGGCAGCGTATATTGTTTCGCACACAAAGGTGACATGTTCCCTCTCGGAACCACGAGGCTTGTTGATTCTCTCTCTGGTTTTGCAAGAAGCTTATACCAAAACTTGTCCCAATCCAGCCAAAAAATATACATATGAAAATAAGGTTTAGATTATCCCGAACATCTCGCTACCTAGACCAATGTACTCTGATTTGAATTCAACATAAAATGGATACAGATATTTGAATTGGAGATCGTATGGTACATGTAGTTCATAGTGAAATATGATGACTGCTATATGCATGTTTTTTGTTAACAAGATAATATTCAAATTATTGTATAACTTGACAACAATCGTATTCAAATAAGGAAAATTGATTCAAATTTAGTCCATATGGTAGACTAAAATATATATGTTCCTAGGGTGGAGTAAAATGTTCATATATGATGGAAGATCAAAATGTAGTACTACATCCATTATAAACCGCAAGGTCACCTAACGATATATTCGAATTCAACATAACGTGGATTAAAAAATTGAAATTCGAGATCCTGGCATTTGTAATCATATAAAAAGGGACATGACTCTTTCTTTTGGTGGGAATTGATTTGTTTTTTGTTGTTGTTGAGGGAAGTGTGAATCGATTTGGTACTGTATAGGGTAAACTTGTTCTCCTGATTTTTTACAATTTTCTTGTAGTTTTTTCAATGACATCTATAGCAATATAGTAAAAGGGGACATGACTCTCGGGTGTCTTGTATGAATTGTTTTTTGTACATGTTAAGTTTGTTCTGCCGAAAAGGAATCTGCGCCTTGTTATCCCAAAAATTTCAAACTCGAATATATTTTGTCTCATCTGCTTTGAAACTCCCGCCTCTTCAACCCGCTTTGTGCCTTGTTATCCCGAAATTTCGACCCGCACGAAAACTCTCTCTGAGGGAGTCCTGGATTAGGGGGTCTCCGGACAGCCAGACTATATCTTTTGGCCGGACTTTTGGACTATGAAGATACAAGATTGAAGACTTCGTCCCGTGTCCGGATGGGACTCTCCTTGGCGTGGAAGGCAAGCTTGGCAATACGGATATGTAGATCTCCTCCCTTGTAACCGACTTTGTGTAATCCTAGCCCCCTCCGGTGTCTATATAAACCGGAGGGTTTGGTCTGTAGGACAACATACAATGATACCATAGGCTAGCTTCTAGGGTTTAGCCTCTACGATCTCGTGGTAGATCAACTCTTGTAATACTCATATCATCAAGATCAATCAAGCAGGACGTAGGGTATTGCCTCCATCAAGAGGGCCCGAACCTGGGAAAACATCGTGTCCCCTGCCTCCTGTCACCATCCGCCTTAGACGCACAGTTCGGGACCCCCTACCTGAGATCCGCCAGTTTTGACACCGACATTGGTGCTTTCATTGAGAGTTCCACTGTGTCATCATCGTAAGGAGGGATGGCTCGTCTAGTTGTCAAGGACAACATCACCTCTGGGGGAGCCCTGGCTGTAGGCCAAACTCTCCGACTAGGTGGCTTCGTCATGACCGCCCGCTCGGCTGCTACGCCGACGATGACTTCTTGGGTCATCGAAAATAGCCTCCACATCGGCTCGAAATTCACTGAGCAGATGGATCCAATGGAGCTCTCCTCTTTGAACAAGCTCTTGGATCGCATCGCCGCTCTAGGAGTCGCTACGGACTACGATCGGATTGGGCTTAAAACCGACCAAAGGGAGATTAACTCTCCGCCGGTGGTGGGGGAGCAATGCGGCGATTCTCCCTCTATCCTAAGGACGAACTATGTTCGGATTCCCAAGCTCTCCGAGCCGGATACCCGCCCACAGGAGGACATCGCCCTAACCCTGAACCTAGAATCAGGCTGCATGCCGAACCTGCGGGGCAACATCCCGGAGCCCGAACTTCCAAGATCGGAAACTCCCCCGCCCCGGGGTCTCAGATTGGGTCAAGGTCTGGACTTAAATCCACCCACCCACCCAGATACAAATGATCTTTCCCACATTAGGCAAGAGCCCCAAGAGACAGTACATCACTATTGGGCCAGATTCCTCCTTGTAATGAACAAGGTCAAGGACTGTCGCGAGGAAGACACAATTTCGTACTTTTGCAAAAATTGCACGGACAAGGGAATCCTCAACGCCATAAGTCGCCGTGACATAGCACACTTCACTGACTTGGCGGCCATAGTACGGAAGTACTGTGCGATGGAAAGCGCCTGGAAAACCCAAACAAAATTTTGGGATAATCCGGCTCTAACAAAACCCCCAGTCCGAACTAAAAGGGTGCACTTTCATAAGTCGCCTGACTCAATTACAAAGAAGCAAAAGCCCACTACAGGGCGGGGAACCGTATTGGAGGGATGGCTTAACGGGCCCTGCAAAATTCGTCGTACAGCGGATACTATACCAACACACAGCCTTAGAGCGTGTTGGGTACTTCGGCAGGTGGCCAAGAGCGGTGAGGATCTCCTCATCCAAAATACCTCAGAGCACCATCCCGTGGATAACAATACAGTATTGACAGTCTTCGAGACCTTCGCCTCAAATAATAGGCGTAAGCGAGAACTCCGCAGCCTTGCCGAAGTCTACCACGTGGCAGCAATAAATCCGTGGAGCGACACGGCTACCACCTTAAATGTCAGTGATGAACCTAAATTCCGAACAGCCCAAGCACCAGCCGCCTTGGTCCTCAGTCCAATTGTGGACGGCTTTCGGCTCACTAAAGTGCTCATGGACGGCGGCAGCGGATTAAACCTCATTTATGAGGAGACCCTTCAAAAAATGGAAATAGACAAAAACTGTATTGAGCAAAGCAGCACGACCTTCCAAGGAATCATCCCTAGTCGGGAGGCACGTTGCACTGGGAAAATCACACTAGATGTGGTATTCGGCACTCCGGAGAATTACAGGTCCGAAGAATTACATTCCAAGTGGCCCCGTTCAGTAGCGGATACCATGCCCTTCTAGGGCGGGAGGCATTCACGATCTTCCAAGCCATACCCCATTACGCGTACATGAAGCTCAAAATGCCCGGGCCCAATGGAATCATCACTCTAGCTAGTGATCCAGACATAGCACTCTGCACCGAGGACAAAACAGCCGCACTGGCCCTCGAGGCATTATCCGAAGCCCTTGTGGCGGAGGAATTAACTGCGCTGCGCTCCACAGTGGACAGGGACGACGTGATACTAGACAAAAGATCCAAGTCCACCTCTTTTAAACCAGTGGATGAAATAGCCAAATTCCAAGTCCACCCAATGGACCCCACAAAAACAGCATCCATCGGGGCACAGTTAAACCCTGCTATAGACGCCGCACTATGGGAGTTCCTGCGCGAGAATTGGGACATATTCGCCTGGCATCCTTCAAACATGCCAGGAATCCCACGCAGGCTGGCCGAGCATAGCCTTAACATTCTAAAAGGATTCAAGCCAGTCAAGCAGACTCTTCGGCGTTTCTACGAACCTAAGCGACAAGCCATGGGAGAGGAGCTAGCCAAGTTACTGGAGGCCGGATTCATTAGAGAAATAAAGCATCCAGACTGGCTAGCAAACCTGGTGATGGTACCAAAGAGGGACAAATCCTGGCGCCTATGTGTCGACTTCAAGGACCTTAATAAGGTTTGCCCAAAGGATCCCTTCCCCCTCCCTCGCATCGATCAAATTATAGACGCTACCACAGGACACGACTCATTGTGCTTCCTCGACGCATACTCCGGTTACCACCAAATTAAGATGGCGGAGTCCGATCAAGCCGCAACGGCATTTATCACTCCATATGGCACCTTCTGTTTTAACACAATGCCCTTCGGCTCAAAAACGCCGGCGCAACGTATCAGCGCATGATTCAGACATGTCTGGAAAAGCAGATCAGCAAAAGAGTAGAGGCATACGTAGACGATGTGGTTGTTAAAACCAAACACGTCGACTCCTTAATAGACGACTTGAGGCTCACGTTCGACAATCTCCAAACATATGACATTAAGCTCAATTCGGAAAAATGCGTTTTCGGCGTACCCGCCGGAAAGCTCCTGGGCTTTATCGTGTCCAGTAGAGGAATTGAAGCAAATCCGGCCAAAATCCGAGCTCTGTCGCAGTTGGCTATCCCAACTGACCTCAAGCAAATCCAGAAGTTAACTGGATGTGTGGCGGCCTTAAGCCGCTTTATCTCGCGATTAGGAGAAAAGGCACTCCCCCTTTATCGCCTTCTTCGGCGCACCGAACACTTCGAGTGGACGGACGCAGCCACGGCCAGATTGGAAGAAATAAAAGCCATCCTGGCCACCAATCCAATCTTGGCCGCGCCAAATGTCGGCGAACCAATGCTGTTATATATAGCGGCAACTCACCAAGTGGTAAGCGCAGTGCTCGTCGTCGAACGAGAGATGGACGGACATAAATTCCCACTTCAAAAGCCAGTATATTATGTATCCATTGTCCTCACTCCATGCAAATCACGGTACCCACATTATGAAAAGATAGCATACGCGGTATTCATGGCATCCCGGAAATTACGACACTACTTTCAAGAGTGTTCAATTACGGTGGCCTCAGAAGTACCACTCAACGACATAATAAAAAACCGCGATGCTACGGGTTGGATTGCCAAATGGGCTATCAAGCTCCTCCTGTTCGACATAACATATAGACCACGGCGAGCCATTGAGTCGCAAGTACTGGCCGATTTCATCGTTGAATGGAAAAAAGCCGAACTCCCTAAAGAGTACAGTGCATACTCCAATTGGATCATGCACTTTGACGGCTCTAAAATCTTGGCTGGTCTGGGGGCTGGTGTCATCCTGACGTACCCCACCGGAGATACAGTCCAATACGTACTCCAAATACTATACACAGACTCCAACAACGCAGCCGAATACGAGGCCCTATTACACGGTCTCCGGATGGCAGTTTCCATGGGCATTCAACGTCTGGAGGTGCATGGGGACTCGAACCTCGCAATATCTCAAATAAATGGAGACTTCGATGCCAAGGATCCGAAAATGGTGGCATATCACAACGCCGTCCTCAAACTGTCAGCTCGTTTCGAGGGGCTTGAATTCCACCATGTGGCTCGGGAAAACAATCGGCGGCGGATATCCTCGCCCGTATCGGCGCTAAGCGCGGCCCTGTCCCACCTAACATCTTCCTGGAAAAGCTGTTTAAGCCGTCCGTGGTATGGGAAGGGGATACCGGTAACAATAGTCCGGACCCGGCCACAACACCAGATATCGAACACTCTGACACAATCGGAGGCTCTGCCATCGAAATAACACCTTCAACCCATGTGATAATGGTCGTCATCGCCCCGTGGACAGAACCATTCCTGGCCTACCTAACCAGGCAGGAACTACCCGAGGACCAAAATGCGGCACGCTGCATAGTGCGGCGATCTAAAGCCTACAAGGTCCACGAGGGAGAGCTTTATAAGAAAAGCACTACCGGAGTCCTTCAAAGGTGCATCTCCGAAGAGGAAGGGCGGAAGCTTTAGGCAGAAATCCATGCTGGACTCGACGGCCATCACGCCGCAACCCGGGCCCTTGTAAGCAAGGCCTTCCGTACAGGTTTCTATTGGTCGACGGCCTGAGCAGATGCACAGTATCTGGTCCAACATTGCGTCGGTTGCCAGCTTTTCGCAAACCAAAGCCATATGCCGCCTACCACTCTCCAAACAATCCCCATTACTTGGCCCTTTGCGGTCTGGGGGCTTGATATGGTCGGACCCCTTAAAGGGGGAACCCATAAGAAAAAATACTTACTGGTCATGGTGGATAAATTAACCAAATGGATAGAAGCCAAACCCGTTAAAACAGCTGAATCCAGACCGGTGATAGACCTCATATCTGGGGTTGTACACCGTTATGGCATCTCCCACAGCATCATCACTGACAACGGCACGAACTTTACAATCGACGAGGTAAAACTTTGGTGCAGCAACATGGGCATCAAGCTCGATTATGCTTCTGTCTATCACCCGCAAACTAACGGTCAAGTCGAGCGAGCAAATGGTCTTATCATGAGCGGCATCAAACCCAGATTAGTGCGGTCCTTAAAGGAATCAAACACGCACTGGGTAGAGGAGCTCGACTCCATACTATGGGGGCTGCGGACCACGCCGAATCGCATTACCGGATACACACTGTTTTTTATGGTGTACGCCGCAGAGGCGGTTCTGCCTTGCGACATAATTCATGACTCACCTCGAGTGCGCATGTACGAAGAAAAAGAGGACGAGCTCGATCGGCAGGACAGTTTGGACGCCCTGGAGGAGGAGCACGATGTGGCAAAAGCCCGTTCCGCATTCTATCAGCAACAGGCTCGAAGGTATCAAAGCAGAGAAGTACGGGCCAAAACCTATAACATTGGCGAACTAGTTCTACGCCTGCCGGAGAAGAAAAAGAACAAGCTCAAGCCCAAATGGGAAGGTCCCTTCATTATTGACCAGGTTCTGACCAGTGGAGCATACCGTCTGCGGGATGCATCGGACAATTGACTCGAGCCAAACCCATGGAACGCAGCCAGACTCTGAAGATTCTACGCCTAGTGTCGGACTCTATGTTCATCTCCTTACCCCCGTCAATTTTTTGCATATCCGTTATCTATCTTTTCTCTCTTTCTCTCTTCCTTTTTCTTCTCCTCAAGGCCTTAAAAGGCTAACTTGTGTCTTGACTACACAATCTTGACGCGCTCAACCGCGCTCATTATACCTGGGGGCTTCTTATACAGAAGCTTATTATAACTATTTTTCTGGGCTTTATGCCCCGCACATGTGTTATTCTTCCGCATGTACCTTTTTCGCCATTGTATGCATCGATATGACTTAAGTTTTGGCCAAGCTGGGTTGCCTGGCTCTTGTATTTATGCCCTATGTTCCTGTTAATTAGGCTAGGGCATAAGGGGAGCACCTCTGCGATTGTTACTGTCGAGTCAGTCGGATGTGTACCTCAGACTGGGTGAAGCCGAAAGCTAGCGTTCTTAAGGGAATATTTGGTCGGTCAACAAAAGATGACTTTTATTTATTTTGATACATGCCCCCAGATGTTTATAGCCTGCGTCTCTTTTTGCAATTCGGACATTCACATTAGGGCATGCGTACCCAGGGAAAGGAACCCTTAACGGAACTATTCTCCCTGGAAGATGTTTCTTACTATCCATGTAATATAACATAGCTAGTTGGGTACTTGTCTGTTCAAGCACTTATGACCCCTATGCCTGGTTTCCACACATACCCCGGTTTTTACATAACCGAGCGAGTATTTGGATACACTCCGGACTATCGGGTCCAGAGGTCGAAGCGAAAAGGTCCGCCATGACAAATGATTTACAATCCGGCTAGGGACATTATATATGTCACTTAAAGTACATAGTCACTAAGACTGATTAAATTCTTCTTCTATACCATCCAACAGGCTGTCTAGCCTACAATCCTGTTGGGAATACTTTGCGGCTAATTCTACTTGGTCATACACCAAACTGATGGGGGTCTCTTTCCCATCGGGCCCCACAGGTCCGACCTCGGCCATGTGGTTTGGGTCAGCTTTGGTATATGGTGTCTTCACCATGGCCCAGGCTTCCCTTGCACCTTGTCGGCAAGCTGATATCTTCCATAATCGGAAGCACTGCCACACTCCCTTGAGCTTCTCTATAAGCTCCCCCATGCCTCCTGGCGGGGAGGCGGATGGCCACAAGGCTTGGGCAAAACCCTGCATCACCTGCCGAACTTGTTCGTGCAGTTGTGAGAGCTCTGGTAGAAGATCACCTGCAGACCCGGGCATCTCCTCCGCGGGACGACCCGTCAGCATACCTGCAGACATAACTCTGTTAGCCGGCTTCTTCGCCGAACTCTTTCAAAAGTTCGTTCAAGCACTTACTGAAAATGTCGCGTCGAAGCCGCTTATTCTCCTTCACGGAGTCCGCAAGTTGGGCTCGGACATATTTCAGTTCCACGCCCAGCCAGATATTGGCATCCTGGAGATTATTTTTCTCATGCCTGACCCGCGTAAGCACACGCTCGCCAGCATTTAGCTGTCGATTAACACGTTGTGCATCCTCCGGCATGGCCTCCGGATTCGCTCCGGAGTCATCTGCAATATCTATTGTTAGATTTGCATGCAAGCCGCATACTATCTGGTACCTGTCATTCTTTGCAATGGAAACAAGTGTTACCAGAGGGGGCCTTCTCGGACTCCTTCAACGCGGCCACCGCGGCCCGTAGCTGGGCTTTGCACTCTTCCAGCTCTTGAGACAATTGGGTATTCTTCTCTGTAAGATCCTGCACAAATAATGATCCTTAAATCAGTTGTGTCAACTGTTTCAAGTCTCAGGGGCTACTGATATATAATCGTCAGATTTTCTTACCCGTATATCCTTTACATACTGGTCCGTGGCTCTAGCAAGACCGTTTTGAGCAGCATGGACGTACGCGTCTCCTAAGTTGAAGGCATCGAACGCATCTTGGGAGGAACAAGCGTCACGAAGTACGGCCCGGCGACGCCTGTGATTCATGGCGCTTTCCACTTCGGAATTTGTAGCGGATAGTCTATCCGCATCCTATGTAGGAGGAGCATCCGGCGTTCGCCCCGTGTTAGCTTCCGCCTCTATGTCCGGCCCTGGAGCCTGACTGGTGGAGGCGTGATCGGCAACCTCTCCAGATATAGTCCGGCGAGCGTTTTTCCTACTAGGAAACATGGACATCATTATATTTTAAGAAAGACGACAACCACGGAGCAAGGTTCTGTATCATACCTCTGCACCGGCGTCTCAGTCCTGACCGCCTTCCTCTTTGGCCTACCCGGCTTCGGTGTCCCTCGTTGGTGAGTCACTACGGGTTCGGCATGGCGTCCCGAAGGCCTTCCCTGTAAAACACCATATGTGTACATTAGGTGAAGTGCATAAAAGGGGATCCTTCTCGGAAGTTGGGACTTCGGTTTTTCTTACATGCGACGCAGGGAGTAGCCCAGGATTGTCGGCCATGATGGCCACCATGGCATCATCGCAGCTCAATTGGTAGAATGTTCTGTCTATCAGCTCCACAAATATATCCGGATCCTCTTCAAGTCCGGGATCGAGGGCCCGATCAGGGTCCTCCGGTTGTGGAGATGGGTTGTTGACCTCCCTTACAGCTTTTCATGGTTCCTGCCATGAAACGGCAAGGTGAGTACTTATGATGAAGAATGCGGGAAGGTTGGGAGTAAAAAGTGACAGCTCACCCAGCTTGGAGGGTTGTACATGGAGAATCCATCCCGTCGCTTAATACAGATGAACTCCTCTTCCTCTCCCTTGAACAACTCGGACAGAATTTTTGCTAGAGCAGCAGCTGAGTCCGGTCCCTTATGCCCGCAGCGAGTGGCATCATCTTCCCGTTAAAGCGCCACATGGGGTGCCCTCGATATTGAAGTGGCTGCACCCCCCACATTATACATATTGACATAACCTCGATTATTGCCAGTCCTGATTGAGCCAGCACTTTAATCCGGTCCATCAGGTAAAGGACTTCTCTGTTATCTTCCTCTTGGGGGCTCCGTGGGCTCCAGCTTTGGCGTTTCTTCAGAGGAGCATTGTGGAACTCGGGAAGACCCCTCCGAATAGGATCTGGAAGGGGGACGTCCTCCATGTAAAACCACTCTGAAGGCCAGTCTTTGGACGTATTCTTCGGGGTACCGGACAGGTATCCGGTCCCGGCGATGCGCCATATTTCGGCTCCGCCCACTTGATATAGTGACCCCTCCTGTGTACGGGGCACAAGGCAGAATAGCCTCTTCCGAAGCTCGAAATGAGCCTCGCAGCCCAAAAATAGCTCACAAAGGGCGACATAACCAGCGATGTGTAATATGGAAGCGGGGGTGAAGTTATGCAACTGGAGGCCGTAAAACTCCAGGAGCCCGCGGAGGAACGGATGGATTGGAAATCCAAGTCCCCTTAGTAAATAAGGGACAAGGCACACCCGCTCACCCTTGGAGGGATTGGGGAAGCTCTCCGCTTGCTCCCCGCCATTATAGGTGGCGAGCCCGGCTCGAACGGGGACCATATATGCTGGAGGGAGAAATCCCTGGGTCTGTAACTCTACTAATTGGTTGTGCGGGACGGAACACTTCTCCCAATCACCGGGCTTAGGGCTACGGGAGCGGGAGGAGGAGCTGCGATGGCCAGCCATGTTGGAATGGATTTTTCCGAGCGTGCTCCGATGGATACTGAGGATGGTGTGGTTTGGATCTAAGAATCCCCGTCCCTTTAATAGACAGTTTACTTACATGGCTAGGGTGGCGAATGTAAAAATGCCCCGGCTCCTCGCATTCGCTCGACACATGGAAGATAGCCCTTATTGGGCGCAGAAGCCAAGAAGTGCAACATTTATGGGGAGCCGGGCACTACTCGGCAGATATTCAGAATTTGGAGAAGAACCCGCCTTGCAATGCCGAAGACAATCTGCGCGCCGGACTCATCGTCATTGAAGCCTGGTTCGGGAGCTACTGAGGGAGTCCTGGATTAGGGGGTCTCTGGACAATTGGAGTATATCTTTTGGTTGGACTGTTGGACTATGAAGACACAAGATTGAAGACTTCGTCCCGTGTCCGGATGGGACTCTCCTTGGCGTGGAAGGCAAGCTTGGCAATACGGATATGTAGATCTCCTCCCTAGTAACCGACTTTGTGTAACCCTAGCCCCCTCCGGTGTCTATATAAACCGGAGGGTTTGGTCCGTAGGACAACATACAATCATGCCATAGGCTAGCTTCTAGGGTTTAGCCTCTACGATCTCGTGGTAGATCAACTCTTCTAATACTCATATCATCAAGATCAATCAAGCAGGACGTAGGGTATTACCTCCATCAAGAGGGACCGAACCTGGCTAAACATCGTGTCCCCTGCCTCCTGTTACCATCCACCTTAGATGCACAGTTTGGGACCCCCTACCCGAGATCCGCCAGTTTTGACACCGACACTCTCCTCATCCGAAATCGGTCCTGCAGCCCAGACATGCGAAATCCCCCTTCTACCCCTCAGCCGAAAATGTCGGCTCGACGTCGCGGTGTCAAAACCGGTGGGGGTACGCTGGTAACTTACCCTACATTTTAGACAAACGCGTATCTAAGCCATGGGTCCCCCTACCTTCCCCTTCGTCCCCCCATTCGTACACCGAGGCCGCCAAAACCCGCGAAACCCCACGCTTCTCCGTCGGCCTCCCGGCCGCCGCCCAGCTGGAGACTCTTCCCCGACGACATCGTCCATCGCAACATCTCGCCGTCCCTCATCGACCGCACCGGATGAGGATCCATCATCGATCTCGTCGTCCCACCGGATCAGCCGCCCCGTCCTCCACCTCTAAGGAGCTGCCCTGATGTTCGCCTCGTCTATCGCGCCACCTCCATCCCCATAGCACCGTCTTGACCTACCCCACCGTAACCGCAGCACCCTCACCAATTCCTCCGATGAAGCCGAGGCACACTCGACGCCACCAAGGAGGTTCTGCACTCACCGCTGCATTTTATCTTTTATTCGATCTCACGGGGCTGCCGGTGCTCGATGTCGAGCAGCCATGGCGGGTCTCCATCGACGGAGCCGTCGCCGGCACTTCATCCACGGCGTCTCTCCCCCATGTCGTTGCTTCCTCGGTGGTGACTTCCACACTAGCACTAGCTGCAGCTGCTCCGTCTCTCGCTAGCGCTGCTGCTACTACTCCGGCTCTCGCTCGCGCCGCGGCTCTTTTCTTGCTTGTCGGTCGCACTTCTGCACTGCTCTTACTTTCGTTCGTGCTGCTGCTCTTCTCTGCTATTGCTGTCGGTCGTGCTGCTGCTCCGCTCTTGCTCTCATTCATGCTGCTGCTCTCGCTCGTGCTACTGCTGTTGCACGACCTCCGGCAGCTATAGGAGTTGTTGCTTTAGCACTCGCTCACAGTGCTACTGCACGACTTGCTCTCTGCTAGTGCGTACCCTGCTAGAGCATCTGCTGATTTAGATCACTGCTTCTCTGCTACTAGTGCTCAAATGCCCTAAACATCTATTGCAATGCTCTGCTACTAGTTCAATCAGTTTCGACAGTAAAATTCAGTTTCGACTGTAAAGTTCAGTTTCTTTAGTTAAGTTCAGAGTGAACAGAATTTACAGCATCTGTCGAAGCGGCTGTGGCGCGGCTGATGCGTTTTACATCTAGCACTTTTTTGTGATGTATTTTACATCATCTATTGCAGATGATATTAGAGTCCCACTTCAGATTAACGTTGCATGTCTTGTCCTGCTTCAGCCTCGCCGTTGTACACCTCATCGGAGCTGCTCCAATGACGGAACCATCCATCACAGCGGAGCAGTACCCTCGGCGCCATTTCCAGAGGCCTTAGATCTTCTTCCCCGCCTCCGACAGTCACACCAACATCACCATCCTCCACGTCCAACCCAATGATGCTGAGGTCGACAAGGCTATGCCAAAGAGGTTGTACACTTGTTGCATCACTTTTCAAATTAATATGCATGAAGAACAGGACTAATTGCATTACTAGCATAATAAGATTCTTATTTTTTTCATTTTCACGTGGTTTGACTTTAATTTGACCATGTTTCTCCATTCCTGTGTTCTTCCAATTCATGTGAACCAAACACCCAGATTGACAGAAATCCTATGTTTCCAAATGCTCTGTTTTGCACGCGCATTCCTATCCTATTCCCGTGTTTTTCCTGTCCCTGCGTTTATAGAATCCTCCAATTCTAAGGAGCCCTTCCAGATTTACTTCATTTTCAGATAGGCATCAAAGAAAACTCTGTGTGTTATGTCCTGCTCCTGTCGTGCCGTCATCCACCCCACCTGAGGTGCACCATCGACAGAAGCATTCACTCTAGCACAGATTCCCCCCTGCAGACTTTCTTTTGCCGCCTCAGATCATCTTCCCCATTGCCGGCAGCCACGCCAACTGCATTACCATCATCGACTAAGCAGATGAACCTGAGGACTACACAGTTCCGGAAGAGAGGTCGCAGTCTTTCGTGTTTGCTTACGTTATACATCGGTTATTATTACCTGCTACTTTATCGTTCAAACTTCAGTTTTAAAATGCCCGTGGGTCTCATATCGAGGCAGCAATGAATAGTATATGTCTACTATCTGGTTCATCTGGGGTCTTCTATGTGGTTCATGTTGGGTGGGCAACAAACAGTAGATGATCCATTCTCTATCTTTTTAAAACTGAAGCTATAATCTACCCGCTATTATTAGTTTTGGATCTATCCACTCGTTTGCTACCATCAGTCTTGATTTCTGCATGCACCCCTTAGGCCTTACAAAATCTAACTATATTTTTTTATTATGCATGTCAGTTATTGTACACAATCGTACTGAACATGTAGAGAAAAAGAGAAGATTGTTGCATGGGAATATAATGTCATGCAGACGCCGCTCCATGGTGGGTGAAGTGGGCCCCCCTCCCGCCATTCCAGATTGTATGCCAGAGGAAGATAATTGTTCAGATGGGGATTCAGAGGGAGCCGACCACTCCTATTTACCACCTGAGGTGTTTGCTCTAACCTGGCATGCTGATGTTGGTCATATCATGCATATGGCGCCTCGCATTGCTTACATTATACATCTTATATGTCATCAGCTTAGTTTAGATTTTCTTTGTGTGAATGCCACCTGTTTGGTTTCTATATCATACTCCCACCGTTCCTAAATATTTGAATTTTTAGAGATTTCAACAAGTGACTACATACGGAGCAAAATGAGTGAATCTACACTCTAAAATATGTCTATATACATCTGTATGTGGTAGTCCATTTGAAATCTCTAAAAAGATAAATATTTAGGAACAGAGGGAGTATATGGGAATTATGCAATGCCATCTTCTTTAGCCAGGCATCATATACGTGAATCATGCAATGCCATCCTGTTTAGCCAGTCATCGTATATGTGAATTGTATCGTGCCATTTTTCATAATGTATTCCATTTGTCAACAATGTTTATACATTCATCTACTCTTCCTCTGCATCAGCCATTTGAGTCGGTCATGGGAAAATCTGGAGTCAAAACAAGGTCTTCTGAGCAGTAAGTGCTACCTGTCGATGCAGATTTCTTGCTGGTTACAGATAGCTCCTCGGAGGAGGATTCAGAGACAGATGACCAGTCGTACCCCCCCCCCCCCCGAGGTGCATGCTCTAACTTGACAGGGTTATATTGCTCATATCATGCATATGGTGTCTTGCATTGCCATGCCATCTGCTTAGATTAGACATGCTTTGTGTGAACGTCTCCTGTTTGCTTTCTATATCAGATATGTGAATTATGCAATGCCATGTTTTTCAGCCAGTTATCATATATGTGAATTATGCACCGCCATGTAGCCAGGCATCATATATGTGAATTATCTCATGCCATCTTTTTTTCATTATGTATTCCATTTGTCGACAATCTGTGTATATTGAAGTACTCTTCATGTGTATCAGCCATTTGAGCCGATTATGGAAAAATCAGGAGTGAAAACAAGGTCTTCAGAGCAGGCAATGGTACCTGTTGAAGCATATATCTCGATGGTTACAGGGAGCTCCTCAGAGGAGGATCCAGAGACAGATGACCAGTCCTATATCCCACCTGAGGTGTATGCTCTAAGTTGCAATATTTATATTTCTCATATCATGCATATGGTGTCTTGCATTACTTAGTTTAGACATCATATGCACAATATTGAATTCCATCTGCTTAGTTTAGAAATCCTACATGCGAGTGCCAGCTGCTTAGTATATGAATCAATTATGTTAATTGTATCATGCCATCCTGTATACTTAGACAACATGTATGTGAATTATTTCATCCCAACCTATTTTAGAAAGACATCATATAGTTTTGTCATGTCATCATGTTTAGATACTCATCATATGTTGAATTATGCCATTATATCTTGTTAAGTTATCCATCATATATCTGAAACTGTGTCATGATATCCCGTTTAGTTAGGCATCATATATGAAAAAATTGTGTCATGTTATCCTATTTGGTTAGACAACATATATGTGAATTACCACATCTGTCTATCATACAATGTCTGTAAGTTCAATTTATTTTCTTGTTTATCGGCCATTTGAATTGGAGGGGATGATGGCAGTGTCTAAGGGAGCAAAAACCCGTTCTTCACAAAAGACAGTGCTACTGGTCGATACAGATAGAACCATGGTTGTACTGGCCCACAAACTAGCCCCACCACACATAATCAAGACTCTTCTAGATTGCACACTTACACCGTTGGGCAGAGAACCAGCTACAACCCATCTAACCCCAACCCTAGTGGATAGTAACCCACTTCTAGTTGACAAAGCACCATGTCCACCACAGAGTACCCCCACACAGGTAGTTTGTAAAGCAACTGCAGTGCCCAAAGCATGAAGACCACCACAGCGAACCCAAACTCCACATTTAAAGCAGAAGAGCAATTGTTCTCAGGTCAGGTTCCGTAGCTATGGTCCGTACTCCTTTGATGTTGCATCACTGTATTTACTCATACCAACTACTTTCGAATTTGAAGGATCCCATTAAAACTCCAATGGCGCAACAGGTATGTTTTAAACCTATTTCTTTAACTGGATTGTTGTTCTAACTTCTTGCTCTATGTTGATTTCAGTTTCAGTTGTATAAACAGTTATGTTCTCATGTGATGCACATTACAAGTGTTGCCAATGTTGTGTAGTTTCTCACACTTATATTCTGTCTATGCTGCTGTGTCTTAAAAATATATGAGTTGAACTGTGTCTCTATCTTGATTTGGCAACATAAACTAGAACGATATGGACAATACAGTGACCATGGTACATAGATATATGTTTGTTTCATGATGTTATCTTGTCCACCTTACTACTGAACCGGTTTACCAAAATGAGTTTCATATACTACATGTTAAACCTGTGATGTGTTTGCTTGTTTCTCTTATAGTATGCGAACAGAGTATTGGAGAAGAGCACCCCACTATGCAATGGTAGAGAAAGTAATGCAGATAAGGTTCAAGATAGTGAGACAACCTTGTTGGTCTCCAAGAAAGGTGATAAAAACAATCTTGTAGACAGTGAGAAAACCCCATAGTCCTGCGTTGATGTAGTGTTCGAGTTACTGGCCAGTACCGCTGGCACAAGCTCTTTGAACTCGATGCCTGGATCACTTTGGCTTCTTCAGTCTCAGCTACAAGCTGAAAGGCATCAGTCAGCTGTGTTGCGGCAAGAAGCCGAAGGACCGAGGAAGTCCCTGTAGAATTCAGATGCATACTTTCTTGTGCAGCAGCAAGTGCTGGAGGATTTAAGCGCCAAACAAGAGAAAGTTAATAAGCTTGCTAAGCATCTTGCCAACATTATGGGTACCCAGGATATTGTTTCTTGAGCTCTTCTGAAGTGGTTTCAGTTCTGGACTTGTTTTGCTGCGGCGTTTATTTGCACTGGTCACCAAGTTTGACAACCAGTGTATATGATATGCGGCTTTGTTCCCTATATTTGCACTGGTGGTGAACTTTGATGCCCAGTGGATGTAATATGTGTAATAGCCGTGATAGCCTAGCGTAAGTTGCTTGCTTATTTATTTCCTTCTTGTCTTGTTTATTTGTTTGCTTTTAGTCAGTGCAGTTCTTTTTCCGCAGTTTGCTAGTGGCCGCAATAACCTATTTTTTAAAACTAGTCCACAATAACCATGGGCTACATATTTACTGTAGTTACCATGGGCCTCCTACGGGCCGTAGAAACAATTGGCCTTCTAAGGGTCGTAGAAATGATGGGCCTTCTACGGGTTGTAGCATCAATGGGCCTTCTACGAACCGTTTGATCGATCGTCCAAACATGGGCCAATAACAGACCGCATTATGGGCCATAAACGGGCTAGATTTGGAATCGTCCGTTCATGGGCCGACCATAACGGGCCATCGTTAATCTGCCGAATTTGATGACGCTACAAAAACGGCCCAATAGATTAACGGACCGCAAATGCCAGTAACGGGCCGTAAGTAACCGAATGCTGGAAATAAGCCCAAGAATAAATGGGCCCTTAGAAGGCTGAAAGATAACACGGGTTGAAAATGTCCCAATGGAATAATGGGTCGTTAATGGGTATAAAGCGGTACACTCTTCATTGCGGGCCAGATTCACCATGTTTTGCGTCTCCATCTACAAGGGTTTAAGCTTGGGGGAGTTAATACGTCTCCGTCGTATCTACTTTTCCAAACACTTTTGCCCTTGTTTTGGACTCTAATTTATATGATTTGAATGGAACTAACCCGGATTGACGTTGTTTTCAGCAGAACTACCATGGTGTTGTTTTATGTGCAGAAAACAAATACTCTCGGAATGACCTAAAACTCCACGGTAGGTCATACAAAAAATAATAAAAAATCCTCGTCAAATATGAAGACCAGGGGCCCACACCCTTTCCACGAGGGTGCCCCCCCCAGGGCGCGCCCCCTACCTCGTGGGCCCCCTGGAGACCCTCCAACGCCAACTCCAATTCTATATATTGAGTTTCAATGAGAAAAAAATCAGAGAAAAGAAATCATTGCGTTTTACGATACGGAGCCGCCGCCAAGCCCTAAAACCTCTCGGGAGGGCTGATCTGGAGTCCGTTCGGGGCTCCGGAGAGGGGGGTTCGTCGCCATCGTCATCATCAACCATCCTCCATCACCAATTTCATGATGCTCACCGCCGTGCTTGAGTAATTCCATCGTAGGCTTGCTGGACGGTGATGGGTTGGATGAGATTTATCATGTAATCGAGTTAGTTTTGTTAGGGTTTGATCCCTAGTATCCATTATGTTCTGAGATTGATGTTGCTATGACTTTGCTATGCTTAATGCTTGTCACTAGGGCCCGAGTGCCATGATTTCAGATCTGAACCTATTATGTTTTCATGAATATATGTGAGTTCTAGATCCTATCTTGCAAGTCTATAGTCACCTACTATGTGTTATGATCCGGCAACCCCGAAGTGACAATAATCAGGACCACTCCCGGTGATGACCATAGTTTGAGGAGTTCATGTATTCACTATGTGCTAATGCTTTGTTCCGGTTCTCTATTAAAAGGAGGCCTTAATATCCTAAGTTTCCAATAGGACCCAGCTACCATGGGAGAGTAGGACAAAAGATATCATGCAGGTTCTTTTCCATAAGCACGTATGACTATATACGGAATACATGCCTACATTACATTGATGAATTGGAGCTAGTTCTATGTCACCTTATGTTATGACTGTTACATGATGAACCGCATCCGGCATAATTATCCATCGCTGATCCGGTGCCTACGAGTTTTCCATATACTGGTTCTCGCTTATTTACTTTCCCGCTGCTACTGTTACAATCACTACAAAATACCAAAAACATTATTTTTGTTGTCTTTAATTTTGTTGCCGCTACCACCACTATCATATTACTTTGCTACTAAACACTTTGCTGCAGATACTAAGTTTCTAGGTGTGGTTGAATTGACAACTCAGTTGCTAATACTTGAGAATATTCTTTGGCTCCCCTTGTGTCGAATCAATAAATTTGGGTTGAATACTCTACCCTCGAAAGCTGTTGCGATCCCCTATACTTGTGGGTTATCAAGACCTTTTTCTGGCGCCGTTGCCGGGGAGCATAGCTCTATTCTTTGAGTCACTTGGGATTTATATCTGCTAGACACTATGAAGAACTTGAGAGATCCAAAAAGCAATATCTATCCCTCAACTACGAGGGGAGGTAAGGAACTGCCATCTAGCTCTGCACTTGATTCACCTTCTATTATGAGTAAGTTTGCGACACCTACACCTGCTTCTGCTATTCGTTCTGATATGTCGCATGTTATTGATGATGCCACTTCTGCTATGCATGATACTTATGATGAAACTGCTTCCATGCCTGATACTACTGTGCCACTTAGTGATTTTCTAGAAGAACAAATTGCTAGGGCTAGAGAAAAAGAAATTATTGAATCTGAATACGATGATGATAGTGATGATGAAAATATGCCTGTTATTCCTAAAGGTTATCTTTTTGATAAAGATGCTTCTTTAGCTATTTTAGCTTGCAGAGATAGATATGAGCTTAAGAGGTTATTAATTAAATGGAACAAAGAATCACTTAGAGATATAATGAGACCTGACCCTGCTTTTGCTACTTCACCTATATGTGTTCCTGATAAAGATTATGAATTCTCTGTTGATCCTGATATAATTACTTTGGTTGAATCTGATCCGTTTTATGGCTATGAATCTGAAACTGTTGTGGCACATCTTACTAAGTTAAATGATATAGCTGCCCTGTTCACTAATAATGAGAGATCACGTTACCTCTATTTACTCAAAATATTTCCGTTCTCATTAAAGGGCGATGCTAAGATATGGTTTAATTCTCTTGATCCTGGTTGTGTGCGTAGTCCCCAGGATATGATTTATTACTTCTCTGCTAAATATTTCCCCGCTCATAAGAAACAAGCTGCTTTGAGGGAAATATACAACTTTGTGCAAATTAAAGAAGAGAGTCTCCCACAAGCTTGGGGAGGCTTCTCAAGCTACTTAATGCTTTGCCTGACCATCCTCTTAAGAAACCTGAAATACTTGATATCTTTTATAATGGACTAACTGATGCTTCCAGAGATTACCTGGATAGTTGTGTTGGTTCTCTTTTCAGGGAAAGAACACCGGATGAAGCTGAAATTCTATTGAATAATATGTTGACAAATGAAAATAATTGGGCACCTCCTGAGCCAGCTCCTGAGCCACCTCCTGAGCCACCTCCTGCTCCAATTACTGAGCCTATTCCTAAACCAACTCCGAAGAAGAGAGGTGTTCTATTTCTCAGTCCCGAAGATATGCAAGAGG
Organism: Triticum urartu; assembly: GCF_056163025.1. Classification (NCBI taxonomy): domain Eukaryota; kingdom Viridiplantae; phylum Streptophyta; class Magnoliopsida; order Poales; family Poaceae; genus Triticum; species Triticum urartu. Next base: position 160,511,057 of record NC_141878.1, on the reverse strand, counting down.
CAAAGAAATCTATGAAAGAAAAAGGTATTAAAGCTGAAGACGTTAAGAATTTACCTCCTATTGAAGAAATGCATGGTCTTAATATACCGCCTGTTGAAGAAACATATGATCTCAATTATTTATTTACTGAAGAACCTCCTGATCCCGATATCCCGACACAGGTAGTAAAGGTAAATTCTCCCTATAGATATGATAAAGCTGAAGTTCCTCCTAGTAAAATTGCTAGTCAGCGCTTGGATGAGTTTGATAACTTTATGTATAAGCAAGATGACTTCAATGCTTATTTTGGTAGACAATTAAAAGAAAATGCTTATATGATTAGACGCTTGGGTGATTATATGGCCGATATTAAAAGTGAACCTAAACTTATTAGCAAACATGCTTCTATGGTTACCACCCAAGTAGAACAAGTACTTAAAGCTCAAAAAGAAGTGCTTGATGAAATGAATAGTAAGAAAAATGATTATGCTGTTAGAGTGGCCACTAGAACTGGTAGAATGACTTAGGAACCTTTGTATCCTGAAGGCCACCCTAAGAGAATCGAGCAAGATTCTCAAAGAAATAATATTGATGTTCCTAGTTCTTCTAAAAAGAAGAAGAAGAAAAATGATAGAACTGTGCAAACTTCTAGTGAACCTATTGCTGAACCACCTGATAATCCAAATGATATATCTATGTCTGATGCTGAAACACAATCTGGTAATGAACATGAACCTAGTAAAAATATTAATGATGATGCTCATGATGATGCTCAACCTAGTAATGACAATGATGTAGAAATCGAACCTGCTGTTGATCTTGATAACCCACAATCAAAGAATCAACGTTATGATAAAAGAGACTTTGTTGCTAGGAAACATAGTAAAGAAAGGGAACCTTGTGTTCAGAAACCCATGCCTTTTCCTCCGAAACCCTCCAAGAAAAAGGATGATGAGGATTTTGAGCGCTTTGCTGAAATGATTAGGCCTAACTTTTTGCGTATACGATTAACTGATGTGCTCAAAATGAATCCTTATGCTAAATATATGAAAGATATCATTACTAATAAAAGAAAGATACCGAAAGCTGAGATTTCCACCATGCTTGCTAATTATACTTTTAAGGGTGGAATACCAAAGAAACTTGGAGATCTCGGAGTACCTACTATACCTTGCTCCATTAAAATAAATTATATTAAAACTGCTTTATGTGATCTTGGAGCCGGTGTTAGTGTTATGCCTCTCTCTTTATATTGTATACTTGACTTGAATAAGTTGACACCTACCGAAATATCTTTGCAAATGGCTGATAAATCAACTCCTATACCTGTCGGTATTTGTGAGGATGTGCCTGTTGTAGTTGAAAACGTTACTATTTTAACGGACTTTGTTATTCTTGATATTCCCGAGGATGATAGTATGTCTATTATTCTTGGAAGACCTTTTCTTAATACTGCAGGGGCTGTTATTGATTGCAACAAAGGCAATGTCACTTCTCATGTTAATGGTAATGAGCATACGGTACACTTTCTGAGGAAACAACCTCAAGTTCATAGTATCAACTCCATTGGAAAAATTCCATCAATTATAATTGGAGGTTTTGAATTTCCTCTTCCTACTGTCAAGAAGAAATATGATATACTTATTATAGGGGATGTGCATATCCCCGTTGAGGTAACTTAGTGTTATTCGGAATTTCTCCAGTTTCATGATTATCGGAATGAGTTTGTTAACAAGACTTGATCAACCTTGTTAGTGGATTCTTTTTGATGAGCATGAGATGGATGAAACTAGAAGCACAAACTTCTGTACCCTTTTTATATTTTCTATTGTTTATATTAAATAAAGTAAAAATAGTATTTTTCTGTCTGTTATCTGATTATCCGTGTAATATAAAAATAACCTGAAAATAAAAGTCCTCGGAATGACATGCCAATTTAATATGATTTTTTCAGGAATATTTGAGGATTTACTGTGCAAAAATCGCCGTGGGAGGAGCTGCCACCTGGCCACGAGGGTGGTGCCCCCCCCCCCTATAGGGCGCGCCCCCTGCCTCCTGGGCCCACGGTGGCCCTCCTCCACTTATTCCAGCACCCATCTTCTTCCTCTGTCTCACACAAACCCGAAAAACCAACTCAAGCACGAGTTCCAGCCACTTTTGCTGTGATTTTCGATCTCCTTGCTCAAAGCACCTCTTGCAAAACTGTTTGGGGAGATTGTTCCTTGGTATGTGACTCCTCCATTGGTCCAATTAGTTTTTGTTCTAGTGCTTTATTCATTGCAAATTTGTGCTGCATAGGTGACCATGTTCTTGAGCTTGCATGTCAAATTTATATGGTTCCAAGTAGTTCTAATGCTTGATATAGGCTCTAGGAACTTGTAGGAGTAGTTGCTATTAGTTTTATTGAGTTTGGTTACTTTTATTTTGAAGTTACTAAAAACTTCAAATTGTTTCAAAAAAATGATGAGGAGATTATTGAGGGGCTCATCAAGCCAAAGCTCGAAGGAAAAGGCACCAAAGCCTAAGTATAATTTCCCACGCACCGCGGAGATTCGGGCGTGTGAATGGTCTTCTGAAGATTTCTTGAGAGCAGCCGGTATCTATGAAGATTTTCATGAATTGGCTCACAATGCTGGCCTCACCGCTTTCCTCCACGACCAATGCGATCAGTATCTCTTACTCACAAATACCTTTGTGCAAAACTTTTATTTTCATCCTAGGAACTCACCACCTACGGTGGAATTTCATTTATATGATGAGCCTAAGGAGATGTCACTTTATGATTTCTGTCGGATTTGTTTAGTCCCTTTTGAGGGCAAGACAGAAGAACCACATCATAATGATGTGGCTGGGTTTATTGATAATATCACGGTAGGAGAAACCAGGAAGGTTTCCGATGCACGAATCACTAGCATACATTTTCCTGTTTTGCGTTACTTTGCATTATTTGCTAGTCGTTGCTTAATTGGACACGGAAATTCTGGAAACCTTAGTATGCCTGATTTAATTATTCTGCTCCAAGGTTTATATAGTGATAACACTTCTAGTATGGGCGGTATTATTGCTAGACAGTTAAATATGAACCGTACTAAGGGCCCCATCTTTGGAGGCATCTATGCCACACGCCTAGCCGCACATTTTAACATACCTATGAGGCATGCTGAGAAGGAAGAAAAGGTGCTGCCCCGTGTTTATCTAGAACATAAAAGTATGGCGGCACATGATTTTATTGTTAAGAATAGGGCAGGGGAGCTTAAATATCAATTATTCTTTAATAAACATCATCATGAGACTATTACCTTGCCTGCTCCTTCTTTGTTTGATTTGACTGCAGGCACGTACCTTGTTCCGTTGACGGCTATTCACGCCTACCGGAACCCTGCACCAACCGAGGAGCTAGAACAGGAACCACAAAATGAGCCCCCACGACAATCTGGTTATTCTTGGGATCCAGAGATGACTGTCAGCCAGTGGCAGTCAGAGTCTTCTTCTTCATCACAATATGATCCCAACTATCCTTCCTCATCACAGTACGACCCCAACAACTATTATTATGGATATCCGCCAGGCCAGCCGTGGCCATAGACCAACTTAGGCCAAAAGCCTAAGCTTGGGGGAGTACGTATTTCTCACGGACATTACATTCATGTTCACACACACTCATTGATAGATGTCGGTGCTCATACTTTTTCATTGTAATATCCATGCTAGTTTATTTTCCTTTTCCTGCTTTCTTCTTGTGTGATTGTTAAACCCTAAGAAAAACCAAAAAAAATTAGTAGTGGTTTATTTTTCTGCTGTAGTAGTAATAATCAAAAAGAAAACCCAAAAATATTTCCCGTTCTTCTTTTTCTTGTTGGGAGATTTCCCGTGTAAATAGTTTTATTTCTTTTCTTTGGGGGTTAGTAGGAGAAGACCATAATTAAATTGTTGAAGTGGCTCTTATATGCATTATTGTTGATTTAACCAGAGCCCGTATTACCTTGTCTTCTCCCGTTTATTGAATGCTCGAAGATTCCAGCTTAATCCAATGCATGTGCACTCTTATTATTATTCACACCGTTCAGTCGTGCAAGTGAAAGGCAATTATGATGATATATGATGAACTGACCACTTTTGTTTTTGTAAATATGATGAGTCCCGCGTTCTTGATTCGGCTTATTATGAATAAACATGTTTGCAATGACAATTAGATATCAGAGTTGCTTGTGCCATGCTTGATTAGCTATGAGTTATAATGATTTACCTTGTGTGCCAACATGCTATTGAGATGGTTATGATGTGGTATGATGGGGTGGTATCCTCTTTTGAATGATTTAAGTGACTTGACTTGGCACATGTTCACGCATGTAGTTGAAACGAATCAACATAGCCTTCACGATATTTATGTTCATGGTGGATTATATCCTACTCATACTTGCATCCAATGTTTATTAATTTTAATGCATGTACATGGTTGTTGTCGCTCTCTAGTTGGCCGCTTCCCAGTCTTTTGCTAGCCTTCACCTGTACTAAGCGGGAATACTGCTTGTGCATCCAATCCCTTAAACCCCAAAGTTATTCCAGATGAGTCCACTATACCTTCCTATATGCGGTATCTACATGCCGTTCCAAGTAAATTTGTATGTGCCAAACTTTAAACCTTCAAATAAACATTTTGTTTTATATGCTCGAATAGCTCATGTATCAACAAAGGTTGTCCTTATCTTCCATGTTAGGCGGGTTATTCTCAAGAGGAGTGGACTCCGCTCCTCACTCACGAGAAAAATGACTGGTCACCGGGATGCCCAGTCCCATGCTTTATGCAAACTAAATCAAAATTAATTGCAAACAAAACTCCCCCTGGGACCTGATGTATGTTGGAGGCACTCGTTGTTTCGAGCAAGCCATGGATTGATGTTTGTTGGTGGAGGGGGAGTATAAACTTTACCATTCTGTTTGGGAACCGCCTATTAATGTGTTTAGCATGGAAGATATCGCCATCTCTTAGTTGCTATGTTGAAAATGAAAGTATACCGCTCAAAATACAATTTATCTCTATTTCAAAACCGAGCTCTGGCACCTCTACAAATCCCTGCTTCCCTCTACGAAGGGCCTATCCATTTACTTTTATGCTGAGTCATCACCCTCTTATTAAAAAGCACTAACTGGAGAGCACAGCCGTCATTTGCATTCATCACTATTAATTTATGTTGGGTGTGACTATGATTGGATCTCTTTTACCATGAATTATAATGTCTAGTCAGTACTTGATCTTTAAAGGTGCTCTGCATTTATGTTTTGCGGTCTCAGAAAGGGCTAGCGAGATACCATCTTGTTATATCATATTATGATTGTTTTGAGAAAGTGTTGTCATCCGAGATTTATTATTATGACTTGCTAGTTGATTATGCTATTGATACGAGTGATTATGAGACCTGAGAATTATTGCCAAATGTGGTTAGTTATGATTTATGCTGAAAACTTGAATGCTGGCTTGACATAGTTACAACAACAAGAGCAAATAGAGTTTGTAAAAGGTTTTCTTTCTTTCTTTCAGTTTGTCAAATGAATTGCTTGAGGACAAGCAAGGGTTTAAGCTTGGGGGAGTTGATACGTCTCCGTCGTATCTACTTTTCCAAACACTTTTGCCCTTGTTTTGGACTCTAATTTGTATGATTTGAATGGAACTAACCCGGACTGACGCTGTTTTCAGCAGAATTACCATGGTGTTGTTTTATGTGCAGAAAACAAATATTATCGGAATGACCTGAAACTCCACGGGAGGTCTTAGAAAAAATAATAAAAAATCCTCGCCAAATATGAAGACCAGGGGGCCCACACCCTTTCCACGAGGGTGGGCCCCCCTAGGGCGCGCCCCCTACCTCGTGGGCCCCCTGGAGCTCCTACGACCTCAACTCCAACTCTATATATTGAGTTTCGATGAGAAAAAAATCAGAGAAAAGAAATCATCGCGTTTTACGATACAGAGCCGCCGCCAAGCCCTAAAACCTCTCTGGAGGGCTGATCTGGAGTCCGTTCGGGGCTCCGGAGAGGGGGATTCGTCGCCGTCGTCATCATCAACCATCCTCCATCACCAATTTCATGATGCTCACCGCCGTGCGTGAGTAATTCCATCGTAGGCTTGCTGGACGGTGATGGGTTGGATGAGATTTATCATGTAATCGAGTTAGTTTTATTAGGGTTTGATCCCTAGTATCCATTATGTTCTGAGATTGATGTTGCTATGACTTTGCTATGCTTAATGCTTGTCACTAGGGCCCGAGTGCCATGATTTCAGATCTGAACCTATTATGTTTTCATGAATATATGTGAGTTTTAGATCCTATCTTGCAAGTCTATAGTCACCTACTATGTGTTATGATCCGGCAACCCCGAAGTGACAATAATCGGGACCACTCCCGGTGATGACCATAGTTTGAGGAGTTCATGTATTCACTATGTGCTAATGCTTTGTTCCGGTTCTCTATTAAAAGAAGGCCTTAATATCCCTAAGTTTCCAATAGGACCCCGCTGCCATGGGAGGGTAGGACAAAAGATGTCATGCAAGTTCTTTTCCATAAGCACGTATGACTATATACGGAATACATGCCTACATTACATTGATGAATTGGAGCTAGTTCTATGTCACCTTATGTTATGACTGTTACATGATGAACCGCATCCGACATGATTATCCATCGCTGATCCGGTGCCTACGAGTTTTCCATATACTGGTTCTCGCTTATTTACTTTCCCGCTGCTACTGTTACAATCACTACAAAATACCAAAAACATTACTTTTGTTGCCGCTACCACCACTATCATATTACTTTGCTACTAAACACTTTGCTGCAGATACTAAGTTTCCAGGTGTGGTTGAATTGACAACTCAGCTGCTAATACTTGAGAATATTCTTTGGCTCCCCTTGTGTCGAATCAATAAATTTGGGTTGAATACTCTACCCTTGAAAGTTGTTGCGATCCCCTATACTTGTGGGTTATCAGCCACGTGTTGGTCACCCTTTACGAGAGCACTTCTATGAGACGCGATTTATCGTCATGGAAGTGGACACTTCTGTGATGATAATTTTGATAATGTCATGGAACACTTCTATGACAGCACAGGTATGACTATCTTGATTCTGTCATAAAGTCGTCATGGATGTACATGCATGACAGAAAACGTGACCTACTGTAACAAACATGTATCATCATGGAAGTGTTTTTTTGTAGTGTAGTGATTGGGCGGTAGTACCGCACGCAAGCAGTACTACCGCTCCACTTCTGCTTAAGTTCCTGACCTACAGCGAGATCAGCAGAGGTGGGGCGATAGTAGAGACGGAAGTATCGTAAGTGGTACTGCTACTCTACTTTCGCTCAACTGTCGCTAAGCGCGAAGAAGCAATAGAACACAAAGAATAAGTGGCAGTAGTCATGGAACTGGATCAGCGGTAGTACCTGCCGCTGCCTTGGGACAGGTTATCAGAAGCACAGAGGATGAACTCCAAAGGTGCGGGAATGGAAGTGGGTGCAAATGAAGATGTGTAAGTGTTTATTCCACCCAAACCTTTCTGATGCGGACCCCATCCTGATAGTACGGTTTTCTTACGACTCAAGTCCATCGAAAAAGAAATGCAGGAAAAATAACCGTCTTCACTCTATAACTCCGAGGGGCTCAAATCGTCTTGTGCCATAGAATATCTGAAATGCTCAATGCACACGATTAGTCCGCAAATGCACTGTCATCAATCACCAAAACCACTAAGGGAGAAATATTCCCTAACAATAATAATCAGACAAGAGCGTCGGCGTTTAATGACTACGCCTCACGAATCCCCAAGGATTGGATCCGTGTTACCATACTAAACCCTTCTGTCACTGCTGTTCAGAATAACACTTCATGTTCTCCCTTCACTTAGCCTCACCGTTGCTCGATCTCCATGATCTTGGGTACCAGGAGGGATGAAGATCGCAGACAAGACAAGAGACATCTACAGAACAATTTTATTTCACACATACGGGATGTTAATTCAAAGCCCTTCCATTGACCCCCACAAAAAATACAAAGGGTTTCAAGGCCTATGCCTCAACCCATACCTTACCAAACTACTCACACATGGAGATCAAATCACAAGAACAAAACATTGAAGAACACATCTTGAAAGATTGATTGATTGCAAATATGTATTACAATGGGTGCTTTGTGCGATGCACGATTGCAAGTATGAACTAGAGGGAGTTGGGCTATGGTGGTGATGGGGCTATGGAGATGGAAATGGTGGCGGCTAGGGTTGATGAGAGGGGATGACGATGGTTTTGTTCTGGCTTCGTTCGACGCATCTCTGTTGACATTTTGATGGGGTCCCCTTTATGTAAATTGTTCATGTGGACAAGCTGCCTCAGAATTCATGCCATATGACCGCTCATACAGGTGCTCGCGGTCGTATGGAACGTCGTCTTTTGTGTTGTTTCTTCTAGTGTGCCTCCTGGTGATTCCTTCTTTCTTCATTTCCATTCATTTCCTTGTTCACACGTGATTTCTTCCCTTTTTAGCCCATTTCCTATGGAAACATATCAAAGAGAGGATTTGTGGAATCTTTTGCATTCATTAGTCATTACTAGCAATATCGGATCGAATATCTCAGTTTTAATGAAATAATAAATCTCGATTTAAACTAAGGGTGGATGATGTAGAAATATCACTCGTCAACTTTCCCAAGCTTAAACTTATTGCCCTAGAGCAACATAGAGAGAAATCCAAATCATAAGGAACTCAGTTGTTTAAACCAAAATAACGAAAAGGTTTTGGTTCACTTAGATCGGTACGCCTAGATAGCCCTCCCCTTCTTGACCTGAAAACTTAGTGCAGTTGTAGCGGTGGCATGGTTATTGCATAGTGTTAGTGAAGCAAAGATAATCAACACAAAGTTTTTGATCTACTAGATAAAACAACTTTGCAACACTCAATTCTATTTATTCTAGATAGCACTTGCTTGTCGGAAATGCACGGAAGAGTTTTCTTCGATAGAGCCATAAAAATAAGTTAGGGACTGAAAGGCATGTAGATAAACATGATGCTAGAGTGCTCATAAAAATGCCCACAGTTATCTTATCCTCAAGGCTCTTAAGCACTTCATTTCAATCATTGTTTGCTAAAACTTTGATTGTCACATGAAGGGATTATGCCAAGTAAGTGATCATGCATAGAGTTTCGTTGTGGCTTAATTTTTGGAACTATAAACCTTTGGTATTGTCTCTTTCGAGCTCTTGTGACCAGTCCCCTTTATTTACCACATACACATTCATTCAAAAGAAAGTCGAATAATATCCGTTTGTAGTGTTGCTACTACATATGGTAACAAACTCATAGCCAAAATTCGAGTTGTTCCTCTGGTTGATCGTTCGTTGGCTAGCGGGGTCCTCAACATAACATCAAGAAAGGTGACAAAGCCACATTTACACATGTACACGTGCATAGGGTAGAAGGGCCATAGCACCAGCGAGTAGCAGGGATGGAGACGTAGGGTCTGAGTGTGGTTTTTGATGGGGACAAATGTTGGAGTCCTACAACGGTCCAAACTCTCGCAAAGTCCTCCTAGTTTGCTTCTGGTTGGTCCACGGATCGATGCGAGATAGCGTTAGAAGTTCTGCTAATCTTCGCGGTCTGAACATAGACGTTTGCACACGATATAAGGGTCCGCTTTCAAGATGCCCTAGAGCCTACGATATCACGCATTATGTAAGATACTTTAATAAATTTATTTGTTTACTAAGAGCATGATTAATAAACAGCCAACTAATGGCTATATGATGTTGTCATATCATTTATAGTTACTCATATAATAAGATTATCTATAAGGTTGACTATAAGATTAGTACTTTTTCTTGTCTTCTCTCCATCTATTTCTTCACATTGATTGAGAGCACGCGTATACCTAGGCTCTTGCATGAGGGCCCACTACCCTTTTTCTTTTTCGAGAGTACGCAAAATGCGTACCTTAGCTTTATAGAAGATAGAGAAATAATTACAAGAGGTTATATTCCGGTGCCCAGCCACAGGCGGCTGTCACCACGACATCCACTCCACACACACAAAGCGACTACTCTATGATATTGGGTTCTCCTCTTCCTCGCACGGCTGCCCGCAGAAGAAATTCCTTGTGAACTGCCTCGGCTACTTCCACTTCCGAGGCCGTGGTGTTGTTGCGAAAAACTCTGTCGTTCCTCTGTTTCCAAATGTTCCAACATGCCGACGTGCATAGGGTATCGAAACCTTTGCGATCCCTCTTGTTGATGCGCTTCCTGGAGGCCATCCACCAATCACCCAGTGTATGGTCCCTGGTAGGTGTGAGCTCAGTGTCGATGCCAAGTCTCCTGAAACTGAGAAACCATACTTGCCTGGCATACACACATTGCATGAGAAGGTGCTCGACCGTGTCCTCCTCCTGCTCACACAGGAAGCAGGGTGACTATGCTCTTGCAATCCATGCATGTGCCTACGGTCAGATGTCCAAATCCTGTGTTGAAGTGCTAGCCACATGAAGATCTTACACGTTAGCTTAGCCCAACATCGCCAAACTACCGACGCACATTGAAACCGAACACCTCCATGGCACATCATCTTGTAGGTAGAATTTGCCGAATAAGTGCCACTAGCCTCCCACTGCCAGATCAGGACGTCCTCCATGTTTGGCCTTAGCTCCATTTGGAGCATTATCTCCCACATTCTTAAGAGCTGGAGTAGCTCCTCCGTGTTCATGTCACCCCTAATATCCTGGGTCCAAGCATGGAAGAGAAGCGCTTCATTGACCTTTCTCCTATTAACCACTTGCTTCCTGACCTTGCGAATGAGGAGTGGCGCGATCTCGCTGATGTTAGAACCATTGATCCAACAATCCCTCCAGAACAACACTTGCGAGCCCTTGCCAACATTCCATTTTACCAAGTTGTCGAATGCCTTAGTCACATCTTTGCCTGAGTTGAGGTTCAAACCTTGCCAAGGTCGACCATTATCTGTCTGCTTCAACCACTCCCATCTTAGTCTGAGCACCAGTCCCTGTTTGTAAAGATCCATGACTCCAAGGCCTCCCAACTCTTTGGGGCGGCACACCCTTTTCCAAGCAACCGCGCACTTGCCTCCTTGGATCTCCTCAGTCCCAGCCCAAAAGAACGTGCGGCAGCCCTTATCGATCTTCTCCAGCGCCCACTTGGGGGCCTCAGCCACGATCAGATGGTGCGTGGGCCGCACGCGCACCACCTGATTAACAAGGATCAGGCGCCCCCGCCTAGTCACCATGCCGCGTTGCCATCCTGTCATTAGCTTCAACACGTTGTCCACAATGGGTTGCCAGTCCGATCTCGTGAGTTGCTTGAGCCCCAACTTGAGCCCTAGATACTTGATGGGAAACTTCTCCATCTGCCAAGGCAACGCCTGCCGCACCCGCTCCTCGTCCTCTTCGTCAGATGGGATCAAAACAGCCGAGGATTTAGTGAAGTTGACCCTGAGACCCGATGCTTCACCAAAGATCAAGAGCGCATCCTGGACGAACCAAAGGTCCGATCTCCAAGGCCGAATAAACATGATCACATCATCAGCGTACAGCGAGAGTCTTTGCATTGGCGTGCAACCTGGCATCTTGCTAACCACATTCAATCCCTGTGCCTTGATCACAAGGGACGTGAGCACATCCATCACAATGACAAACAGGGGCGGGGAAATGGAGTCCCCCTGCCTTAAACAACAAGCATGCATGAATTTCCTGCCTGTGCATCCATTTACCACCACTCGCAAGCTGGCAGTCCAGAGGAGGATCGAAATCCAAGATCTCCAAGTGCTCGAAAAGCCCTTTGCCCGTAGCACCTCGAAAAGAAAAGGCCACGACAAGGAGTCAAACGTGCGCGAGATATCCAACTTGAGCATAACTCCCTTCGTCCTCCTTTTGTGAAGTTTCCTTGCTAGCTGTCTCACAAGCAAGAAGTTATTATGAATATTCCTTCCCTTGATGAAGGCCGATTGGTTCACTTGGACCAACTCACTCATACGCGGCCGCAACCGCATTGCCAACAGCTTCGAGGCCATCTTCAGGATGCTATGAAGTAAACATATTGGCCTAAACTCATTGATCTAGCAAGCATCCGGTTTTTTTGGGATCAAAATGATCAGTGCCTGGTTGAGCCTCCCAAATCCACGCCCATTGTTGATAAAGATCTTATGCATAGCAGCAATCACATACCGCTTGACGATCGTCCAAGCTTTCTGGAAGAAAATCCCAATAAAACCATCCGGCCCCGGTGCGCGATCCGAGGGCATGTCCCTCACCACATTCCAAATTTCCTCCTCTTGAAATACCATGTCTTGGTCAGCCAGATCTACTTGCTCGATGCCCAAGAACTCCAAGTCCAACGTGTGCTCGCCAAGCACACGGGTGCCAAGCAACTCGCTATAAGCTTCGAAGAACGCCTCCTCCTTTCCAGCCTAGTCTGTTATAGTGTGACCATCCACTGAGATCGTGGGTATGAAGTTTTTTGCTTTCCTCCCATTCGCCATCAAGTGGAATAACTTGGTATTGGCGTCACCCTCCTGCAACCATCTTAGACGGGATCGTTGCCTTGCTATAGTTCACCATCCGACATCGTTCACCGGTCCCACTACCTTTTTTCATGTCTCTCTTCCACATAAGCAAAATTGTGATGTAAGCGGGCTACAAGTCTATGCAAGAGTCCACTTCCCTTACTTTTTCACGTCTCTCTTTCATATAAGCAAAATTGTCATGTAAGCGGGCTATAAGCCTGCTATTGTACTTGCTCTAACATTGAAGTCAGTGCTTGCAAGTAACAGCTTGTTTACTTCACATTATTTTCTCATTTCCAGGTTACCAAATATATTTGTTTACTTACTACTACTGGTATCTAAAGTTAACATTGCAAACAATGTTACAACTAGCACGCATCATGTAGAAAATAACTATAGGAGCCTGTCTACAGTTTTCAGTTCAGAAAAAGAAAGCAAGGTCGCCGTTGAGATCTTGATGAGAATCCTGAATTTTATCCTCCCTTCTTCGCTGGAAATGAGCTTGATTTATATGAAATTAATGAGACCTTTCTACCAGACGACTACCGCAAGACACATCCAGATTATGCCCAGGTAGAACGACAAAATTTCATCAACTGTGTCATCTTCTTTTTCAGATCGAACTTCCATATGGTTCATTTTATCCACATCCACTGATGATGCACCAGGAAGCAACTACACATCCACTGATGACTCGAAGGAAGGATTCTTTTACAGCTCGAGGACCAGAGATGAGGCATAACTCATGCTAAAACCACACTTGACATTGTAATCTAGCAACCTATACTCTAAGAGCCAACTGATCCTGCCATGAGATCTTCCTCTTCCCAGCTCGCGCCGCCGCAGGGTTCCGAGCATCCCAGAACGCCGACATTTTCGAGTCACTAGGACCGGCGACAACATTGCCCTCTAACATGTACTTGTTCACCTTGTCTGCCCTAGCAGTCTCCTGGTAACCATGAAATTCTTCGGTCTCCTCAGAGGAACTCTGAAAGAGCAAAACCCATTCAGATGAGATGAGATCAGATGAAACAGCAATGTCACTACCAAAGCTAAGATTTCCAAAGCCATTACCAGCTCACAAGCCTCGTTGAGGTCGATAACCGGAGACGCCCGTGGAACCGGATGCTGCCTTTGCTGCTGTGCGGGCTGATGACCTTTGCTTGAACTCCCAACAGCCTGAACGGACCGGTGGTGATCAACCCACACGGCTGTCCGGGAAGTAGGCGCCATTGCCGGGTTCTTCAATCTATAAACAGCAGTCTGAGATGGATTTTCGGACATCGATGTGTACCTTCTCCGCAAAAACCTGCAATGTCATAGGGTTCAAATGAAAAATGGTGTTTATCATCAGAGCGCATTGATTGGCAATCAGATAATATAACGAAGAGTTGAGCATTTGGTGATTACTTGACTTCAGCCGAAAGCCTTTGCTTTTTCAGCTTCTCCAAATGCAATCTGTTCTTCTTTGCTGCAGTTTCCTGATGAAGTCAACAAAAGCAAATTATCAGACACCAACGGCCTGAGTGTTGTTGGCACATGATAACCCCAACAGATTAACAAATCAAGAAGGCAATTTGCTGGAAATCCGCTCAGGCCAAGTAATGCACGATCCTTTGCTAAAAGGATCATGAATGGAGTATAAAATGGACTAGTACGCCTCAATCAAATCTTGAACATATGCTCTGATGAGGCGAAAAGATCAAACTTGGAACCTCGAATTTAACCCCGAAGGTTGAGTTTAACCCTAAGAACACCAGATCCAAAAGAAACACCCCAAGAAACAAAAGGCAGAATAACTCCTGGGGAAAAGGGGGAACAGTAAAACCACAAAGATCAGATCAAACACAAGGCGAAGAACAAGAAAACAAGATTGACATCGAACACAAGAAAACCCCCAAACCTGAGATCAGATCGGGGATCAAAATCAAAGAAACAGTAAAAGAAGCCGGCGCGCCCACCTTGAGGAGCTCCTTGTAGTCCTGGAGGAGGCTCTGGTACCTCTGGCTCGCCCTGAACGCCTCGCCCCCGTCGCCGCGGACGGGCCGGGGCGCGCGAGGCAGCGGCCGAGGCGTCATCGCAGCAGCCGCCGCCGGCTGGGCCAGGACCACCTTGTGAGCCCTCTTCATCGCCGCCTCACCTCACCGCGGTTGGGAACAAGAAGAAGCCCGGCGGATCGTGGAGAGACGGAGGAGAAAGCGAGAGGGGCGGGACCGAGGGAGGGAGGGGGGAAGGAAGGAGATAATACTAATAAAGGTTGGAAGGGGAAGCAGGGGAGGTGTGGGTGGAAGTTTCTTGCGCCTGCTCCGTCCGCCCTCTCTCTCTCTCTCTCTCTTCCCGCGCCGTGTGAAGGGAGGGAGCGGAGGGGACTGCTCTGACCCATGAGTGAGATGGTGGTGCCGAAAACCCAAAAGGGCCCATGGTGACCGAGGATGGATGAGAACAGGGAGGGAAGGCGAGGAGGCCGGCGCGCACGCAATGAACACCAACAAGGCAACAACTCTTTTCTCTCTCCCGTTGTTTCTCTCTCTAGGCAGACTCGGCTCGGCTCTAGTGGGCGGTGGTAGAGGGGGAGGTGGTGGGTGGTAATGGCATATGGAGTGGACGGGAGTAGTGGGGCGCTGTCTCTCCTTTCCCTCGCTCGCTTGCCGCCCGGCCTCCACGAGGAGCGAACCAGTCGGTCGTCTCTCGTGTCATTGGTGGCGAGGAGGCTACTAGAGCGAGCGACTGGGCTGGGGGAGGGAGACAAAGAAAAGGGGAGGATGAATGTGACGATGCAGACCGGCCCCGTACCTCCTCCCCTTGCCGTGTTTCTCCCTCTAGAAATGTCATGGCCAGTTGGCCACACATCCATCCAGCCCTGGGAAAAAGCAGGTATTGGGGGGCGTGGGTGGACGTCAGGACATGGACGCCGGCTTTGTCTCTCTCCCCTCTCCACCTCTCCAATTCTCCATGGATGGCTGGGATCTCTTCTTTATTTCCCGGCAGCCTGTCCTCTAGAGAGAGAAAGCCGCGACCCACAATTTGTGGGTGGGTGTGCGTGATGGTGGCTGCGACATGGCTGCTGCCGCTGCTGCCCCGCACGCATTGATACAGGATGATGGGTGCGGTGGGGCTCGGTGGGTGGGCAATGGCGTTTGACATTGTAGCTCTGCCAATTAAATATTGCTGCTGCTGCTAGGCTGGGGAGTGACGGAACTGTCCTCAAATGCGAATCTTGCCGAATGAGATGCTGAAAAACAAGCAACTTCCAATTCACATTCTGGCACCTCGGAGAGTAAGAGCATCTTCAGCCGTTGGCCCTCCTAAAAGGCATAAAAATCGTCGTCTCAGGACGAGCCAGCGGTAGAATCGGCGTTGGGGCGGTTGGGTATTGAGCCGTCGCCCCAGTCGCCGATAGAATGGGCCGCTTTTCGGTCTAGATAAATAGAAAAATGGCCTGATATCGATGAGAAATGGCCTATATTTGGTGTGGTTTGCCGTTAAATTTTCAACATAAATAATTTTTTATCACATAATTTATCACAGAAAATCAAATAATTCAACAACAAATAGTTCAATACAAATTATATAGTTCAACAAATAAAAACTCATCACACGTTGAGCTAGGCGTCTCCCTTAATCCTCCATAGGTGCTCCATCAGATCCTGCTGCAGTTGATGATGCACTTGTGGGTCTCGGATCTCCTGATGCATACTGAGGTAGGCAGTTCAGGTTGCCGGTAGCTGGTGATCAATTTCGACTAGAGGACCCTGCCTGTAGTATGGTTCAGTGTTAAACACTGACTCTTCCTGCCCGCTTTCGATGATCATGTTGTGCAAAATGACACAGCAAGTCATGATCTCCCCTATTTGATCTTTCGACCAGGTCTGAGCAGGGTACCGGACAGTAGCAAATCGAGATTGGAGCACACCAAATGCCCACTCGACATCCTTCCTGCAAGCCTCCCACACCTTGGCAAAGTGGGACTTCTTGCCTCCTGGCACATCGTTTGAGAGTCTTCACAAATATAGACCATCTCGGATAGATGCCATTAGCTAGATAGTACCCCTTGTTGTAGTGTCGCCCATTGACCTCGAAGTTCACCGGAGGAGAATGACCTTCAACAAACTTGGCAAAGACAGGGGAGCATTGCAGCACGTTGATGTCATTGTGAGTTCCTGGCATACCAAAGAAGGAGTGCCAAATCCAGAGGTCGTCACCGCCTCAAGTACCACACTGCAACCGCCTTTGGCGCCTTTGTACATCCCCTGTCAAGCAAATGGGCACTTCTTCCATTTCCAATGCATGCAGTCGATGCTTCCAAGCATCTCAGGAAATCCTCTTGCTGCATTCTGTGCTAGGATCCGAGCAGTGTCTTCCGCATTGGGTGTTCGCAAGTATTGCGGTCCAAACACTGCCACCACTGCCTGACAGAACTTGTAAAAACACTCAATGGTGGTGGACTCGACCATGCGCCCATAGTCGTCGAGTGAATCACCGGGAACTCCATATGCAAGCATCCTCATCGCTGTCGTGCACTTCTGGATTGAGGTGAATCCAAGTTTGCCGGTGCAATCCTTCTTGCACTTGAAGTAGCTGTCGAACTCACGGATGGAATTCACAATCCTGAGGAAAAGCTTTCGGCTCATCTGATAACAGCGCCGAAATGTTTTGTCGCCGTGCAATGGAGCGTCGGCGAAGTAGTCGGAGTAAAGCATGCAGTAGCCCTCGAGATGATGCCGGTTCTTTGCTTTCATTGCTCGCCAGCAGGTCGGCGAGGGCGACGAGGACCATGAGATGTTCCTCTTCCTGGACGTCGGCCTCGGCTTCCTCTTCCAGCAGCGCGGTGAGCGCTTCATCGTCATCCGAGTCCATTACCGAGGCAGGCAAATCACCGAACACCTTGCGAGCGCGGTGGGCGCGCACTCGCCGCTACACCGCCCCTCCGCGGTTAGAAATGCCAGAAAAATCACTCAGCCGGTGGTGGAGAGGCTGCCTCGGCGAAACCTCTGCTCTTTTTCCGGCGGGGATGGACTATCTAGCGATGGCGGGCGGTGGGCGGCGCCGGGATCAGCCGGTTGGCAGTCGAGCGCGCGGGGGGTGGGAGGCGAATCTGGAAGAAAGACTTGACTTTTCACCCGACGGTGTGGGCCAAACGTGCTTTTCCCTAGCGCCGGAGCCCCCGAGCGCCCCCAGTGTGCCGGGTTCGGCCTGCGATCGCCGGGCCCAAAAACGGGTCGAGCCGGTGGATTTCGGCGTCCTGGGGGCGTGACTGGGGCGTTTTTTCGGTGCCGGCACCGAAAAAGTCACCTGGGGGGGTCTGTTAGGGGCATGGCTGGAAATGCTCTAAAGGCAAGGCTGCCCCAAGATCGCAAACTAAGAGCATGTTCAATACATGATGCAAATTAGGGGATGTAAAAATATATATCTTTAAAAAGTGCATTTTATACATCTTAAAAAGAAGATAACTCCAACATATGGTGTATTCCATCCGTCCCATAATGTACTAGTGTCAAAAACTCTTACATTATGGGACGGAGCCACGGAGGGAGTGTACTGTAAAAGTGCAACTCCAATAGATGATGTATATTTGGTGATGTAAACCTTCTACTTCAACAAATAATTTTGTTGAGCATGTTGCGTGTGACGTGGAAGAGACCGGCTGGTGGTGGGTCAGAGCGTTGATGGGCAGCTCAAAGCCCATTTGGGGTGGGCGGCGGCTGCTTCAATAGCCTCTGGCCGGGCGCGCGGTTGCCCAAGGACTCCGCTTGCGACGACGCAACGACAGAGAAACCGCTGGTTTGGTGGGTTGTGGTGGTCGCGCGGCTGCCCTATTAGCTTCGGCGGTGGGCAGCGGCTACCAGGGAAGGCGGCCTTGAGCTGCTACAGCCATTATGGTCGCGGGAGCTCCGACGAACCTCCGCATCTGCCGCGCGGTCATTGGAGGGGCGGACTAAATTCGGCGGGTCGTCAGCGATTAGGGTGGCGCAGCTGGCAGGGGGACAGGCCGCGGGATCGCGGCAGGGTCGGGGATGGATGGATGGGCGGCGGCCGAGCAGAAATCGCTGCGACGGAGGTGGACGGTCATCGGCGGGGCGAACTCAAATCGGCGAGTCATCGGCAGCTAGGGTTGCGCGGCTGGTGGCAGGGATGGATGGACGGGCGGCGGTGTTTTCGGGCAGAAATCGCCAGCGGCAGAGGCGGGGCAGGCGGCAAACGGGCGGGCGAAAGCGAAATGAAGGTGATTGGGCGGTTGGCGTGTGGGTGCCTGTTTTACATCTCCTGTAGGTGTAGATGTATATTTGCATTTCGAGGTATTGTATTTTACATCTCCGGGAGGTGGAGATGTAATTATTTTTGCATCTACATCTATGTTGAAGATGTGATTTGGGGTCTCGGAGATGCAAAAGTTAGTTATTTTTACATCTACATCATCTATTGGAGATGCTCTAACAGTCTCTTGAAAGTGCTAGTTATCGACTAGGAGGGGGGTGAATAGGCGATTTTTATGAAAGTCTTCAAAACATGGGAGTTTCGAAGACAAACGATAGAAATGAACCTATAACCATGCAGCGGAAGGTAGACTACACTAGACAAGGCATAGTCAAGTATTCAATAAAGTGAGAGCACGAAGACTAATAGCAGCTAGGCAGTACGGATCAGGATGAAAGATAGTATGAAACCAATCTGAACAAACAGTCACACAGTGAAGACAAATGGACAATGCAAACAGGCAATGCCTTCAGAAGGACCAACTGTAAATAAAGAGATGGGAAGGATAGAACCAGTGGCTTGTTGAAGACAATGATTTGTTGGACCAGTTCCAGTTGCTGTGACAACTGTATGTGTGGTTAGGGAGGCTGAGATTTAACTCAGAAGACCATGTCTTCACCTTATTCCCCTTGAGCTAAGGACACCCAGTCCTCGCCCAATCACTCTGGTAAGTGTCGTGGTTCTAAGTCTGACGGTAATGTAGGGGGGTAGGTATGGAGAGGCAAGATCTTAGCTATGGAGTAGTTGTAAGCACACGAGGTTTACGAGTTCAGGCCCTTCTCGGAGGAAGTAATAGCCCTACGTCTCGGAGCCCGGAGGCGGTCGACCGGATTATGTGTGTATGAATTACAGGGGTGCGAACCCTTTACACTGAGAAGGGGGGTGGCTTATATAGAGTTCGCCAGACCCCTCCGGCCCTCAGTTATGCAGGGTTTCAAATACATTAAGGTCGAGCGTTACTGGTAACGCCCCTAATAAAGTGCTATGATGACCATAAAAGCTACTTAATGACCGACCGTTAGCGTGCGGAGTGACTTTAGGTCTCCTGGCCGTCGAGTGGTTGGATCTTGGTCGAGTGATTGCTTCTTGGTCGAGTGTCTTCGAGTCTGTCGAGTGGAACACCTCCAAGTCGATTGAAAGGTGATTTCTTCTAGAGATGTCCTTGGGTAGGGCAGTTAGGACAGGTCCATGACCCTACCCTAGGTACATAGCTTCATCATTAGCCCCCGAATGGATCGAGGTTTGAGTGGGGAAGGAGTTGAGAACTTCTCCGATTCATTGTTCATGCCATGAGCATATCTTGTTTCGGATCAATGAAACTGAGTGATGACAGCAACTTCCTTTTCAGTCGCCTTGATCCATTCTTAGTTTTTTGTCGAGTGAGTTTCTTTACTTTAAAATCTCCGAGTGACGGTGTGGAGGAGATCTTCCGTCTGACAAGTTGTTTTGCTGCCCGCAGATTTTGCGGGATTTGAATTTTGGGAAGCGCGCGGGACGGGGGAGGCCGCAGTAATCGGATGGGATAGGGCGGAGCCGCCTCGATCTCCGTGTCACCTTTTTCGCCACGTATCACGCGCGCGATTGTTACGAGATTTGACAGGATCGTCCGGGCCTACCAGTCAGTCACTCGGAAGCGACCTCACATAAGGCGTTGGACCGAGGTTTCTTGAACAGTGCATTCTCATTTCCTCTTCTCCTCTTCAGGCTTCTTCGTCGCGCTCGCTCTCGCCCCAGCACCGCCGCTCCGTACGCGTCTCACCGGCGACGATGGGGAAGGAGAAGACGACGGCTCTGGAGCGGGCGAAGAAGGCGACGGCAAAGGCGAAGGGGAAGGCGACCAGTCGGGGTGGATCTTCCTCACGAGCCGGCCTGCCGAAGGGCTGGATCCAAGGCGACTGGATCCGCTCGGCGATCCGCCAAGAAGACCTCGATGACCTAGCCGACAGAGGACTGATCCCCCATGGATCGGCGCGGCTTCTGGGGAAGGAATCCGAGCCGCAACCTCGGGAGGGTGAGCGCGTTCTCCTTGCCACCCACGTCGACCGTGGATTTTCCTTGCCTCCTCACCCTTTCTTTTGGGGATTTGTAAATTTCTTTGGGGCACAACTCCACCACTTCACTCCCAACACAATCGTGTATCTCGCTGCTTTCGTGTCTTTGTGCGAGAATTTCTTGGGTTGTCGGCCTCACTGGGGTCTTTTCAAGCACATTTTCACCTGTCGTTCTCAGACGGTGAAAAAGGCCAATCCGAGTGATGAGAGAACACAAGTGATTCAGATGTGTGGGGGTCTTGGTGTTCAGATGAGAGGGAAAAGTTCCTTTCCGGCCATGATTCTTCCCGACTCGGTCTGCGGATGGCAGTCGACCTGGTTTTACTGCAAAGACCAGCCGACGCCAGGGCAGTCGACTGGCCTCCCTCCTTTTACCATGGACCGAGTGAGGAAACCCTCCTCTTTGAAGGTGCTCCCGGAGGAGAAGGCGCAAGTTAGGGTGCTGGTCGAACGAGTGGTCCAGCTTATCCGTGACGGGGTCACTGGTATGGATCTCTTGGAGGTTTTCCTTCGGCGGCGCATCCAGCCTCTTCAAGCTCGAGACCATCTGATGTGGATGTATTCGGGTCTTGACGACACCACTCGGATTCACCCGAAGGAGGTCGATGACGACACACTGGAGGGGTGGCTGTCGGGCATCACCGGAAACAAGGACAACCCCAGGGGAGCCAGGAGAGTTCCTCCATTCGACCAGTCCCACGAACTAGAAAAGGTCCGATTCTGAGCTTTTGATTATAATCTAAATTCACTCGCGCAGCTGTCTATACTGCATTGACTGACTTTATTCTTCCTGCTTTCTTTCAGGCCCTTATCGAAATGTACTCAGTGCCCAACGGAGAGTAAGAGCAAGACCTGGAAGGAGAGGCGAGCGGCGGCGACAGTGGCGAATGGCATTCTGACTGAGAAGAGGACAAAGAAAGCGATGATTCAAGTGACGAAGAAGAAGTCGAGTCGCCTCCTCGCAGGGAGAGGCGATCCAAGCTTGACCAAGAACGACCGAGCGCCCGTGAAAAGGCGATTGCTCAGACTGGTCAGTCTTCAAAGCGTCCTCGGACATATTCACCAACCCCAACTGAAAAAGTGTCAAAGCATCTCAAAGTTGCAGAGCAGAAGCCTCGGAAGGCGTTGCCGAAGATTAAGATTGACATCCCCGTCGCTTCTGCGTGAGTGTCTCCCTTTGTATTCACTCGACGCTCCGTGCTGTTTATTTTTTCTTGATTTAACCAGACGAACTTTGGAACTGGCAGAGCTGCTACTTCCGGGACCTCATCTTACAGAGATGAGGATGAGGTAATGGAGGATGCAGTCACTTCCAATCTGGGTATGATTTCTGTCATTCTGTCTTTATTTGGTCGACTCAACTGCAATGTGTACCATTGGGTGATGTGATTTTGGCGATTGATCTTTGAACAGCTCCTAACATTATTGACCTCTCCGATGATGATGACGAAGAGCCTGAGAGGCCTTTGACGAGGAAAAATAGGAAAGCTCCTGCAAGCAAGGTGCCACAGTCGACGCCGATGGCGGAACCAGTCGTTCAGGACGCTGGTGATGCCAATCGGGGTTCTGTTACCTTTGCCGTACCATTGTTGAGTGCCCTACCTTCTTCGTCGACTGCTCAAGCTCCTGCCGACCCACCTTCAGTTTTTGCGATCCATCATGTCCCAGAGGACAAAGTGAATGCTGCCAAGGAAGCCATACGCCAGGCAGGCATTATGATGGAGAAGGTGAAGATGGTGCGGGACGCCAGTCAGGCCGCCTATGACGCCAGCTCGGCTCTCCAAAGCAATGTTTAGGTTAGCTGGTCACCGCTTGTTCTGTTAGGATATGCTATCTGGAGACTCTCTTTCCGAAAATCTTTGCATCTGTACACCCACTTGGTGCGTCGATTGAATTTTTGGACTAGTGGGGGCACGCTGAGTGCACCCACTGGGTGTAGTCCCCGAGACTACGGTGGACTGCTGGCAGTCGACTGTAGTCTTTGTATTTTGATTCTTTCGCTTGATCTGGTCTGGCCGTGTCGAGTGTAAACCGAACCGGTGGGGGCACGCAAAGTGCACCCACTGGGTGTAGTCCCCGAGACTATGGTGGACTACGGGCAGTCGATCGTAGTCTTAGTATTGATTGTCTTTGTCGTTTTTCGCTGTAAAATTACTTCCCCTCCCTGTTTGCAGAAATCTTGCGATCTTGGAGCTCGCTTTGCTAACTTGGAGAAACAGCAGATCCAGCTAAACCTTGACTTGGAATTAGCCAAGACAGAGCTGCAAAAGGCCAAGGACGACACCAATGGTAAGACGAGCTTGTCTGACTGGTTTGTCTTAGGCTTGAGTACCCTTCTGCTCTTTCTGAATCAAGCACCATTTCTTTGCAGAAAAACTGAACGAAGCTCTGCCTAAGACGGATCAGGATTTGGCTGCTGCTCAAAAGAAAGCTGACGACAGAACCGCTCTGGCTGAACAGAAACTGGCTTCAGTCGGCCAATTGGAAGAAGAGAACGCCAAGATGAAATATGCCCTGAACGAAGCCAACAAGGAGTGCACGCGCTTGAAGAAAAACAATGTCAACTTGTATGAGAAGATGGAAGGCATCGCTCGCAGGAGGGACGATCTAGAGAGTTATCTGAGGAGCCTTGCCAAGAAGTTGTTCATCAAGCTTGAAGGTATACATTTTGTTCCGACTGATGTTTTTTTTGTCAACTTAGCATACGAAAATTGACTTATCCTTGGATCGTGAATGTAGAGTTTTGCCAGAACTTCGAGGAGGAGACTGGGCGGATTGAGCCAGGTTTGGACCCCATCAAATCTCCCATGAAAGATGAAACTGCCATGAATCTGCTCCGACTGGAATCCCGCATCGACGGTGTTGTGGACTACTTGGCTCGACTGAAGGTCGCCACGTCACGGATCGACACGGCACTTTGGCCAGGGGCCACGCTCCAGAATGATATCGAGTCTCTGATGACTCGACTTAACGAGATCCCTGGTCGAGTGCAGGAGTGGAAGAAATCTTCTGCCCGGTGTGGTGCTGATGTGGCTCTGTCTTTGGTTTGTGTCCACTGCAAGGAGGTGTGATAAGATAAGCTGGCAGCAATCAAGGTCGCCAACACCCAGAGGCATGACTTCCGATCTTTTGTGGAGACTTTTATTGCTACAGCCACTTGGATCGCCAACGGCGTCGACCTGGACGAGTTCGTCGAGCCTGCCAGTCCTCCTCCTGCGGAGTGAACAAACTTTTATGCCCCACCTTAAATTTGCCTCGGAATGCCGAGTGGTTTTTGTAACCGTTAAACTCTTTCAGGCTGAATGCCCGAGCACTTCGATCTGCGCTCAGCCAAGTTTGCCAGGCGCGCGTCCTCCAAGGCACGAGCCTCGGGGGTTTCTCCAACGATAGGAGTGTGCAGTGCATCCATGTTCCGGCGACGAAGTTCTTCTCTCTGCAGCGACGTGAGAGGCTCGGGGAGATATTCCTCATGGGGATGCGACGGGTCGCCTCCACCTGCGCCTCCGTCGGTGCGGGGAAAACCGGGAGGACTGCGCGGTCCATCGACCATCAGAACCTCCACCGCCGGATCACTGCTGTCGCACTCGGATGCGGTCTTTGCGGAGCCAGTCGACAGGTCGAACATGCCGTAGAGGGATTCGTCGGGCTCGATCGCCGCGACTTGAGGGGTGGCCGAATGGCGTGCCACCGCGTGTCTCACCCACCGCCGAAGTCTCGACCGACCGGAGCGCTTGCGCCGGCGGGAAACAGGGAGGGAGGACAACACAGGGGCCGACCGATAATGGGTCGACGGTTGCCGCAAGAGGACGCCGCGAATGCACGCGCGAAAGTGTGTTGCCCCGCGGACAGGGAGTGCGTTGACGTTGAGCGGAGCCTCCTGAAGCCAAGCGGAGTCGTCGGCGAGGAACGTGAGCGCGCCGAGACGGATCTCGCGGCCCTCCACCAAAACTCTGCCAGAAACCATGATGATTTGGATCAGAAAAGATCGCAACTCCTCCAACAAATCGCTAAGACACCGGCCCCACGGTGGGCGCCAACTATCGTGGTTCTAAGTCTGATAGTAATGTAGGGGGGTAGGTATGGAGAGGCAAGATCTTAGCTATGGAGTAGTTGTAAGCACACGAGGTTTACGAGTTCATGCCCTTCTCGGAGGAAGTAATAGCCCTACGTCTCGGAGCCCGGAGGCGGTCGACCGGATTATGTGTGTATGAATTACAGGGGTGCGAACCCTTTACACTGAGAAGGGGGGTGGCTTATATAGAGTTCGCCAGACCCCTCCGGCCCTCAGTTATGCAGGGTTTCAAATACATTAAGGTCCGGCGTTACTGGTAACGCCCCTAATAAAGTGCTATGATGACCATAAAAGCTACTTAATGACCGACTGTTAGCGTGCAGGGTGACTTTAGGTCTCCTGGACGTCGAGTGGTTGGATCTTGGTCGAGTGATTGCTTCTTGGTCGAGTGTCTTCGAGTATGTCGAGTGGAACACCTCCAAGTCGATTGACAGGTGATTTCTTCTAGAGATGTCCTTGGGTAGGGCAGTTAGGACAGGTCCATGACCCTACCCTAGGTACATAGCTTCATCAGTAAGTCTTCAAGGTAGACTTCCAAATCTTCACAGACTTCGTTCACCGGCAATCCACAATGACTCTTGGATGCTCAGAACGGAACGCCTAATCGGCTGGAGGATTCACAGTCCTCAAGTGTAACATGTCTTCAGATCACACAGACAGGAAGACTTCAGTGATGCCTAACACTCTTTGGCTCTGGGTGTTTAGGGCTTTGTCCTCGCAAGGATCTCTCTCTCAAAAGCTTCGGAGGTGGGTTGCTCTCAAACGACAAAAGCCGTGCACTAACTCTTAGAAGCCACCAATTTATGGTGTAGGGGGTGGGCTATTTATAGCCACTAGGCAACCCAACCCATTTTGTCCAAAATGACCCTGGGTCACTAAGGAACTGACACGTGTTCCAACAGTCAGATTTTAAACACACGCAACAACTTTACTTAGGCTACAAGTAAAGCTGACTCATCCAGCTCTGGATAAGATTTGCTCTCATTGTCTTCGCTCAAAGACATATGATTTTGGTTAAGCATCACTTCAGTCACTCTGACTTTGTTCACTGGGACCCCACTTAACAGTACGGTGGTTCCTATGACTCAACCAAGAAGAAAAGGAAACAATGAAACAACTAAGTCTTCGCGCTCCATAGTCTTCACGCAATGTCTTCTCTTGTCATAGTCTTCAATGTGAATGTCTTCACATACCACCTTTGTCTTCAATGTCTTCATACATTTTTAGGGGTCATCTCCGGTAGGTAAACCGAATCAATGAGGGACTACTACCTGTGTTATCCTGCAATTCTCACAAACACATTAGTCCCTCAACCAGGTTTGTCGTCAATACTCCAAAACCAACTAGGGGTGGCACTAGATGCACTTATAATCTCCCCCTTTTTGGTGATTGATGACAAACTGGTTGAAGTTTTCAATGGGGATGAAAGTATGTGAAATTGTAAAGGATTTAGGTATTGTCTTCGTAAGTAGCAGAAAGGCCCCCCCCTAAAGATGTGCATATATGTATTTTGCTTTTGAATGCAAATGCACATGGCAGGTTGTACTTGCAGAGCTCCTCTTATACTTATGAAGACAATTCATCATGCATGAAAGGATATAACAAAGATAATGACATGCATAATGAAAAAATGGACGTTTGCAAAATGACTTCGTGCGGAATTTATCGTCGCACATGCGGAATTTATCATCGCATCACATAGTGTCGAAAAGGTAGCAGACGACCATCAAGTTTAAGTGTTACAACTCAAGACAAACTAAATGTATCAAAAGCGAGAGTTGTAAGCACTTGGCAAATGTAGCAAAAGTATAGCAACCACCCATATGGACCCGCTTGAAACTATCAACTCATGCTTCTCCCTCTTTTGTCAGTAATGACCAAAAAGGTTTGAAGACATTGAGCTCTCGTTCCCATGAGGAGTAAGCGATGCAGCAGGGTTGTCGTTGAGGTTCGGTGGTGCAGAAGAACTTGGTGCAGTGTCGATACGCGTTGAAGTTGGAGGTGGTGAGGTAGCATCATCTTGGTCATCTATGACTCTGGCATTAACTGTTGGAGCTGAGGAAGAATAGTCAGAGTCTTCAAGTGAGGGAGTCCGACGCAAGTGAGCATTCCTCGGAGTTGTTGAGTCGAACTTGAATCTCTCTGTGAAGCCATCGTCTTGAAGATCAGCTTCAGCACTGAGTAACGTCAAACTCTTCCATGACCTACGACATGTTTCATGTGTAACAAAGGCATTCTTGTGGCAAGATTTCGAATGTGATTGACGTCCACCAAGAGGCTTTGCATCTGACGCTTAAGCCAGTCATGATGCTTATCCTGTTTCTGATGTAGAGCGACGAGAAGCTCTCGGTCACGGTCATTGAGAACACGAGATCGCTTCCGAGGCCTTTGGGCGATGGTACTTGCAGTGGCTTCAATTTGGGTGCGAGGGGCACGTGTATTGCCAGCCAAGTGATAAACACGAGAAACGGCCTAAACTCCTTCAATGGGCTGGGTGAAGCTTTGATGATCGACATTGTGAAGATAAATTGGCTCCTTTGCAGGCTCTGGGTAAATGACTTTGACAGACAGATCAACCTCTGGCAAGAATATAAGGTGATTGCGCGCAGACAGCTGATAGTTGACAGCAGAGTGAAGCTTGATGAGGCGCATTACCCATGGAGCATAGAACTTCAGACCAAAGATATCGGAGCCAGATGCAGCCAATTGCCTGATGAAGAAGTCTTGAGCATTGAAGCTGATGCCATTGAAGATATAGAAAACCAATGTCTTCATTGCTCCTTCAAGCTTCGCTGCAGGAGAATGTCCTTTGACCGGCCAGAGAGTTCGCCTGATAATATGATAAATAGTGCAGGGCAGATACTCTAGGTCTTCAACAAAGAACTCCTTAGGATAGTCAACGTCTTGTGGCAGTGGCTTCATCATGCTCAGCATTTGGCTCTGGCTTTTGGAAGATGCTTTCCAACGCATTCTGGTGTAGCTGACAACCTGGTTCATAATGTTCGCTAGGAGTGGGCAGGGCAGTAAGCTCAATGATGTCTTGGGCTTTAGCTTCATGGTGTACATCGCCTGTCATCCACTCAAGGATCCAAGTCTTCAGATCCCTGTTGTAGCCGCGAATGTGAAGGGTAGCGTAGAATTGTAGCAGAAGCTCTTCATTCCAATGTTCTTTGGCAGTCACAAACTGTAGAAGGCCAGCATCTCTGAAGAAGTCAAGGGCTTCTTCTAGGCAGGGCAGGCCAGCCATGGCTTCGCTGTCTAGATGCATATGAGGGAAAATGCGCCCCTGATTGTATAAGATGCAGGAATAGTAGATGCGCTACTGATAACTCCAGAATTGATCTGAGGAGATTCTTGGCCTTGTGTAGGGGTTCTTGGCACTGTCAAAGAATGTGTTGTGTGCCTTGAAGCCATTCAGATTAAACGATCCTGGTGAAGTTGCAGTACCTGGAAACCTTGGTAGCCTTGGCTTTGGCTTCTGGACCTGAGGCCTGTGCTCCACATGATAGTCAAATTGCGGACCGGCAACAGGTGGAGGAACCAAAATGGGCCAGCGGACGGTGGTAAGTTGGCCTTGATAGAATGTTTGCTCAAGGGTGTGTGGCCGTGGAGGCGGTACAGGAGCAGTGGCATTGACTTCTGGCTGCAGATTGGCTTCAGGTGCAATCACTTCTGGCACCACATTAACTTCAGGCACCACAGGAGCTTCAGCCATGACAACGTCATTGGCGCCAGGATGGTTGTTGGTGGTTGCCTCAATGTTATCAACCTCCACTCAAGTAGCTGGAGGGTCGGACATGTTCTCCTCGAGAACAACTTCAGGGTTGGTTGGGGTGTAGCAACACTTTATTCTTCATGTCTTGGTTCTTCTTGTTCATCGGCTGATGCAGCCGGAATATCTTCAGCTACTTTGGCTTCAGACTCGGGGATGTTCGCAGTAGGAGAGGCTTCAGGAAAGACTTGGCGTGAAACGGATTGGCGCTCTTCTCCTTCTGGAACACTTGACAAAGTGACCTGTGGCCTTGGTCCTTTGCGAAGCCTGCGAAGTGCGGGCGACGCCTTTGGAGAGGGAGTTGGCTGGGCCACAAATTCATCGTCTTCAAGCACCGAAGTGGTGACTTGAGGTGGGGGAGTACTTGGGGATTCTTCTTGACAGAGGAGTCTTGTGGGTGATCAGCCCATGAGTCATCCTGAGCAGTTGGCGTTAATGGACGACCAGTGCTAATGAGTTCACTGTTCGTGAGAATAGGCGATGATACCACATTGTGTTCGATCTGAGGAAGGACTTCATCATCTTCAACATTGTCTTGATGACCAATGTATTCAGTTGCGGTGGGGTCAACAGCTGGAATGTCTTCAACTTCTGGAGCCTCTGTGGAAGCAGGCTCATAAACTATCAACTAGCGCTCACGATGTTCAGACGCAGGACGAGCCACTGAGATTGGCTCGACAACAAGGGGCTCTATGGGAGCAGCCCGGTCTTTCTTGTTTGTCTTTCTCTTCTTGGTCGGTGGAGCATCATCAGTGGTGGCCTTGGTCTTGCGCTTTTGGGCTTTGGCTTCAGCTGCCCTAGTTTTCTTGAGCTCCGAAGCCACTGTGTGGACCTTAGGCTTCGAGCCTGTCATACTGGCCGGGAAGACAATGCGAGGTTCTTCCTGCCTTGATACTTCTGGTTGGGCCACAACAGGCTTCTTCTTCTTCTTGGCAGCCATTCTGGGGTTGATGCCTGGTCGCCCCAAAGCCTTGCGCTTTTCAGCTACATTGTAGCCTTGAACACATTCGGCAGCGAGATTCTTCATGCGCTCACGAGAACCTTTTGCTTCTTCACATTTCTTGTGGAACGCCTCCTTGAGCTCATGCAGCATGACCTTGAAGTTTTGGACGTCTTCCACGTTGAGCTTGGCCATGTGCTTCTTGAACTGAGCCTTTTCATAATCATTCTTGTGCTTCAGCTCAACAATTTTCTGTGCAAGAGCCAGCTCAGGAGCAATGGCTCCATGGAAAGAGACGCTGAGGCCAATTGGGAGCTGAAGATCATCAAAACTGAGGTTTGGGCTGTCAAACCACTCATCAATGAACTTGTACAGGATCTCCACATCAAAGAGGGGAAGATCATTGAAGATTTCCGCCTCTTGCTTGCTCTTTATAAGCAGCTCAAGAGCATCATCACCAAGATCGTCGTCGCTAGACAGATCAATGGCTTCGTTCTCATTCCTCAGAACGGCAGCAGGGGTCAATGCTTGACCAGTTGGTTGCATGGGCTTCTTCATCTTGCCAGACTTCGAGATGCGAGAGAGATCTTCAGACTGCACACTGGCTTCAGGAAGTGTAGTGGCCAGAGGCTTCGCCCGCAAGACCTTTGGTGCAGAGGAGGGCTTTGAAGCCTTTGGTTTCTTTTGCTTCACAGGCTTCGGTGGTGCAGGCGCTTCGTCAGAATCAGCGTCATCTACAGAGTGATCAACGGCTGCCCCTTGAACCTGAATGTGAGTGATGAGACCTTCAAGGTTGTAGAAGGGCCCAATAATATTGGGTTCAGCATCGCGTGTGCCATCGGCACGAGGAGCAGAGGGACCGGGGTTGAAGTCTAACCCTAGTGACATCTTGTTCTCTTTGGCAGAAGTTTTGGCAAACTGGAAGTTGCGCTTAAAGAGATTGTCTTCACGACACCATAATAGAGAGGATGTGTCGGCATTAGCAGGTTGAGGTCCACGGATCATGCAGGGGTAGAAGCCTTGAGCAATAGCTTCGGACTTCGACTTGGGCTGAAGACCTTTGCAAACCTCAACACAAGTATTTCTCAATTTCACAATTACTCAACTAGCACGACTCTAATATCACCACCTTTATATCGCAAAACTATTGCAAGGAATCAAACATATCATATTCAGTCTTCTACAAGTTTTATGTAGGATTTTATGACTAACCATGTGAATGACCAATTCCTGTTATCTCTCTAAATAGATATAAGTGAAGCAAGAGAGTTTAATTCTTTCTATAAAATATATGCCCGTGCTCTAACAAATATAAGTGAAGCAAAAGAGCATTCTACAAATGGCCGTTGTCTAAGTGAAGAGAAACAGGCAATCCAAACTTCAAATGATATAAGTGAAGCACATGAAGCATTCTATAAAGCCATACTCAAAAGATATAAGTGAAGTGAAATGAGCATTCTATAAATCAACGAAGGACTATCTCATACCAGCATGGTGCATAAAATAAAATAAAAACCTAAATGCAAAAGACGCTCCAAGACTTGCACATATTGCATGAACGAAACGAATCCGAAAACATACCGATACTTGTTGAAGAAAGAGGGGATGCCTCCCCAGCATCCCCAAGCTTAGACGCTTGAGTCTCCTTGAATATTTACTTGGGGTGCCTCAGGAATCCCCAAGCTTGAGCTCTTGCCTCTCTTCCTTCTTCTCACATCGAAACCTTCTCGATCATCGAACACTTCATCCACACAAAACTTCAACAGAAAACTCGGTAAGATCCGTTAGTATAATAAAGCAAATCACTACTCTAGGTACTGTTGCAAGCCAATTCATAATTTTTGTTTTGCATTGTGTCTACTGTAATATTACTTTTTCATGGCTTAATCCACTGATATGAATTGATATTTTCGTCAAAACAAGCAAACTATGCATCAAAAACAGAATCTGTGTAAAACAGAACAGTCTGTAATAATCTGAACATTCACCATACTTCTGATACTTGAAAAATTCTGCCAAAATTAGGAAAAATAAAAAATTTGTATAGGAAGACAGTGCAAAAAGAATCAGAACCATTTGACATTCCATCTAAAAATGTAAAATCGTGCACTACAGCCAAAGTTTCTGTCCTGCACCGTACAAACCATCAAGCAAATGTAAACATCCTAAAGGCAAACCTTGGCACATTATTTTTATAATACAACGGAATTGTACAAGGGGATAATTATTTTTTTTGAAAAGTTTCCGCAATCAAGATTCACAAAGTTTCAGTGAGCATGAACAAAGTTCAAGGAGCTCTCCCACTTCAACAATGCTTGTCTTTCTCACTTTCACTTACCTTTTTGAAAAAGTTTTGGGTTCCCCTCTTTATTTTTGTTGTTTTTAAACTATATGAAAGCACTCAAAAGAAATAAATGACTCTCTAAAACTTCCGGGTTGCCTCCCTGGCAGCGCTTTCTTTAAAGCCATTAAGCTAGGCATATAGTGCTCAAGTAGTGAATCCACCCGGATCCCAAGGTATATCAAAGCCAATTTTAATTAACAATGATTTGTAATTTAGTAGTGAGCACAAAGCAACATATATCAAGCAATGACGAAGTCTAACTCTCTTCCTATGCATCGGCATGTCATAAAAGAACAATTCATGCACACCTAGTAAAGGCCAATGCATAGTATAAACAGTTTCTTGCAATTTTATCATGTTGGAAACATAGAGAGGTGGAGATATATTTCCTCTCTCATAATAATTGCAAGTAGGAGCAGCAAGCACATGCATATTATATTTATCGAAATCATCATGTGCAACGGTAAAAGGCAACCCATCAATATATTCCTTAATAAGAGCAAACTTCTCCGATATAGTATAATCGGAAGAATTCAAAAAGATAATAGGACTATCATGCGTGGGTGCAATAGCAACAATTTCATGTTTAATATAAGGAACTATAGCAAGTTCATCTCCATAAGTATAATTCATATTGGCATCTTGGCCACAAGCATCATCAAAAAGGGATATTTCAAAAGAATCCAAGGGATCATAACAGTCATCATAGCAATCATCCTTTGGTAAGCACGAAGGGGAATTAAACAATGTATGAGTTGAAGAGTTACTTTCATTAGAAGGTTGGGCACGGGTGATCAATCCGCTCTTCCTCCTTTTGTTCTTCGCTCTCCTCCTCATCTTTTTCATCCAATGAGCTCACAGTTTCATCAATTTCTTCTTCCATAGACTCCTGCAAAATATTAGTCTCTTCTTGGACAGCGGAGTAGTCCTCAATATATAGTTTAACATAAGCATTAGAAGCATAATTCTCATAACAATATTCAAGTATGACAAAATTTTCAGAATTGTGAAGAGTAGCATCATACTTTTCAATCAAAGAAGCAATTTCAGAAGCACCCTTAAAAGCAACAAATTCTTCAATTTGTTGAACATCATAGTAATTATAAACACCCTTAGCATACGAAGATACGATTCCATTAGTACTAAACTCACATTGATAGGGAAGGTGTTTCTTAGGGTTTTCAGAACAACAAGTAAAATCATATATTTCACATAAATTCCAAGCATAGCATTGCAAACGTTGAATTTGACCCCATAATAGTTTCCCTTTTTCAGATATACGGTGTCGCACATAACAAGCATGCTCATCTAAAGATTTGCCCTCAACTAAGCTAGTTGGGGTTTCGACACGAGCACAAAGGGATCGAAGATGATCCAAGTAAAAAGCTTCAGCAGTGTGATAGATTTTGAGTGGTTCTTCAACCATTGGTTCAGTAGGTACAACTATTTTTTTGGTATTTTGTGTTTCCTACCCATAACTAAAGGTAGAAAACAACTAAGAACAGCAAATAAAAATTACTTAGTGATAAAGCAAAAAGCACACACGAGAATATTCACCCCATGCTGTTGCTCCCCGGCAACGGCGCCAGAAAAAGGTCTTGATAACCCACAAGTATAGGGGATCGCAACAGTTTTCGATAAGTAAGAGTGTCGAACCCAACGAGGAGCTAAAGGTAGAACAAATATTCCCTCAAGTTCTATCGACCACCGATACAACTCTACGCACGCTTGACGTTCGCTTTACCTAGAACAAGTATGAAACTAGAAGTACTTTGTAGGTGTTGTTGGATAGGTTTGCAAGATAATAAAGAGTACGTGAATAAAAAGTAGGGGCTGTTTAGATAAAGAAACAATAAAGTAAATATAGTGAGTGTGGAAAAGTGGTGGTAGGAGTTGCGAAATTGTCCCTTAAGCAATTGACTACTTTACTAGACTGATAGCAAGTATTATGTGGGAGAGGCCACTGCTAGCATGTCATCCCTGACTTGGAATTCTATGCACTTATGATTGGAACTATTAGCAAGCATCCGCAACTACTAATGTTCATTAAGGTAAAACCCAACCATAGCATTA
This sequence comes from Triticum urartu, assembly GCF_056163025.1. Classification (NCBI taxonomy): domain Eukaryota; kingdom Viridiplantae; phylum Streptophyta; class Magnoliopsida; order Poales; family Poaceae; genus Triticum; species Triticum urartu. The sequence continues at coordinate 160,477,018 of NC_141878.1, read as the reverse complement.
AGATATATCGGTCCCCCTTCAATCCCATATGCATCAATTTCTATGCTAGGTTGAAGCTTCTGTCACTCTTGCCCTCCAATACGTAGTCCTATCAACATACAACTAGCCCTAGGGTGTGATCCACGCGCGCAATCATATGATGGGCACCAAAGGACAGCAACATAACCACAAGCAAATTAAATAAATCATAGCAATTCATCAACCACCGATAGGACAACGAAAATCTACTTAGACATCATAGGATGGCAACACATCATTGGATAATAATATGAAGCATAAAGCACCATGTTCAAGTAGAGGGTACATCGGGTTGCGGGAGAGTGGACCACTGTAGATAGAGGGGGAAGGTGATGGAGATGTTGGTGAAGATGGCGAAGGTGTTGGTGAAGATCGCGGTGATGATGATGATGGCCACGGCGGTGTTCCGGCGCCATCGGAGGAGAGGGGGAGAGGGGCCCCCTTCTTCCTCTTCTTCCTTGACCTCCTCCCTAGATGGGAGAAGGGTTTCCCCTCTGGTCCTTGGCCTCCATGGCATGGGAGGGGCGAGAGCCCCTCCGAGATTGGATCTATCTCTCTGTTTCTCTCTGGTTCTGCGTTATGTTCTGGCTCTGTTTCACCGTTTCGTATATATATGGAGATCCGTAACTCCGATTGGCCTGAAACCTTCGCCATGATTTTTTTCCGAATATTAGCTTTCTTGCAGCAAAAGAAGAGCGTCAACGTCCTTACGGTGGGCTCACGAGGGTAGGGGGCGCGCCCTAAGGGGGGCGTCCCCCTTCCTCGTGACCACCTCGGGCACTGGTTCGCGTTGATTTTCCTTCCGAATTTTCCATATTTTCCAAAAATAAGCTCCGTCCGTTTTTATCCCGTTTGGACTCCGTTTGATATGGATATTCTATGAAACCAAAAACATGCAACAGACAAGAACTGGCACTGGGCACTGGATCAATATGTTAGTCCCAACAATAATATAAAAAGTTGCCAAAAAGTATATGAAAGTTGAATAATATTGGCATGGAACAATCAAAAATTATAGATACGACGGAGACGTATCACTTGCTACCCAGTTGACGGCTGACCCCTCTGATGATCTGGGGCAGCTAGCCTCTTCTTCTCAGGAGTAACTTGCTCTGCCATGGCACCCCTACGCTGCTGGAACGTCCTATCTTGGAACATCAGGGGTCTCAACTCTGAGAAGAAACAGTTGGCTCTCTCTAATGCCATCATTTCAAGCGGTTGTGCGGTAGTTTGCATGCAGGAGACTAAAATGCCTGAAGTATCTTTTGTGTTCCTTAAAACTTGTTTCCCTAAACAATTTGATCGCTTTGCTTTTGTTCCCTCCCGCGGATCCTCTGGTGGTATCCTTACTGTTTGGAGAAGCGCTTTATTTACGGGCACAGTTATGTTCTCTATTGTTTTTGCGCTAGTGGTCAGTTTCGCCAGCACTCAATCCTCATAGACCTGGTCGCTCGCTAATATCTATGGACCGTGTGCGGGTGACGATCGCTTGGCGTTTACTTCTTGGTTATACGATGTCCAGATTCACAATGACCATGATTGGTTACTCTTAGGTGATTTCAATTATATACGTGCGCCTGATAACCGTAATAAGCCGTGAGGGAATCTGAATGACATGCTTACTTTTAATGATATTATTCGCAAGCAACAACTTATTGAGCTCCCGATCCAAGGTCGATCCTTTACATGGAGCAACATGCAATCTGATCCACTGCTTGAACAATTAGATTGGTTCTTCACCTCTCTCCACTGGACCCACTCGTATCCCAAAACTCTTGTGAAACCTCTTGGTAAGCCTGTTTCGGATCACATACCCTGCGTGGTTACCATTGAAACCAACATCCCTCGGAGTAAGCTCTTTCGATTTGAATCATATTGGATTTTGCACCCGGGGTTTATGGATGTTGTGCAACAAACTTGGGACAAACCAGTGTCCAATAAAAATGCTGCAGCCACTCTTTCTCACAAATTCAAAGCCCTCCGTCATGCTCTCAAGGCTTGGAGTAAGAACATTTCACGACTTACTATTGCTATCGCTAACTATAATGAGGTACTTGATGCTATTGATGAACTGGAAAACAAGCGTAGCCTCACAACTCCAGAAGCAAACTTTAGGAAAATTCTTAAAGCTCACCTCCTTAGGTTACTCAAATACCAGAAACTTTACTGGAAAAAGCATTGCACCATCCGTTGGATCAAGTTTGGGGACGAAAACACAAAGTTTTTTCAAGCAATTGCAACTGAACGATATCGTAAGAACAATATTGCCTCATTCCGGTCTGATGATAATCGTGTGATCGATGACCACCCTGGTAAGGAAGCTCTTTTGCATTCCACTTACAAGTCCAGACTTGGAACCACGGCTTAATGTGAAATGAAATTTGACTTGCCTTCTATCCTTCAACGAGCCAACAATCTGGATCTTCTTACTGAGCCATTCACTCCAGAAGAAATTGATGGAGTTGTCAAAGAAATGCCACCCGATCGTGGACCGGGGCCGGATGGATTTAGTGGTGCATTTCTTAAGGCTTGCTGGCCAATCATCAAACATGACTTCTACTTGCTCTATTCCCAGTTCTATGAGGGAAACCTCGACATCACCAGCATCAATGATGGCCACATCACTCTGATCCCCAAGGTGAATGCACCCATGACCGTTAATGACTATAGACCGATCACCTTGCTCAACTGTTGCCTAAAGTTACTGACGAAACTGCTAGCTAATCGATTGCAACGCATTATCCTTCAACTAGTCCACCGAAATAAATATGGCTTCGTCAAGGGAAGAACCATACAAGATTACCTTGCTTGGGCTTATCAATACATTTATCAATGCCAAGCATCTGGTAGGGAGACCATTCTGCTTAAACTTGATTTCGCCAAAGCATTCGGTATAGTGGCACATACTCCCATGATTAACATAATGAGGCATATGGGTTTTAATGAGCAATGGATATCCTGGATTAACTGCCTCTTCTCCTCTGCTCGATCTCTGGTCCTCCTGAATGGTGTACCCGGCCGTCAATTCCCTTGCAAGTGTGGGGTCAGACAGGGTGACCCTCTGTCGCCTTTAATCTTTGTCCTAGCTGCAGAGTTGCTTCAGGCAGCTATTAATGATGCTTTCCATCAAGGCTGTCTTGATCTTCCGATTCCATGTATTGGGCAAACGGACTACCCAGTCCTCCAATATGCCGATGATATGCTTATTGTTCTCCCTGCATGCACTTGCCAAGCCACTCTGGTTAAGCAAATTTTTACTGACTATGCCTCCTCGATTGGCCTCAAGATCAACTTTCACAAATCCACGTTGATCCCGATTAATTTGGATGCAACTGCTACGGCCAATCTTGCTGGCATCTTTGGGTGTGCTATGGGGACGATGCCATTTACTTATCTAGGACTCCCAATGGGCACCACTAGACCTACACTCCAAGAGTTTATGCCCCTGGTCTGCAGATTAGAGCGATAATTGACACCTACTATTGCGTTGATGTCGTATGGTGGCAAGCTTTCTTGGTTAAATGCCTCGGTCACGTCCCTCCTAGTCTTTGCCATGTGTACCCTCAAATTTCCCCCGAAGCTCATCGAGATCCTTGACAAAATCAGACGCAGATGCCTCTGGACTAAGAAAACAGAACAAGGTGATAAGTGTAACTCGCTGGCTGCCTGGGACCTGGTCTGTCGGCCAAAGAAGATTGGGGGTTTAGGTGTGATCAATTTGAGAGTTCATAATGAGGCTCTAATTCTAAAATTTCTGCACAAGTTCTACAACAAGCTCGACATGCCATGGGTCAGCCTAATCTGGGACAACCATTATGATGACAAAATTCCGCATGCGGTTGATCCTGTTGGGTGGTTCTGGTGGAAGGACATTCTCAAACTGACTCATGTCTATCGGGGAGTCTCTCGCGTTCAAATTGTTGATGGCGTGTCCACATTATTTTGGAAAGATCTCTGGAAGGAAGAAGTGCTTCAAATCTCACATCCTCGTGCTTTCTCATTTGCCATGCATGAGGATCTTTCCGTGGCTGACATGATGAATTCCATGGACATGCATGCAACCTTTCATCTTCCTCTGTCGCCCTGGCTCTTAATGAGGTCCAAGACATCCAACAACAAACAACGTGGACCTCTCCATCGACATCTCTACATGATGTTTGGCACTACTCTTGGGGGGCTACACTTTACAAGCCAAAGGACTACTACAACAATTACTTTAGAGATGGAGTTTCTCACCAAGCATTTCACCAACTTTGGAAATCAAGGTGCACTATGAAAATCAAAGTTTTTGGTTGGCTCATGTTCGATGATCGACTCAACACTCGCAATATGTTGAAGAGGAGGCATTACCACATTGGCAACAACTTTAATTGCAGTTTATGCAATCACCTTGATGAAGAGACAGTAGATCACATGATCTTCTCTTGCCCTTTTAGTCAAAGTTGCTGGGCGAGACTCAACATTACTTGGCCAACTTTCTCTTGCCGCCTCGACCTTCTTTAACACACCAAGGAAAGCTGACCTAACCCATTCTTTTATGAAACTTTTCTAACCGCAGCGTGGAGCATTTGGAAAGAAAGGAACAATCAACACTTCAGAGGCCTGGCCCCCAGTGTTGGATCCTGGCTCACAAGTTTCAAAGAAGACTTCTCTCTTCTGCAACAAAGAGTTAAAGCAGCACATAGAGCTGCGCTCATCACCTTTTGTACTTCTATTATGTAACATACTCCCTCCCTCCTATTGGAGCAGCCATACCTCTGGTTATGCTGACTCCTGGTGTGTTGTGTTGTCAGTTGATATGTCTATGTAAACCTCCCATTTATATAGATATATGATTTTGCAGTAGGGGTTTTCCCCCTACTGTCTTTCCTCAAAAAAAACATGCAACACATTGGAGGTTGTTCCATGTTCCCACGCATGCCTGGATTGTCGTGTGGTCGTTCCCGCTTATCCGGGTTTCAGGCAAAAGGATAGAGCATTTAAATCAGATTTAATGTTTGTCTCTGTGTCTTCTGCTGACAAGGACGCGGAGAAGACATTCGACAGTTTCAATAGAATGCATATGATTTGGATAGATAGATTTGAGATGGGAGCATAGAAAGGTTAGGGTCCGATCACATTCACTTAGTTCAAAAGATTCAAAACGAGAAGACATAACTATAAGTGAATGCTGTAGAGGACAGAATGCTATTATATGAATATATCCGAATAAGACCAAATCAATATAGGGAAGATAAACATGAAGTCATGTTAATATTGAAGACAAACCAAACGCGAAGATTTTGTAAATGTAACGCCAACAGAAAATACTTCAAGCAAAAGTTTGGTGGTGGCGTTACCCACCGTATAGGAAGTATTAGACCCAGACACGACGCACAATTATCGTGGCGCTCCGAAGTCAAATTCCGCGTTAATGTATTCACACTTAGAGTGTAAGTCTTCATTAGTTGAAGATATACGTTACTTCGTGTGTTGCACATCTAAGTCATCAACATGCATAAGTGTTAGGATGTGTGCATGATAACAGGACATTTGAGGATTCCAAGATATTTAGCTCACACCGCAACTTGCAAAACCTTTTCTCATCCAGGGGCTTTGTGAAGATATCTGCCAGTTGCTCTTCAGTGTTGACATGAATGATATCAATATCTTCCTTCATGACATGATCTCTGAGAAAGTGATGACGGATCTGAATGTGCTTTGTCTTCGAGTGCTGAACTGGGTTGTTGGCAATCTTGATGGCACTTTCATTGTCGCAGTAGAGTGGCACTTGCTTCAGATGAATGCCATAGTCTTTGAGTGTTTGCTTCATCCATAGAAGCTGAGCGCAGCAAGATCCAGCAGCAATGTATTCAGATTCAGCAGTGGAGAGAGATACACAGTTTTGCTTCTTTGCAGACCAACACACAAGTGATCGTCCCAGAAAGTGACATGTGCCTGATGTAGACTTGCGATCCACATTGTCACCAGCATAATCAGCAACCGAGAATCCAACTAGATCAAACTCTAAGCCCTCTGGATACCATAATCCTAGTGTTGGGGTGTAAGCCAAATATCGAAGAATTTGCTTCACAGCTAAGTGATACGATTCCTTTGGTGCCGCTTGGAATCGGGCACACATGCAAACACTAAGCATGATATCTGGCCTAGATGCACATAAATAAAGCAAAGAACCAATCATGGAGCGGTATACCTTTTGATCAAACTCTTTACCATTGGCGTCAGGAACCAGATGACTTTTGGTTGGCATTGGCGTCGTATAACCTTTGCTGTCTTGCATTTCAAACTTCTTCAGGCAATCTTTGAGGTATTTCTCTTGAGATATGAAGATGCCGTTGCGTTGTTGCCGTATTTGAAGACCAAGGAAGAACTTCAGCTCACCCATCATGGACATCTGATATTGCTCTTGCATCATGTGTCCAAACTCATCACTGTATTTCTGATTAGTGCAGCCGAAGATAATGTCATCCACATATATTTGGCACACAAACAGTTCATCATCATATGTCTTCGTGAAGAGTGTGGGATCCAGGGAACCAGGTTTGAAGCCTTTGCTCTTCAGGAAGTCTTTGAGTGTGTCATACCAAGCACGAGGGGCTTGTTTTAGGCCATACAGTGCCTTGTTGAGCTTGTAAACCATGTCAGGATGTTTTGGATCTTCAAAACCAGGCGGTTGTGCAAGATACACTTCTTTTTCAATCTTGCCATTGAGAAAGGCACTCTTCACATCCATTTGATACAGAAGGATGTTATGATGATTTGCATAGGCTAGTAGTATGCGTATAGCTTCAAGCCTAGCCACAGGAGCAAATGTTTCATCAAAGTCAATTCCTTCAACTTGAGTGTATCCTTGAGCAACGAGACGAGCCTTGTTTCTGACAACTTGACCATGCTCATCTTGCTTGTTGCGATATATCCATTTAGTGCCTATGATATTGTGTTTATGAGGATCAGGACGCTTGACCAGTTCCCATACATTATTCAGCTCGAACTGTTGAAGCTCTTCTTGCATAGCTTGAAACCATGCAGGTTCCATGAAGGCTTCATCAACTTTCTTGGGTTCAGATATTGAGACGAATGCAAAGTGCCCACAAAAATTTGCTAGTTGTGTTGCCCTTGAACGAGTGAGTGGACCAGGTGCATTGATGCTATCAATTATCTTCTCAATTTGTACTTCATTTGCAACACAAGGATGAACTAGACGAAGATTTTGCTCTTGCTGATCATTGTCATTGTTTGAAGGATTGTCTTCAGGCCGAGCATTGTCTTCAGGTTAATTAGGTGCAGAAATGATAAGTTCCTCTTCAGGCTGTACTTCGGGTAGTATGATTTCTCCAGTTCCCATAAGCTTGATGGATTCACTGGGTGGAATTTCATCTAGCACATTTGGCAGGTGCTCTCTTTGCGAGCCGTTAGTCTCATCAAACCGCACATCCACAGTTTCAACCACTTTATAGTGAAAGAGGTTGAAGACTCTGTAGGAGTGCGAATCCTTTCCGTAACCAAGCATCAAACCTTGATGTGCTTTCGGTGCAAATTTTGAAGTTTGATGTGGATCCTTGATCTAGCACCTAGCACCAAATACTCTGAAGTAACTGACATTTGGCTTCTTACCAGTGAGGAGTTCATAGGATGTTTTCTTTAGAAGCTTGTGAAGATAAACACGGTTGATGACATGGCATGCAGTATCAATAGCTTCAGGCCAGAACTTTCTTGGTGTCTTGTATTCATCAAGCATCGTCCGAGCCATCTCAATGAGTGTTCTGTTCTTGCGTTCCACGATGCCATTCTGCTGCGGCATGTACGGAGCTGAGAACTCATGAGTGATGCCCAGTGTATCAAGATAAGTGTTGAGGCCGGTGTTCTTGAATTCAGTGCCATTGTCACTTCTGTTGTGCTTGATCTTGATGCCATAGTTGTTCATGGCTCGATTGGCGAAGCGTCTGAAGACATCCTGCACTTCGGTCTTGTAGGGGATTATATGTACCCATGTATATCTTGAATAATCATCAACAATGACGAAGCCATAGAGACAAGCAGTAGTAGTAAGGGTAGAGTAGTGAGTAGGGCCAAAGAGGTCCATGTGTAGCAGTTTGAAGGGTTGAGTCGTTGTCATGATTGTCTTCGAGGGATGCTTGGCCCTCGTCATCTTTCTAGCTTCGCAGGCACCGCATAAGTGATCCTTCTTGAACTTGACGCCCTCAATGCCTATGACATGCTTCTTCTTTGCAAGAGTATGCAAGTTCCTCATGCCAGCATGCCCTAGCCTCCGATGCCAGAGCCAACAATCTGAAGCTTTTGCAAGAAGACATACGGCAAGCTGTGGTCCTGCTGAGAAATCTACCATGTACAAATCATCTTTCCGATACCCTTAAAAGACTAGAGACTTGTCAGATTCCATTAGAACAAGGCAACGATATTTTCCAAATATCACAATCATGTTCAAATCGCAAAGCATTGAGACAGACATTAAGTTGAAACCAAGGGATTCAAGAAGCATCACTTTATCCATGTGCTGATCCTTTGAGATTGCAACTCTACCTAGACCCAATACCTTGCTTTTACCAGTGTCAGCAAATGTGATGTGACTTTTGTCAGATGGACGTAAGGTTGAGTCCATGAGAAGACTTCGTTCGCCAGTCATGTGATTAGTACATCCACTATCAATAATCCATTCTAAAGCAGCTGGTGTCATACCCTATAGTGCAGTTAGGGGGATAGGCTTCACGAAGAGCATTGTGAAGCATAAACATTTGACGAGCAAGTGGATTATGAAAGCTTAGATCGATGTTAGGACTGATAGGAAAAATAGCAAGCGACTCAGGAACAAAATACATAATAAGACCATTTGGGCATTTGATCTTGCGCCCTACAAGATGTTTTAGGTCCCCAGCAATAGCTTCAGACGCATTTGATTTTCGGCTGGAGACCTTTCCCTGCAAAAGAGAGTTAAGCTTTCTTAGCCACCCACATCTTCAAGGATGGCTTCGAAGCAATGAGTCTAAGTGCAGCATCTGAGAACTTTGGCTTTGAAGCCCTGGCAAATAGTTTTGCAGGAGGTGAATAATACTCATACCAATAAGAAGAGTAGTTCTTGGTCTTATGAACATGGCGGTTTGATGAAACACGCTCATATTCATAGGCCTGGGTATGATTTCCCTGCAAAACATTTGTGTTAGTGCGACTCAGGTGAGTCCTCTGTCTGTATGAAGCCTTTGGACCATATGAAGCCTGTGGTCTGGGGTTTGTCTTCTTCCCTTGTGGTGTCATGATGACTGAGGGAGTCCTGGATTAGGGGGTGTCCGGATGGCCGGACTATACCTTCAGCCGGACTCCTGGACTGTGAAGATACAAGATTGAAGACTTCGTCCCGTGTCCGGAAGGGACTTTCCTTGGCGTGGAAGGCAAGCTTGGCGATACGGATATGTAGATCTCCTACCATTGTAACCGACTTTGTGTAACCCTAACCCTCTCCGGTGTCTATATAAACCGGAGGGTTTTAGTCCGTAGGACAACAAAAAACGACAATCATACCATAGGCTAGCTTCTAGGGTTTAGCCTCTCTGATCTCGTGGTAGATCTACTCTTGTACTACCCATATCATCAATATTAATCAAGCGGGACGTAGGGTTTTACCTCCATCAAGAGGGCCCGAACCTGGGTAAAACTTCGTGTCCCTTGCCTCCTATTACCATCCGGCCTAGACGCACAGTTCGGGACCCCCTACCCGAGATCCGCCGGTTTTGACACTGACACTGGGGCTTTCATTGAGAGCTCCTCTGTGTCGTCGCCGTCAGGCTCGATGGCTCCTACGATCATCAATAGCGATGCAGTCCAGGGTGAGACCTTCCTCCCCGGACAGATCTTCGTCTTCGGCGGCTTCGCACTGCGGGCCAATTCACTTGGCCATCTAGAGCAGATCGAAAGCTACGCCCCTGGCCGTCAGGTCAGATTTGGAAGTTTAAAATACACGGCTGACATCCGCGGGGACTTGATCTTCGACGGATTCGAGCCACTGCCGAGCGCGCCACACTGTCCCGACGAGCATGATCTAGCTCTACCGCCGAACAGTGCCCTGGAGGCCGCACCCGCATCGGCTTCGACCCTTAATTCGGAGCCAACTGCGCCGATCGAGGATGGGCGGTTGGACGCCGCCTCGGGGGCTACGATCCCAATGGCGATCGAGCCGAACACCAGCCCCGCACTCTGCGAGACTCATGATTCCAAGAAGCCGGACTCCTCTCCGGACTCCAAACCATTCGCATCTCTGCCGATCGAATCCGATTGGGCGCCGACCATGGAGTTTACTGCCGCGGACATCTTTCAGCACTCGCCCTTCGGTGATATTATGAAATCACTAAAGTCTCTCTCTTTATCAGGAGAGCCCTGGCCGGACTACGGTCAGCAAGATTGGGATATGGACGATAAAGAAATTCAAAGCCCACCCACCACCCACTTTGTAGCCACTGTCGACGATTTAACCGACATGCTCGACTTCGACTCCGAAGACATCGACGGTATGGACGCCGATGAAGGAGACGATGAAGAACCAGCGCCTATTGAGCCCTAGAACGCCACCTCGTCATATGACGTATACATGGTGGACGCACCAAAAGATGACGACGGAGAGCGGAAGGACGCACCGAAGGCTTGTTCCCTCGAAAAGCAGTCAAAGCGGCGACGCAAGCGCCGCCCCAAATCCCGCCTCGACAGAAATAGCGATCACACAGACCCAGCGCTGGAGCAGGGCGAACCGCTGCCAGACAACGACAATCCGGATAATCAAACCGAACAAACAAATTCTATTAAGGATAATGGTTCGGACGACATAACGCCGGACAGGCACCTGGAGCAGCAGAATGCCCGTAAAAGGCTTGTTGCCACTGCGAGGAGTCTGTAAAAGCAGAATCAAAGGCTCAAGGCTGCGCAAGACACACTCGAAATCAGATGGAGTAAAATACTTAACACAGCAGCGATGTATGGCGACAATCGCCCCTCCAAGCGCTACCCAAAGCGGAAGCTGCTACCTGAATTCGATGAGGAGGCCTCAAACCCCCCATAACCAAATATCAAAGCAGCCACCTGGTCGGATAGACGACCCCTCTATCAACACAGAGCGGCATACAACGCCACTCACAATACAACACGCGACCCATGCGAGGGCTCGCACCCAAAGGACGGCGCAACAAGATCCATCTATGGACCACGCAAGCGCGCCCCAGCATACAATGCAACACAACAAACATCCGAACAACGCGGTACACCCAGATACAGGGGTGCCGCACACCCCCTATGTTTCACCGATGAGGTGCTGGACCATGAATTTCTAGAGGGATTCGAACCTGTAAACATAGAGACATACGACGGAACAACAGACCCTGGGGTCTGGATTGAGGACTACATCCTTCATATCCATATGGCTCGAGGAGATGATCTCCACGCCACCAAGTACTTACCCCTCAAGCTCAAAGGGCTAGCTCGTCACTGGCTTAAAGGCCTCCCCAAAAGCTCCATTGGAAGTTGGGAAGAGCTCGAAGACGCCTTTCGGGCAAATTTTCAAGGGACTTATGTCCGACCTCCGGATGCGGACGATTTGAGTCATATAACTCAACAGCCCGGAGAGTCAGCCCAAAAGCTTTGGAACAGGTTTCTTATTAAAAAGAACCAGATTGTCGACTGTCCGGATGCCGAAGCCTTGGCAGCTTTCAAGCATAGCGTCCGTGACGAATGGCTCGCCAGACACCTTGGCCAAAATAAGCTAAGAACGATGGCCGCATTAACAAACCTCATGACCCACTTTTGCGCGGGTGAGGACAGCTGGCTAGCCAGATGCAGCACCAGCGACCCCAGTACATCTGAAGTTAGAGATGGAAACGGGAAATCACGGTGCAACAGCAATAACAAACACCGGAATAAAGAAGAAAGCACGAAGGGCACGACAGTAAATGCCTGTAAGGGCATATTTATCCCTACGGTGTTTTGGTGATTGATGACAATGCATTTGCGGACTAATTGGGTGCTTTGGTTTCTTTCAGATATTCATCCTTTGGCACGCAATGATTTTTTCCCCTCGGCGCTCTACTCAAGACGGTGTAGCTTCCTTCGTGACTTTGTTGGTGGACTAAGTTTCGTAGTAGTCACCGTACTATCAAGAGGGGATCCGCTTCGGTATGGTTTGGGTGGAATCAACACGTACACGTTCTTCTCTCTCCCACCGTTTTCTCTCCGTCTCTATGGAGCTTCTCTCTTCTCCCTTTGTGGTTTTTCCTGGACCCAGCGGTAGTACCGGGCCACAGCGGTAGTACCGCTGAGGCTCACTAAGCGGCAGTACCGCTCCTAGGAGCGGTAGTACCGCTTTATGGCCTCAGCTGTAGTACCGCTGCGGCTCCGTGTTCCTACCGCCTCGACTCGAGTGCGCATTTTCTCGTGTCGGGTTTTACGGCACTAGCTGTAGTATAGCGGTAGTACGGCTGAAGCTCAGCAAGCGGTAGTACCGCTCCTCGGAGCGGTAGTACCGCTGGTGGCCTCAGCCGCAGTACCGCTGTGGCTCCGTGTTCCTACCGCCTCGACTCTAGTGCGCATTTTCTCGTGTCGGGTTTTACGGTACTAGCTGCAGTAGTAGTGGCGGTAGTGCTGCTTGCGAGCGGTAGTACCGCCCTGCCTCCGCAGTAGTACCGCTCTGGGTCCCAGCCCCAACCCCTTCTCCTGTAGCGCGGCAGTACCGCTGAGATGGAGCGGTAGTACCGCCCTGCCCCCGCGGTAGTACCGCTCTCTGCGGGGCTGAGTGGGGGGTAACGGGTGGATTGTTCCCCCACTATAAAAGGATGTCTTCTTCCCCCCTTTGACCTATCTCTTCCACCATTAAAGCTCCATTATTGCTCCAAGCTCCATTTTCGCCCGATGTCACTCCCTAGCCAACCAAACTTGTTGATTTGCTCAGGAGTGGCTGAGAAGGCCCCGATCTACACTTCCACCGAGAGATTTTTGATTCCCCCACTCATCCTTAGTGGATCTTGTTACTCTTGGGTGTTTGAGCACCCTAGACGGTTGAGGTCACCTCAGAGCCATATTCCATTGTGGTGAAGCTTCGTGGTCTTGTTGGGAGCCTCCGATAAAGTTGTGGAGTTTGCCCCAACCTTGTTTGTAAAGGTTCGGTCGCCGCCTTCAAGGGCACCAATAGTGGAATCACGGCATCTCGCATTGTGTGAGGGCGTGAGGAGAATACGGTGGCCCTAGTGGCTTCTTGGGGAGCATTGTGCCTCCACACCGCTCCAACGGAGACGTACTTCCCTTCAAAAGGAAGGAACTTCGGTAACACATCCTCGTCTTCACCGGATCCACTCTTGGTTATCTCTTACCTTCACTTGTGCATGCTCTTTAGTGTTTGTTCCCTTGCTTGCTTGTGTGCTTGTTGTTGTTGCATCATATAGGTTGCTCACCTAGCTGCACATCTAGACAACCTTCTTTGATGCAAAGTTTAATTTGGTAAAGAGAAGCTAAAAATTGGTAGTTGCCTATTCACCCCCCCTCTAGTCAACCATATCGATCCTTTCAATTGGTATTAGAGCCTCGTCTCTTTATTAAGGACTTCACCGTCCAAAGAGTATGGTTGGTACCGTAGACGGAGCGGAGGAACACTCCGGTGTGAATCCTATCTCGTCTACGGGCGATGGGGGAACTTTGGTCTCTTGTGAGGAGTTCAATGTAGCCTTGGAGACATTGAAAACCTCCATGACGACCGAAGTTGAAAACATGTTTACTAAATTTCTTGAGGGGCTCAAACTATCCACCGCACAGTTGAAAGTGGGGGATCCCACCAACAAGGTGTCGGATGCTATCCCCGACAAGGGGGAAGCTAGTAGTGAAAAGGCTCCTTCTTCTAGTGGCAAGAATGGCACCGGCATCTTTGCCCATGTGGAACCACCACTTGTGTATGGTGGACCGGTTCCTTCTACTCATTTGAATCATGCCGGTCCTCCTCCTAAGATTGTGAAAAATGAGGATTTTGATTCTTGGGTTTACCGCTTTAAACGTCATTTAAATCATGTGAACACTAACCTTTGGAGAATCATTGAAGAAGGTTTCTACCCACATGATCCAAGCAACTTCACTCCTCGAGAAGCCGCGGACAATCAATTCAATGAGAATGCTCTCTTCATCATTCAAGATGAAATTCCACCCGAAGACCTACCTCATCTTTGTCCCTTCGCCTTGGCCAAAGATGCATGGCATTGTGTCGTGTCTCTCTACCGGGGAAGCGCAAGCATTCAACGCTCCAACTATGAAGTGGTACAAGATGAGGCCGATGAGTTTGCAATGAAGGAAGATGAAGAACCTCATGAGCTTTATCGGAGAGTCACCAAACTCGCGGTCTCACTACGAGATCACGGGAGCAAGGACACATATGACAATTGGATCAAGCGCAAATTCCTCAAGGCAATGATGCCCTACCACAAGGCCATGTCCTCCGTCATCCGCCAAAGACCGGACTTCCACACTTTGACCTCAAGCGAGGTGTTGGATGAGTTTGTGGCCATGAACATTTTGGAAAAGACCGCCGACAATGCGGTGCTCCGTTCTCAACGGGGAAAGAAGTCTAACCTTTCCTTGAAGGCCAAGCTCACCGTGGAAGAAGAAGAAGAGGAAGAGGAGGAGAGCAACCCCGAAGATACAAAGTATGCATATCATGAACACATGGCACTTGCTTCAAGGCAATTTTGGAGCAAGAAAAACTCGAGGAACAACTTTAGCAAAAACACCTTGAGTGGCACGAGGGGCAAGCAACGTGTAAGGACTTGCTACAATTGCGGCAACGTGAGTCATTTCGTTGCGGAATGCCCGTATGAGAAGAGGGAAGACAATGGTGGCAAACTCATTCGAAAGGACAAGGCCAAGTCGTTCCCCAACAAGAACAACTTCACCAAGAAGACTCCTCCCAAGGCCTTGGTTGTGCAAGAAGAGTACAATGAGGATGATGACGATGATGAATATGATGAGTCGATTGCCATGGCCTCCGTCGCCATTGCCACAATTTCACGAGTGTCTCTCTTTGACTCACCCAACGAGAGCATCAACGCCAAGTGCCTCATGGCGAAATCCACCAACAAGGTAACCTCCAACATCAAAATTACCATCATTAATCATCCTTCCCCATCGGAGAGCATTAATGAAGTTGAGGGAGTTAATGTGGAGGCTAACGAGTTTGAGGCCTTTATGGGCAAACTCAAGGGAAAATCCAAGAAGCACTTTGTTGCTCTCTTGGAACAACTTGGCGAGGCCAATGACATGATCGAGGCCCACGAAGACACCATCTCAAAGATGGAAGGGCATAGTCGTGACTATGCCGATGAGATTTCGGGCCTTTCCAATGCTCTTGAGGAAGAGCATGGTCTTCGTTTGGCTCTTGAGGAGTCATAAAACGTTGATCATGCTAAGTTAGAGAAAGATTATGATCATGCCCTCGTTGTTTCTCATGTGCTAAATTCCGAGAAGGCCAAACTCGGAGTTGATCTTGCTAGACTCAAAGAGGAGTTTGATATACTTGACAAGGCCCATAAGGCCTTGAAGGGTATTCACGCTAGTCTCAAGGAGTCTCATGATCAACTCCAAGTGAAGCTAACTAAGGAGAAAGCAACTTTTCCTCATATGGTTTTAATTGATAATGCAAATGCTACTAACCCGTGTTGTGAGCATATACATCTTGTTGAGGAAAATTCTAGGTTGAAGGAGCAACTTGAGAGAGGCCTTGCGACTTGCATACAAGGCAAGAAGAACCTCAATGATCTCTTGATCAACCAAAAGGGAGGTGTGGCGAAGGAAGGGGTTGGGTACGTCTCCGACTCCAAAAACAAGAAGAAGAATGACAAGACCAAACGACCTCCTCCCCTCATGCAAACCTTTGTGAGGGCGGGAGAAAGTGTCCCCGAGGAGAAGAAGAGGAACAAAGTCAAGAAGGGCAATGTCACCACACCCAACAAAGCCGGCGATTTTAATCCTTCTTATGTGTTGTGCCGTGCTAGTGATGGGCATGTTTATGCCAAATTTGTTGGTTCTCTTCATGAGCACGTTGAATGGTCTATTTGGGTTCCTAAGACCCTTGTTACTAACATCAAAGGACCCATTACAAAATGGGTACCTAAAACCAAGCATTGATCTCTTGCAGGTGTTTGCTTCCGGTGGTGGATCATGGTTGCTCGATAGCGGAGCTACAAATCATATGACCGGAAGCAAGGACTTGGTGGTGGACGTGCACAAGGTTCCATCTATGCCCACCAATGTCGAGTGGGGTGACGCCTCATCTTCTAAGGTATTGGGACTTGGCAAGGTGGTCATCTCTCATGATCTCACGATCGAGAAGGTCATGCTTGTTGAGTCCCTTGCATACAATTTACTTTCCGTTCGTCAGCTTGCAATCATGGGCTTTGCCACTTTCTTTGATATCGATACCGTGGCCCTCTTGTGGAGCAAGACTCTTAAAGTAGCCTTTGTTGGGCATGTCGAGAACGGTCTATATGTGATTAACTTTTCGGAGCGACCCACTAAGACCGTGACATGCCTAATGGCTAAAGTTGATGTGGGATGGCTTTGGCATCGCCGTCTAGCCCATGTCAATATGAGATCTTTGCAAAGTCTCCTAAAGGGGGACCATGTCCGTGGACTAACGAATGTTAGTTTTGCTAAAGATCGTGCTTGCAGTGCCTGTATCGAAGGAAAGCTACATGAGAAGGCTCACCCTCCCACGACTATCATTTATTCAAAGAGGCCTTTGGAGCTCCTTCACATGGATCTCTTTGGGCCTCCATCCTTCGATAGTCTTGGAGGCAGAAAGTATTGTTTGGTGATTGTGGATGACTACTCAAGGTACACGTGGGTGTATTTCTTCAAGAGGAAGAGCGAGACCCAACAAACCGTCATTGACTTCGCCAATGAAGCACAACGTCAACACAATGCAAAGATCTTGACAATAAGAAGTGACAATGGCACCGAGTTCAAGAACTACACCTTGGATGAGTTTCTTAGTGATGAGGGAATCAAGCATCAATATTCCGCACCATACACCCCTCAACAAAACGGTGTTGCGGAGAGGAAGAACCGGACATTGATGGATGCGGCAAGGACCATGATGGCGGAGTTCAAGTCTCCGTACAACTTTTGGGCCGAAGCCATCAACACCGCGTGTCATGCATCAAATCGGCTCTACCTCCGCAAGGGTTTGAACAAGACTCCTTATGAGATACTCACCGGTAACAAGCCCAACCTCAAGTACTTCCGGGTATTCGGGTGTAAGTGTTTCATTCTCAAGAAAGGTGTTCGGTTGTCTAAATTTGAGGCTAGAGCGTATGAGGGCATATTTGTTGGTTATGCTACAAACTCTCATGCTTACCGTGTCCTCAATAAATCCACGGGACTTATTGAGGAGACGTGTAACGTGGAGTTTGATGAGAATAACGGCTCCCAAGTGGAGCAAAGTGGCACTTGTGATGTAGGTGATGAAATTCCTCCTCAAGCCATAAGAAGAATGGGTGTTGGTTTCATCCTACCCATTGAGGAACCCCTTGTGGCCGAAGGAGAAGGACAATGCCCCACTCAAGTGGAGCCATCACCAACCCAAGGCCCACACACTTCCGAAGAACAAAGTGAAGGCCCTCAACCTCATGAACAAGACCTAGGGCAAGATCATACTCAAGACGGTGTTGACACACCAAGTGATGCCCAAGGTCAAGTCCTCTCCCTCGAGCAAGTTCAAGACCAAGAACAAGTTCATGACGACGCTCAAGATGATCAAGTAACCGCTCCTCAACTCACCGACGAGGAGGAATTAGAGCGTCGTGCCGCCAAAGTTGCTTCCAAGCTCTCCACCAAGGATCATCTCATGACGAACGTGCTTGGAAGCTTAAGAAAGGGGGTAAGCACTCGTAGACAATTAGCAAATTATTGTGAGCATCACGCGTTTGTCTCTTGTGTGGAACCTCACAAGGTCTATGAGGCGCTCGAAGATCCGGATTGGCTCAATGCCATGCATGAAGAACTCAACAACTTCGAGCGCAACAAAGTGTGGAGATTGGTGCCAAGGCCAACGGGGAACCACAATGTCATTGGAACCAAGTGGATATTCAAGAACAAGCAAGATGCCCATGGGATTATCATTCGCAACAAGGCTCGTTTGGTAGCACAAGGCTACTCCCAAGTCGAGGGTATCGACTACGGTGAAACCTTTGCTCCCGTTGCTCGTCTTGAATCCATTCGCATGTTGATTGCATATGCTTCTCATCATAACTTTAAGTTACATCAAATGGATGTGAAGAGTGCTTTTCTTAATGGTCCCATTAATGAATTAGTGTACGTCAAGCAACCCCCCGGGTTCGAGGATCCCTACTTTCCCGATCATGTGTACCAACTCGATAAGGCACTCTATGGCCTTAAACAAGCCCCACGTGCGTGGTATGACCATCTTACCGAGTTGTTACAAGACCGTGGGTTTGAAGTTGGGATAATCGACCCCACTCTTTTTACTAAGAAGGTCAAAGGGGAGTTGTTTGTGTGCCAATTATATGTTGATGATATTATCTTTGGTTCTCCTAACAAAGCTTTCAATGAGGAATTTGCCGCTCTCATGACCTCAAAGTTCGAGATGTCCTCCATGGGGGAGTTGAAGTTCTTTCTAGGGTTTGAAGTGAAGCAAAGAAGAGAAGGAACCTTCATCAATCAATCCAAATACACTCAAGACATGCTCAAGAGATTCAAGCTAAGTGACGTCAAGCCGGCTCCCACCCCAATGCCCACCAAGTGCCAACTTGATCTAGATCCCAATGGTAAAGTGGTGGATCAAAAGGTATACCGCTCCATGATTGGATCCTTGCTTTACCTTTGTGCATCTAGACCGGACATCATGTTGAGTGTGGGAATTTGTGCACGGTTTCAAGCCGCACCTAAGGAAAGTCACTATGTGGCTGTCAAACGAATCTTTCGATATTTGGCTCATACCCCAAACTTTGGCTTATGGTACCCAAGAGGATCAAACTTCAAGCTTGTAGGGTACTCGGATTCCGATTGGGCGGGAGACAAAGTGGATAGTAAGTCCACTTCCGGAGGATGTCAATTCCTTGGTTGCTCGTTGGTAAGTTGGTCTTCCAAAAAGCAAAGTTGTGTGTCTCTCTCGTCCACCGAAGCGGAGTATGTTGCGGCCGGTAGTTGTTGTGCACAACTCTTATGGATGAGGCAAACTTTAAAGGATTATGGTGTCACTTGTGACAAAGTGCCTCTTTGGTGTGACAATGAAAGTGCCATCAAGATTTCTCTCAACCCGGTGCAACACTTCAAGACGAAGCATATTGAGATTCGGTATCACTTCATCCGGGATCACATTAGGCGAGGAGAGATCGAGCTCAACTATGCCAACACTCATGACAATCTTGCAGATATTTTCACGAAGCCCTTGGATGAAGCAAGATTTCACGAGTTAAGGCATGGGCTAAATATCATTGATTCGAGCAATGTTGCTTGAACCCGTGCACACCCTACCACGCTCAATTTGGTGTCTAGTTTAGGTGTAGGCATGGACATAGGGGGAGTGTTGTTCTCTCGATGAACTCTCCCTCCCCCCATTATGCATAAATTGATCAAGTCTTTCACTTTAGCCATTGCTGATGGCACGTGTGCTCAAAAGACGAGTTTTGGTCATGGGCCCAAGGTTAAAATCTTCGCGGCGCCATACCTCTTGACTCAAACATAGGTGGCTTCGGCCACCGCCCTCTCTTGAAGAGAGGTTTCTTGGCCTCTTGCTGGTGTGTTCCTTTGCTTTTTGTTGCGGGTTTCTGTTTTTTTTGAGCTAAGCCATGTAGTCTAGTTGCCGCGGTGTGCTGGGCGGTACTGCCGCTGCTGGCGAGCGGTACTACCGCTGATAAGCGGTACTACCGCTGGTGATGGACGGTACTACCGTGCAAGCGGTACTACCGCCACACCAGAGCGGAACTACCGCCTATGAGCGGTACTACCGCGCCCCAGCGTGGTACTACCGCTGCGGGACGGGGGCTGAAGGTTTTTTATCGGGGCAGGGGGAGGTTTCTTCTCCCCCATACCCATTCGCTCACCCCCTCGTGCCTCTCTCTCTCCAGCACCGTTCCGCCGCGGAAGGGCTCCGATGGATCTCCTCCTCCGGGGCGTTCCTCCCCATTTCCTTCGATGGAGTCAATCCCCACCTCGTCCTCTTGCCATGGATGCCGGTATTGCCCACGTTCCTTCTCTCTTTTGGTCTTGCTTTTAGATCTTGTGCTTAGGGGCAATGGTGGTTGCATCTCTAGATTTTTGGCTAAATCTAGGCTTGAGTTGGTTGGAGAAGGCAACTAGATCATCTAGATTGATGTTTGGCGGGAATATTTTTGAATTTGGTAGGCCGGTAGTGCCGGATCTGTCCACGGTAGTAGGAAACCACTGTCTCACCGCCTCGCGCGTTGAAACTGCTGTGTATCCGCCTCAAGCCGTACTACCGCTCCCCTTGGAGCGGTACTACCGCTTGGCCTAGGGCGGTACTACCGCTCCCTTTGGGGCGGTACTACCGTTTAGGGCGGTACTACCGCGCGCTGATCACGGTACTACCGCTGCATGCCAATTTCCATCATTTTCCTACCTTCCCTTGATCTTTTTTGTTGTGTTTGTTGGCTTATGCTCGTTTCTTCTGGTTGTTTTGCCTCCGTTTTGTGTTTGGCTCCAGGTGATGACATACCCGAGCAACAAGGTCGCCGCATCAACCCCGGGCGTGCCACCTCCAAGCACTACCGGACCTCAGAGCCTGCCGGTGGTTCCTCGAGCACCCAACCGCCTCCAGCAAGTGCTTCTGCAACTGTTTCTCCACCTCCTCAGCACTCGAAGCGAGCCGCCAACAAGCCAAAAGGGAAGCCTGTGACTGAGATGACCAGCAAGGAGTTTTGGGAGAAGCGTCGCCGCAACCCCTATACGGTGGACCAAGAACCCACTTTGGTCAACCATCCGTTCTGGAACCGCTTTCAGTTTGCCATCTACTTTGATGTGATCAAGGCCAAGAAGAATCTCTATGTTGATGTTCGCTCCATTGACACCGATGCTATGGAGAAGGATCCAGAGTACTTTGGAGAAGCCTTTCAGATGTGCACTCAGCTGAACATTCTCAGGATCATGCAGTTCAACAAGGATTTCGATGCGGATTTGTTGGCTCAATTCTTTGCCACCGTCCATCTTGGAACAGATAGCGACAGGACTCTGACTTGGATGACCAATGGCAAGCGGCTTTCTGTCAAGTGGGGGGCGTTCATGGAGTTACTTGACGTGGTGGATAACGGGCTTGAGACTCCTGTCGGTTTCCGTCCTCACCGCCATGCTACTTCCACCCACAAGCAAGCTCTTTGGCCCTACTGCACTGTGAAGATTCACCCTGTCACTGAGAAGAAGACCTACGAGCTGTGTCCGTATCTAGACATTCTTCATCGCATATTCCGTGAGACTCTCTTCCCTCGCATTGGGAATCTGGATCAGGTTCACTCCTACCTCGTGGACATGCTCCTTTTCTGTCAGCATGAGAAGGAAGAAAACACTGGAGAAAGCCTGGATATCTCTCATGTCATGTGGTCTGAACTTGTATCTGCCGTGTCTGAGCGCAAGTGTCCTATCTATGGTCCCTTCATCATGAGGCTCATTGAGAGGGCCTGGGCACAGACTTATCCCAGAGTGCTACTAGAAACTGGAGAGTTGGTGTCACATGAGATCAAGCGCCTGAGGAAGAAGGACAACTGGTCAGCGCCTCACACAGGGGGTCCTTCTGCTACTGCTGCCACGGGGGGCCCGTCTGCTGCTGCTGCTGCCATGGGAACTGAGGGTGAGGCTGCTCCTGATGCCCACGATGAGGACGCTAGCCACTCCAGTGCAGAACCATCTTGGGCCCAGAAGCTCAAGCGCAAGATGAAGAAGCTCTTCTGCATGGAGTCCCATGGTCAGTATATGACTCATGTGGCGGAGAAGAATGCTAGGACGCGTCACAAGGAGATCATGCGTCAGTTGGGAGCCATAGTTGTCAGTGGGTCTGAGGGAAAGATCACTGAAGAGGACTGGATTCATCAGAACTGTCACTGGACTGACTCCGATGCCGAGCACTGTTCAACCCACGATGAAGATGCAGAGATGTGATGTTCAGGACCTTCCTCGCCCATCACCTGGAATCTTCGTGTCCCTCTCTGCCCCTCCCTTTTTGGTGTCTCGATGCCAAAGGGGGAGAGAGTTTAGGGATTTGTGTTTGCGAGTGTGTCTTTGTGTCGTTCGTTTGCTTTCTCGTTGTTTGGTTTTGTTTGGTTTTGTGCTTGTGAGACCTAAGTTCCAAACATATGGTGTAAGACATATGCTACCTGTGTTATCTTATTTATGTGCTATGCATGCTTATCCTATCATATATAGCTTGCATGCTTATCCTATAGTATCTTATAGCTTGCATGCTTATCCTATAGTATCTTATAGCTTGCATGCTTATCCTATCATATATATTGTTTTCATATATCTTGCTTAGGTTGTTGGTCTCTAAAATATAGGGGGAGCCGTGATCCTAGCATGTGTGCCGTGCAGTCCAAAGCACTTATCGAATGTGCACAACATCTAGGGGAGCCCGTCTATTTTTAGAGGCATGGGTTCTCTTGCATTCTATGTCTACTCTTTTCTATGCAAATCCCGTATTGTCATCAATCCACCAAAAAGGGGGAGATTGTAAGGGCATATTTATCCCTACGGTGTTTTGGTGATTGATGACAATGCATTTGCGGACTAATCGGGTGCTTTGGTTTCTTTCAGATATTCATCCTTTGGCACGCAATGATTTTTTCCCCTCAGCGCTCTACTCAAGACGGTGTAGCTTCCTTCGTGACTTTGTTGGTGGACTAAGTTTCGTAGTAGTCTCCGTTCTATCAAGAGGGGATCTGCTTCGGTATGGTTTGGGTGGAATCAACACGTACACGTTCTTCTCTCTCCCACCGTTTTCTCTCCGTCTCTATGGAGCTTCTCTCTTCTCCCTTTGTGGTTTTTCCTGGACCCAGCGGTAGTACCGGGCCACAGCGGTAGTACCGCTGAGGCTCACTAAGCGGCAGTACCGCTCCTCGGAGTGGTAGTACCGCTCCTCGGAGCAGTAGTACCGCTTTATGGCCTCAGCTGTAGTACCGCTGCGGCTCCGTGTTCCTACCGCCTCGACTCGAGTGCGCATTTTCTCGTGTCGGGTTTTACGGCACTAGCTGCAGTATAGCAGTAGTACGGCTGAAGCTCAGCAAGCGGTAGTACCGCTCCTCGGAGCGGTAGTACCGCTGGTGGCCTCAGCCGCAGTACCGCTGTGGCTCCGTGTTCCTACTGCCTCGACTCTAGTGCGCATTTTCTCGTGTCGGGTTTTACGGTACTAGCTGCAGTAGTAGTGGCGGTAGTGCTGCTTGCGAGCGGTAGTACCGCCCTGCCTCCGCAGTAGTACCGCTCTGGGTCCCAGCCCCATCCCCTTCTCCTGTAGCGCGGCAGTACCGCTGAGATGGAGCGGTAGTACCGCTTTGGAGCGGTAGTACCGCCCTGCCCCCGCGGTAGTACCGCTCTCTGCGGGGCTGAGTGGGGGGTAACGGGTGGATTGTTCCCCCACTATAAAAGGATGTCATCTTCCCCCCTTTGACCTATCTCTTCCACCATTAAAGCACCATTATTGCTCCAAGCTCCGTTTTCGCCCGATCTCACTCCCTAGCCAACCAAACTTGTTGATTTGCTCAGGAGTGGCTGAGAAGGCCCCGATCTACACTTCCACCGAGAGATTTTTGATTCCCCCACTCATCCTTAGTGGATCTTGTTACTCTTGGGTGTTTGAGCACCCTAGACGGTTGAGGTCACCTCGGAGCCATATTCCATTGTGGTGAAGCTTCGTGGTCTTGTTGGGAGCCTCCGATAAAGTTGTGGAGTTTGCCCCAACCTTGTTTGTAAAGGTTCGGTCGCCGCCTTCAAGGGCACCAATAGTGGAATCACGGCATCTCGCATTGTGTGAGGGCGTGAGGAGAATACGGTGGCCCTAGTGGCTTCTTGGGGAGCATTGTGCCTCCACACCGCTCCAACGGAGACGTACTTCCCTTCAAAAGGAAGGAACTTCGGTAACACATCCTCGTCTTCACCGGACCCACTCTTGGTTATCTCTTACCTTCACTTGTGCATGCTCTTTAGTGTTTGTTCCCTTGCTTGCTTGTGTGCTTGTTGTTGTTGCATCATATAGGTTGCTCACCTAGCTGCACATCTAGACAACCTTCTTTGATGCAAAGTTTAATTTGGTAAAGAAAAGCTAAAAATTGGTAGTTGCCTATTCACCCCCCCCTCTAGTCAACCATATCGATCCTTTCAATGCCGGATTCAAAAGCTCTCGGCCAGGTCAAAAGCCGCCCCCTAAAGGCACCAGGGATGAATTGTCTAGCCTCAACAAAATTCTAGACCAAGTATGTCAGATCCATAGTACCCCTGGTAAACCTGCTAATCATACCCACAGGGAATGTTGGGTCTTCAAGCAGTCCGGCAAGCTCAATGCCATACACAAGGGGGAGGATACACCAAGTGAAATTTCCACCAGAAGTCAAAACAGTAAACGTGTTACACGTGATCAAGGGGAAAAGAACGCGGCACTCCCAGGAAAATATACCCAAGTGCCTGTCACCGCGAGGTCCTGCCACTAGTCGTCTCAACCGATCACTTTCGACCATCGCGATTACTCAGCAAGTATCCGACACGCAGGACGGGCTGCCCTGGTATTAGACCCAGTAATTGGCGGATATCACTTCACACAAGTCTTGATGGACGGTGGCAGCAGCCTAAACCTAATATATCAGGATACAATCCGCATGATGGGGTTAGACTCAACACAAATTCGCCATAGCAACACTACCTTTAAAGGAGTAACGCCACGCCTAGGGGCTCGTTGTACGGGCTCCCTCCTACTACAAGTTATATTCGGCTCCCCCGATAACTTCCGTCGCAAGCATTTAACCTTCCACATCGCTCCATTTCAAAGTGGCTATCAAGCACTGCTCGGACGTGAAGCTTTCGCTCGCTTTAATGCAATACCACACTACGCCTCCCTCACACTCAAGATGCCCGGTCCACGAGGCATCATTTCAGTGCATGGAAATATCAAGCGATCTCTGTACGCCGAAGAGAGTGAGGCTGCCTTGGCAGCTGCACACTAAAGGCGCCCAGACCAGCGAAAGTGTCCAATAGGTCGTCAAGACCTCTGACACAACTAATCGAGTCCGGCGCCACTACTTATACCAAATAAATGGTCACACCCCTATTTGTCAATACAAGGGGCTCAACGCGCGCAGACAAGCGGCAATTTCTTCTCATCTTGAATTATACATGGGTTCTTTAAAAAAACTATCTTTTTGCACGACAACTTTCTCACCTAAATTCCTCTCTTTTACAGACGATCATCATGCTACACCCGTCCAGGATACGGCACAACGAAGACACAGGCGCAGACGTGCAGCAGGGACCCGCTCCAAGGATTCTTTTTAGATTAAGACCATGCATAAACCTTTTTTACTGTCTCTTGTTGATACATATCCACCATTGAGAAGGATGCTGATGTCTTGGCATGTGGCCACGCCAGAACAATGCACGTACCTGGACACAAGGGGCTTCTTACAAAGGCCATTACTTAGGCCCGGTTTATACCACAAAGACCGAATACCTTAGGGAGTGTTCGGCGTCGCGAGTTTGGCCCTATATGCATCAGCTCCGAATCATTGTCTTTGGTCAAATGTTGGGTTTCCCCGGCTCCTGTGTTTTGGTGCCTTACGTTCCGCTTTACCGGCTAAGGTAGCACCAGGAGAACTACTGCGATTGTGCCCTGGTTCATCCAGACGAGCACCTCAGTAGCGAAAGCCGACTGACTGTCATGATATAGCGTGAGACTGGTCAACCACTCGATGACCTGTTGGAATGTTAGAATTCCTCCGCCTTAACGAAGGGCCGTTTTGCAGCCAGGCATGTACGCACCCCGGGATCGAGAGAGTGCGGAGCCACCAGGGGCTATCTAGTAGCCCCACTGTCAAACTCCTATGGCTAAGTGAAAGTGCTAAAGCATTATAGTCCGGTTGCCTCGCTCGCTCCGCTATCACCTCCTTAATAGGACCAAGACGTTGGGTTAAGTGTGAACGCGTGTTTTTGCAAACACCTCCGCATTATATGCGTGGGGGTTGAAGCCGACGGCTGCAATCTTTCAGGTTATACACATGTATACGTAAACGGCCGCCCAGGAGGCATCATACTACTTTCAGGCAAAAGTATAAAAATAGTCTTATAAAAATCTATAAAAGCATTCCGCTTACAATGAGATTACATATCACTCAAACATAATATTTTTTGAGCACTGGGTCTCTATCAAACGACCACCCTCAAGAACTTCAAAGTAGTGCTCAGCAGCCCTTCGACCTATGGCCGAATCCCGCTCTGCAATAGTGGTAGCATCAATCTCCGCCCAGTATGCTTTAACACGGGCAAAGGCCATCCGTGCGCCCTCTATGCACGCTGACCTCTTCATCGCATTAATGCGCGGCACCACGTCAAGGAACTGCTGCACCAAGCTGAAATAGCTTTTCGGTTTTGACCTTTCCGGCCATAGCTGATCCACCACAGACCTGATGGAGAGTCCGGACAACCTATTTAGTTCGGCCCATTCGGCTAATTGGTCAGTCAATGAAAGCGGACGCTCGTAAGAATGGAATTGTCTCCAAAATAGCTGGTCTACTTCACGGTCCGTCTGACCCTGGAAGTACTTGGCCGCATCGGCAGCGCTCGCTGCCAAATCCATATACACATCCTCCGAACTCCACAGCCGATCTAGAGGGGCATACCGTGGATCTTCGAACTTCCTCCGCAACATAAAGGATTTCCCAGCTACAATATCCCCGGCTTTCTGCAGCTCCTCCTTCTTTGCCCTCATAGCAGAGCGGAGGTCTTTTCTCGTCGCAGCAGCCTTCTCAAGGTCCGATGCCTTCGCCTGGTTTTCCTTTTCAAGAACCCGGCAACGGTCGGCGGCGGCTTTTAATTCTATGGCCATCTTGGCCATCTTATCTCGGCTCTCACCATGCGCGGCCTTCTCGGCTTGCAACTCTTCGGCCGCCTTCAAAGCAGCCGCATTACCCAACCTCGCTTGTTCCTTGGCTCGGGCAAGTTCTGCCCGCAAGGCTTCAACAGTGGCAGCTCCATCTGCAGTCACAACATATTAAAGATACTGGCATCATGCTGCTCTTCCTATGTGGCGTTTACCAGATAATGACACTTACCCTGTGCCTCGTCAAGCCTTTTGTTAACAAGCTCGATGTCGGCGTTTGCTGCATCCAACTGCCGTTCTAAATGGGCAAACTCGCTAGTTCGGCTAGCCACCGGAGCTTCCATCACCTGCACATGGAGGCAATATGGTTATTACCTGGGAATATGATCCTCTGTTCGTCGTCGTTTCCGACGACAACCGGAGTCTCAGGGGCTACTATCTACACAGGGCACACCTAGCATGTGCAGGACTATCATACATTATTTTACGTACCTCAAAGCCTGTCAGTAGACTCATAAAAGCTTCATGCAATCTTCTTTCGGCGGACGCGATTCTCCCCACCACCGTATTCATCAGCATACGGTGTTCATCTGAGATGGCCGCTCGCCCCACCAACTCCCTCAGAACATCCGATCGCACACTAGACGGTGCCGGACTCTTTTGTCTACTCTCTTCGGGATCCGGACACTGGGAGCTCCGGGGGTCAATGGGATTATCTTCTGGCCTCACCGTATTCGGAGAGGCCCTCCGCGACGACACTTCAGGGTCGCCCGCTTCCGGAGCGGAGGAGTCCGGAGGAGGCGTTTCGCTCTCCATCATCTCTTGAAGAAGATCCCCCGAAGACGAGCTCATTTGAGAGGGGCTAAGGCCCGAACTGCAAAAGATATATGTGGTGGTTATTTCCTCAGAAGAAAATATGGCATACCTACGCTATTACAGTATTTCGGGTCACTTACGACTCGCTGGAGAATTGATCCCCCCGCGGACTTTGTGCGGCAAAAGCCCCCCCCAAGGTAGGACCCTCTGTGGGAGACTTCTTCTCCCGTTTGGAAGCTTCGGCTTCCGAATCCCTGGGCGCAGTCCTTTTCCTCCTCCGGTCGTCTTCCTTCATGGAGACGCTCGCTCCCTCGGTTAGAATGGGCAGCGTTGGGGGCCCGTGTACACCCGTATTATCCTCCCCGGTATTTTCCTTCAAGGGCTCCGGGCAGGGTGTGACCTGGAGCATCTTTTCCAGTACTGGATTTTCTAAACCCTCAGGGAGGGGGGCCGAACACCGAATCAACTTCGCCTTTGTTAGCCAGTCCTGGTCAAAAAGCGAACTCTCAGAGATAACTTCGTAACAAATGAGAGATAGTATGTTCGGCCAGAAGATTCCTTACCTGTTCGGCGGCGCGGTTACTGCTCATGCCCACGTCCTCGGTGATTTCCGGACACTCTACCTGAGGTCCGAAGAATGACTTGTACATTTCCTCATGCGTCAGGCCGAGGAAATTTTGAATGACATGCGGTCCCTCGGGATTGAACTCCCACAAGCGAAGGGGCCGGCGTTTGCAAGGCTGGACTTGACGGACCAGCATAACTTGTATTACCACAACCAAACTGAAATCTCCATTAAAGAGATCTCGAATGCGGCTTTGCAGTATGGGCACGTCCTTGGCTGGACCCCAGCTCAGTCCTCTGCTAATCCATGACATCAGTTGTGGTGGAGGGCCCGAGCGGAAAACGGGGGTGGCCGCCCACTTGGCACTTCTAGGAGCCGTGATGTAGAACTACTCATGTTGCCACAATTCAGACACCTCTGGAATGGAACCTTTGGGCCATGAAGCTCCCGTCATCTTGCGTATTGAGGCACCTCCACACGCCACAGGTTGCCCCTCGATCATCTTCGGCTTTACTTCAAAGGTCTTGAGCTATAGGCCAAAGTGAGGGGTAACCTGAAGGAAGGCCTCGCACATGACAATAAATGTCGTGATATGAAGAAAGGAGTCCGGAGCTAGATCATGGAAATCTAGCCCGTAATAAAACATCAAGCCCCTGACGAAAGGATCCAGAGCAAGGCCTAGACCTCGGAGGAAGTGGGAGACGAACACGACGCTCTCGTTGGGTTCGGGGGAGGGGACGGCCTGCCCCCGGGGAGGCAGCCGATGCAAAATCTCGGCGGTCAGATATCTGGCCTCCCTCAACTTTTTGATGTCTTCTTCCGTGACGGAGGAAGGCACCCATCGGCCTTGAAGGCTAGATCTGGACATGACTGAAGGTTCGGAGCACCTGACCTGAACTTTGGGCGTTTGAGCTTGAGGTGGGGGAAGGATTCGATTGAGCACGGGAGGGAAAAATAAAAGCCTTGTCCCTTTATAAAGAGGGTGAATATCAAGCGTCCTCTCCATGTCCGTTTGGACTTACCTATAATCTAGGTGTCCTAGAAGCAGTTGGGTTACCCACGCCCGTATTGATGAGAATCCCGGAATAAGGGGACACGATCTCTGCTTTAACAAGACGTGCCAAGGAAATCGCCTCGCGTGACGCACTGAGGTGGGATAATGAAACGACTCGGATAAAGGCTTGGCCGTGGTGTGTCAAACTACGGAATACGTCAGCAGATTTGATTTGTTTAAATATTATTCTCTCTATGGCAATATGTGGAAACTTATTTTGCAGAGCCGGACACTATCTTTGTGTTCAAAATCTTCTATGAAGTACTTGGAGGAGGAACCCGCCTTGCAATGCCGAAGACAATCTGCGCGCCGGACTCGTCGTCATTGAAGCCTGGTTCAGGGGCTACTGAGGGAGTCCTGGATTAGGGGGTGTCAGGATGGCCGGACTATACCTTCAGCCGGACTCATGGACTGGGAAGATACAAGATTGAAGACTTCATCCCGTGTCCGGAAGGGACTTTCCTTGGCGTGGAAGGCAAGCTTGGCGATACAGATATGTAGATCTCCTACCATTGTAACCGACTTTGTGTAACCCTAACCCTCTCCGATGTCTATATAAATCGGAGGGTTTTAGTCCGTAGGACAACAAAAAAACAACAATCATACCATAGGCTAGCTTCTAGGGTTTAGCCTCTCTGATCTCGTGGTAGCTCTACTCTTGTACTACCCATATCATCAATATTAATCAAGCAGGACGTAGGGTTTTACCTCCATCAAGAGGGCCCGACCTGGGTAAAACTTCGCGTCCCTTGCCTCCTGTTATCATCCGGCCTAGACGCACAGTTCGGGACCCCCTACCCGAGATCCGCCAGTTTTGACACCGACAACAACATTCATAGGAAGATTCTCCAGACACCTTTTGGGCACCCAGACTTTCTTCATAGGTGGCCCATTCCTGCAGTTAGTACCAATATACCTGGCAAACACTTCACCATTTTGATTCTTAAACAGTTTATAGTTTGCATCAAAGGATTCATCAATGACAATAGGATTAGCACAAGTGAAGCCAGATAGGGTGGATGGATCCACTGAAGGTTCCTTTGCAGCCTCCCATGTGGTTTTGGGGTACTGTTCAGGCTTCCAGTAAGAGCCATCAGCATTCATTTTTCTTTCGAACCCAACACCCTCTTTCCTAGGGTTTCGATTCAGAATCTGCCTTTTGAGGACATCACATAGTGTCTGATGCCCTTTGAGACTTTTGTACATCCCTGTTTCAAGCAATGTCTTCAACCTAGCATTTTCATCAGCAATAGCAGTGGCATCCTCAGCAGAGGGGTTAGTTACCACATCAACAAGTGAAGATATTGCAACAGTAGTAGCAGTAGAACATTCAGAAACAGAAGTAGCATTATCACGCTCAAGGCATTTAAGACATGGTGGTTCAAATCCTTCCTGAGCGGGACTGATCTGTTCAGCGCGAAGTGACTCGTTTTCCTTTTGAAGATCTTCATGAACCGCTCTCAATTTCTCAAGTTCTTGCTTCCTTTGAAGATAATCATAGGAAAGCTTTTCATGAGTTGTTGAGAGCATTTCATGACGACTTTCAAGTTCCTCATACTTAACATGAAGATTTTTTATGTCTTCAATTAAGGACTGAGATCAAGTCATTTCAGCGTCCAACAGGTCATCGCTTCTGTCTAACAGTTTTTGAATATGTTCCATAGCTTTCTGTTGTTCAGTTGCAATTTTAGCAAGTGTTTTGTAGCTGGGTTTGGAACCACAATTAGAGTCATCTTCACTGGATGTTTGATAGTGAGTATTGCATGAGTTTACCTTGGCACCGCGTGCCATGAAGCAATAGGTGGGAGCGGAGTTGTCCTTGTCATTAGCATCGGCGTCGGTGATGAAGTCATTGTCTTTAGTGTTGAAGATGGACTTGGCAACGTAGGCTGTAGCCAGACTTGCAACGCCAGAATCGGACTCCTCCTCAGACTCCACCTCCGCCTCCTCAGAAGCAGACTCCTCCTCTGAATCCATTTCCTTGCCAACAAACGCACGAGCCTTGCCAGATGAGCTCTTCTTGTGTGATGAAGACTTTGAGGAAGACTTGGAAGAAGGCTTTGAGTATTTCTTATTCTTCTTGTCGTCAAAAACATATTCCTTCTAGAAGTGATCCTGGAACAACCTACGTCAAGCATTACTCCAACACTGTGTTCACTTCCCGGACCCCGCCGAGAAGAGACAATCACGGCAATACACGCGGTTGATGCATTTTAATTAAGATCAACTTCAGGTTTTCTACAACCGAACATTAACAAATTCCCATCTGCCCATAACCGCGGGCACGGCTTTTGAAAGTTCAAACCCCTGCAGGGGAGTCCCAACTTAGCCCATCACAAGCTCTCACGGTCAACGAAGGATATTCCTTCTAGCGGGAAGGCCCGATCAGACTCGGAATCCCGGTTACAAGACATCCTCGACAATGGTAAAACAAGTACCACCCGTTGCGCCGACATCCCGATAGGAGCTGCACATATCTCGTTCTCAGGGCAACACCGGATAAGCAATCCGTACAACTAAAACCAGCCCTCGAGTTTCCCCGAGGTGGCGCTGCAAGGGGCTCTAGTTTGGACCAACACTTAGACAAGCATTGGCCCGGGGGTTTAAAATAAAGATGACCCTTGGGCTCGCCTAACCCAAGGGAAAAAAAGGCTAGGTGGCGAATGGTAAAACCAAGGTTGGGCCTTGCTGGAGGAGTTTTATTCAAGGCGAACTGTCAAAGGGTTCCCATTATAACCCAACCGCGTAAGGAACGCAAAATCCGGGAACATAACACCGATATGACGGAAACTAAGGTGGCAAGAGTGGAACAAAACACCAGGCATAAGGCCGAACCTTCCACCCTTTACCAAGTATATAGATGCATTAATTAAATAAGATATGTTGTGATATCCCAATAAAATATCCATGTTCCAGCAAGGAACAAACTCCAAACTTCACCTGCAACTAACAAACTATAAGAGGGGCTGAGCAAGCGGTAACATAGCCAAACAACGGTTTTCTAGGACAAGGTGGTTAGAGGCTTGGCTTAACAATATGGGAGGCATGATAAGCAAGTGGTAGGTATCGCAGCATAGGCATAGCAAAAGAGCGAGCATCTAGCAAGCAAAGATAGAAGTGATTTCGAGGGTATGGTCATCTTGCCTGAGATCCCGCAAGGAAGAAGAATGAGTCCATGAAGAAGATAAACAGACGTAGACGAACGGGTCCTCACAAACGCGACGTAAACGGAACCAACCCGAAGAAGCAAGACCGGAAAGAATCACACAACATAGTAAACACCCACCACATAAACATGGCATGATGCACAACCAAGTATGATGCATGTCCGGTTTAAATATGCATGACATGGCAAAGTGCAACAACCAAAACTACAAATTAAGTGGAGCTCAATATGCAACGGGTTGCATATTGACGGAACACCACATCAATTATTTAGTTCTCTCCCGGTTAGGTACTCAACAATATTAAATGTTGGTTAACATGGCAAGAGGTGAAGCATAACAAAACTATACCATTTAAACAATTTAAATGGGGCCGGATATAACAAACAACAAATCCGGTAAATCCCCATATGCATTAGCAATTTAATGCAACAACAATTTTAAGCATTTTTAATTGTTGTTATCATGATGCGGATGACATGAACAAGTTTATGCAATTTTTATTAAAAGTTGACAAGAGCATTATGAAGCATTTGTCACCGTGGTGGAAAGGAAAGGGGTGCCACGGCAATAATAACGAAAACGGTGCCATGGCAAGATTCCGGTTCAGGTAACTCGATTGAGATACCGATGCAAAGGAGAAGTGTGCGGATGCGTGCAAAAGATGGTGGGGCGCTCCCGGATACCGGGTGTCCCATGACTTGACGACGGTGTCAAACGAGGGAACAACTAACGTTCACGGGCGGATTGCAACAACCAACATGCATCTCATACAACTCATGCATACGGTCCATGAGTGGTCGTCTCGAGGTTATACCTTCGAAGCGTGCCTTTTCGGAACGGATCAAGTTCGTAGCGGAAGTAGGCGTTGTCGCCACGTACGTAAAGGTAGTAGTTGTACTCAAGCCGTAGTGGAAGTGGTGGTTCAAGAGTCGAAGAGGAAGTAGTCGTTCATGTCCGTAGATGTTCGGTGTCACGATACGGAACTTGACATCCACGGGGTCTTCAGCGACGGTCGTGGTACATGTTTTGAAAGGGAAGTAGAGGTTCTCGCGATCTCGGCGATGGTAGTCAAACTTGATGCTCCGAAGGGGTACTTGGCGGACAACGGTCGTCGTGTGACTTGTCGGTCCATGAAGTCAATCTCCCGCGTCTTGTCATACACGTATCCGAGAAGAACTTGGCATTCTGACGGGTTACACTTGTCGTCGTGGGAACTTGGTGAATCCGAGGCCTTCGAGGTCGACTGTAGTTGTATATCTCATAGTGGAACTTGATGGATCCGAGGACTCCGATGTACTGGTACTTGGCGAATCCCGAAACATTCTTGGCGATCCAAAATGCCACAAGTGAGATGCACATCCACGTAGTCTTCCGACTTGGGCTCCGGGTTCAAGATTTGACGAGCCTAGGGAGACGATGGAGATAGAAAACAACGGAGCATCAACAGACACAAGGCCACTGACAGGACTTGGGGCTTCCCGAACCCACGGAAACAGCCGGCAGCAGGAGGCTACTAGTAGAGGCAGGGCCACGCCGAGGTCGAAGGTGGCCGGGCGAGCTTGACATAGGTCGTCCGCGGTCGGACGAAGCAGCAACAGCATGACATGGCAGCGCGCGCAAAGCTACAGGCCAGCATGGCGACCTCCATGGCCGGGCGAGAAGAGGGGCGTCGAGGCGCTGAAGATGAAGGAGACAAGACGAGAGGGACGGCGCAAGACGCCGTCATCGGGGCTTGGCGAAGAGCAGCAGCAGCGGGGCTCACTGCCGACGTGGGGAGGCAGAACGGCGGAACAGGAGGTCGACGAGATGTTTGCGCGATGATGGCCTCGGGAGGGCCATGACGCGGTGCAGGAAGGGAGCATATCAGAATACTGCTGCTCGTGTGCTCCAACGCAGGCGGAGCTAGCAGCGAGGAGGAGAAGGGAGCAGGGGCGCGCCAGAGGAGAACGAAGGGAGGCGGTGCATGGTAGGAACGAGAGGGAGATCGAGAGAAGGAGGGGGGTTCGAGCGCACGGGATGGGATCGGGCTGCTCCCTGATGGCGCTAGCAGGGAACGGAAGATGAGGGGATCGGGATAGGGCGGCTAGGGTTGAGAAGGCAGGGGCCGGCTGGGCCTAAAGTAACAAATGGGCCAGAGGAAGAGGTTGGGAGGCCCAGGTGGCCAGAGCCTGGCTGGGCTCTCTCTCCCTTATTCCTTTTTTTAAAAAATTGTTTATATAAATAAACAATCAACAAAGGGGAAAATCCAGGGGTTTTTGGTTAGGGATATGAGATATATAAGTATATATCTGGAACCCTGGATTTAAGTAGGGTTTGAATAAATTGCTCTGGCTTTTTTAGAAGGTAGAAAAATAATTAGAGTTTGAATTATTCTCAAACTTCAATCATTTTTGAACCTTACCAAAACAACGCCAAATGAGATGAAATTTGGCAGAGAGGTTGAAGGAAAGGTGTATGGTTTATAGGAAAAGAATGAATATTTATGGATGACATAAAATGGCACTCGCAAAAAAAATGAAAGGAAAAGGAAGGAAGAAGGCGGTGACGACACATGTGTAGATTTGAGAGAGATGGGAAGGGGTTGATACAAATGACAAGAATAGAGCAAGACAACATCATGAAGAATGCAATGCACATGGTGATTATGATGAAATGCAAAATGGCAAGAGGCATGATGCAATGCAAACAATGATGACATGACGAAATGCAACAAACAAATAAAACACCCGGCGACAACGGAAAACATGTTAGACGTCTGAAGCGTCGGTCTCAGGGTGTCACAACACTCCACCACTACGAGAGGATCTCGTCCCGAGATCTAGAATGGCACCGGAGGGAAAAACGGAAGAGAAAGAGAATAGGTAAAACTAAGTTGCTTCTTTGACAAATGAGTGAGACCAAAGAACCTTGAGAGGTTAACCCATTTTGAGAAAAGAAAACAACGGAGATGATCGAAGTTGAAAACACTCCGTTAGAAAAAAAATAAAAAAATAACAAGGAACATTACGAGAACCTTGTAGGTTGAAAGACAAAATACAAGGATTGCAATGGACAAGAAGTACATGCAACCACTCTGGTAGAACGAGATGCCCAAGTAATGATAAGGGTCAATTACGACAACACTCCGGTTGGAAACGGAGGTAAAGAATATGAGCTTGGCAAAACGAAAGCACTTGGATGAAGACTCCGGTTAGAAGAGGAATGAAAGACATAACACTCCGATTGAAACAAGATAGAGAAGGGAAAATAATGATATAATTTGGACAGCACTCCGACTGTAAAAAGAAGGAATTGAAGATGAGCTTGACCAGATGAGAACATACTTGATGAGATCAACAACACATTGTCTCCGGAACTATTGAAAGAATGGCACAATGGGTAAGAAAGATCTCAGACATCACTCCGGTTGAAAAGAGATGCAAGGCTTGATAAGACGAAGAGAACTTGAGCAAAAGGGCACAACACTCTGGTTAAATGGATAAGTATGAAAAGAACAAGGTCCTGACAAACAAGAAGATGAATTGAAGAGAGCAACATCACAAAGCCTCCGAAAGAAATATAAGAATGGACCCAAAAGAACAGAGAAGAAGGCAACAAGTTCTGCCTGAAATGAATTTGAGAGAGCATCGTTAAAAAGAAGGATTGAACTGAGTTGTTGGGAAATCAACAATGAAAAGAATAAGCTTGTAGTGGGCTTATGGAGAACATCTCAAAACTATGAGGTGGAATTCTGCCACTAACGGAAAAAACAATAGATTGGATTGCTATCAACAAGGAGACGAGAAACTTATTTCACCGGTAGGATAAATGAAGAACTTGGGTCATTTATAAGCACCATAAATAGCAACGATCCTTAGGGAAGGCTTTAGGTGAAACATGACACAAGATAATTCCAACGAAGAGGTTGATGGATTTACAATATCTTATTCTTGATAACTTGTGAATCACGAAGCACGAAGGGAAATTATCAACAATGACATAACACCACCTCAGATGATAAGGTAGAAATAATTGCATTTTGGAATGCAAGATGAAGAATACTTGAGATCCTCTGAAAAGAAACTTGTTGAACACTTCGAGAAGGAAATTAAATCCTTGATGAACCAACATGTAGAGCCTACATGAAGATACTCCGGTAACAAAAGGATAATGAAAAGAAAGAGAAGTTGAAAACACAAGGTGAAACCTTGTAATGCTTTAGATGGGTCTTCGCGACGATATAATGCGGAAAAACTAGGAAATCCGGAAAATAAAGATGTGCACTTGAAACCAAGAATTTAATCATCGTGAACAAACTCGGGAAGAAAGGAATTAACCACTTGGATAAAACAAGAATAAGAATTAAGTTATGCCTATCCTTCATCAATTAAATTGATGACGAACAATGAATTTGGCACAGTACTTATTCTCGTAGAAAGGATTAAGAGATATATAGCGCAAACTTGAGAAAGCCTTCAACGAAACACCGGTGGAATCGAAACAACGAATGAATTGATAAGATAATGAAAGAAGAGGAATCTTGCACGAACCACCGTAAGAATTAAAAATGAACAAATAAAAGATACCGAAACACCGGGAAGAATTTGCAAATGAACGAAGATGCTTGAGTGAATCTAGATACATGAGAATGAAGGGCTCACGAACTGATTAGAGATCACTTGAACGATGCACCGGTAAAAATTTGGAGAACCATAGCTGAAAGGCGAGAATGAATAAATCTCAGATGATGGGCTTCGGATAATCAAACTGAACAGAATCTTGAATTGCTCCGGATAGGTGAAAAGAATTCTCACAATCAAAAACAATTATGAGAGGATGGCAACAAGCTAGAATCATGAATCTTGAAGAGAACGGACCAAGATTGAGAGGAAAAATCTTCTTCGGTCTTGAAATGTTGAGCGTGATGACGAGAAAACACCACCAAGAATTGTTGAGATACTCTGGGATTAAAATTAGAAAGGTTGAGCCAACGATGGAAAGAATTGAAAGATCTTGGAGAAAAGCATATGACTGATGATGAATCATTCTTACGTGAAACTTCAAAAAGAATTTGATGGTAGCTCCGGGAAAATAGAAGAGTCAGGTAAGATCCTGGGAAAAAAAACTGTGGGTTAGGGCCCACTCAAGAGAAACACCATTGAAAAGATTTGAAGAGAGATAGATAGCACCGGTTGAATAAAATGGCTTGAATGAGCTAACAACCTTGGAATAGGTTTGAACGGATCTTGAAGGAAAAGACAAGCCTTCTGAGATATCTTGAGCACTCCGGGACAATAGAATAGCGAGAGGTGAACGATTAAGAATTGTACCGGCATGCGAAAGCCTTGAAATAAGGAAAAGGGTAAAGAAACACCAAAAGCTTGAATTGAAACCACCGGAGAAGAAAGGAACGAAGAATGATGAACTTGAAGCTCCGTTAAAATCTTCATGAGCATCACCGGGTAAGAACATTGACAGAAAAGAATGGAGAGACTTCACATGAACAAAATGGCTACTTGATTAAGACATATGAGTCCTTGAATAAAAGGGGTGGGAGGGTGGGAAAACAAAGGCAACTTGGGAAGGATGAAACAAACACTGTAGAGAAACTGAGATTGAATCTTGCGGATGTTGAAATGATCGGATCCACTTGAAGAGAAATACGCCGGTTGAAAAAGGATTGACGTGACAATATCGATTAATAAGAAGGATTGGTATTCACATCGGAGTATGAGAACACCACTTGGAAAAGGTATGGAATCAACATTTGACTTTGAAGCAACTCGAATACCACAACTCAAAACAAAACAAAGGATTGGCCTGCAAAATAAGCCGGAACAAACATATGATTGAGATTTTGTCCGAAGTTTTTGTGGTGGGGCCTACACGGGCTCGATCATACAACACCATCATGTACAAGGCAGTGCACATGACATACGAAGCGTCCCCGAGTCGGCATAGCCAAGGACTCTTTAAGACACAACGAGACCACTGTAAAACCAACCGTGAATAGGCGGACCACTAGACGTCGAACCCCAATTTCATATCATACATCTGTCGGAAAGATATCCTAAGAGCTACTTGAATTCCCACTTATAAACTCCCGAAATTTTCCGGTTATGCAATCAGGTGTTGGGGATACAGGGGAAGCATAATATATCACCCAAAACCAGCAAATCCTACATCCAGCTGTATCCATCCTTCAACACATAACCAAGAAACCTTCGGAAATCATTTACCTCAACCTTCGAAAAGCATCCGTTATATGAGTTATGGCAATACTCCCAAACTCCCACCCCAGTACTGGGTGGCGTCGAGGTTATCTCACCAACAACTGCATAAAAGAGATTTTCAATGTCGGCGAAACTAATCTCACGTATTCCAGAAACTGCAACGATAAAATTGTGACGACAACACCTCGGAGCTCAACTCCCCAGGACACTGCCACAACCCCTAAATGTCAGGAGGCACCAAGAACAATGTTCTCGTCACAACACCATCGGAACGATTCCAAGATACCCGCGTGATCCTAATTTTTTTTCGTGAAATTTGAGAAGAG
This sequence comes from Triticum urartu, assembly GCF_056163025.1. Classification (NCBI taxonomy): domain Eukaryota; kingdom Viridiplantae; phylum Streptophyta; class Magnoliopsida; order Poales; family Poaceae; genus Triticum; species Triticum urartu. Next base: position 160,437,790 of record NC_141878.1, on the reverse strand, counting down.
AAGAGTTAAAACTCTACATCAGGATGCCTCACCAGAGCGATGAAGGGACCGAGGAGTAAGAAGAAGTCCTAACTCTCCGATATATATAATCCTAAATGACTCAAAACATTTCTAGACTCAATAACGCCAGCGATTCGATCAAGCAGGGGGCTCCTAAGGTCGGGGAAGGCTCTGATTACCAACTTGTAACGCCCTCGATGCGGTTATATCTCCCACGTGTCGAAGCACGACTTAGAGGCATAACCGCATTGAAAGCAATGTCGCAAGTGAGGTAATCTTCACACAACCCATGTAATACATAAGGGAAAGAGATACATAGTTGGCTTATAATCGCCACTTCACACAATTACAAGAATAAAGCATTACATCAACCAGATACAATCAAGGTCCGACTACGGAACCCAAAATAAAAGAAGACTACCCCAAATGCTACACAGATCCCCGATCGACCCCAACTGGGCTCCACTACTGATCAACTAGAATGGAACAATACAAAGGACAAGATCTTCGTCGATCTCCTCCTTGAGCTTAGTTGCGTCATCCGCACAATTCAACGGCACCTGCAAGCTGGTTTTGGAAGTATCTGTGAGTCACGGGGACTCAGCAATCTCACACCCTCGCGATCAAGACTATTTAAGCTTATGGGTAAGGTAAAAGGTATGAGGTGGAGCAGCAGCAAGCGACTAGCATATATGGTGGCTAACATATGCAAAAGAGAGCGAGAAGAGAAGGCAAAGCATGATCGAGAAACTACGATCAAGAAGTGATCCTGGAACAACCTACGTCAAGCATTATTCCAACATCGTGTTCACTTCCCGGACCCTGCCGAGAAGAGACCATCACAACAACACACACAGTTGATGCATTTTAATTAAGATCAACTTCAAGTTTTCTACAACCGGACATTAACAAATTCCCATCTGCCCATAACCGTGGCCACGGCTTTCGAAAGTTCAAATCCCTGCAGGGGAGTCCCAACTTAGCCCATCACACGCTCTCATGGTCAACAAAGGATATTCCTTCTAGCGGGAAGGCCCGATCAGACTCGGAATCCCGGTTACAAGACATCCTCGACAATGGTAAAACAAGTACCACCCGTTGCGCCGACATCCCGATAGGAGCTGCACATATCTCGTTCTCAGGGAAACACCGGATAAGCAATCCGTACAACTAAAACCAGCCCTCGAGTTTCCCCGAGGTGGCGCTGCAAGGGGCTCTAGTTTGGACCAACACTTAGACAAGCATTGGCCCGGGGGTTTAAAATAAAGATGACCCTTGGGCTGGCCTAACCTAAGGGAAAAAAGGCTAGGTGGCGAATGGTAAAACCAAGGTTGGGCCTTGCTGGAGGAGTTTTATTCAAGGCGAACTGTCAAAGGGTTCCCATTATAACCCAACCACGTAAGGAACGCAAAATCTGAGAACATAACACCGATATGACAGAAACTAGGGTGGCAAGAGTGGAACAAAACACCAGGCATAAGGCCGAGCCTTCCACCCTTTGCCAAGTATATAGATGCATTAATTAAATAAGATATGTTGTGATATCCCAATAAAATATCCATGTTCCAGCAAGGAACAAACTCCAAACTTCACCTGCAACTAACAACGCTATAAGAGGGGCTGAGCAAGCGGTAACATAGCCAAACAACGGTTTGCTAGGACAAGGTGGTTAGAGGCTTGGCTTAACAATATGGGAGACATGATAAGCAAGTGGTAGGTATCGCAGCATAGGCATAGCAAAAGAGCGAGCATCTAGCAAGCAAAGATAGAAGTGATTTCGAGGGTATGGTCATCTTGCCTGAGATCCCGCAAGGAAGAAGAACGAGTCCATGAAGAAGACAAACAGATGTAGACGAACGGGTCCTCACAAACGCGACGTAAACGGAACCAACCCGAAGAAGCAACACCGGAAAGAAGCACACAACATAGTAAACACCCACCACATAAACATGGCATGATGCACAACCAAGTATGACGCATGTCCGGTTTAAATATGCATGACATGGCAAAGTGAAACAACCAAAACTACAAATTAAGTGGAGCTCAATATGCAACGGGTTGCATATTGATGGAACACCACATCAATTATTTAGTTCTCTCCCGGTTAGGTACTCAACAATATTAAATGTTGGTTAACATGGCAAGAGGTGAAGCATAACAAATCTATACCATTTAAACAATTTAAATGGGGCCGGATATAACAAACAACAAATCCGGTAAATCCCCATATGCATTAGCAATTTAATGCAACAACAATTTTAAGCATTTTTAATTGTTGTTATCATGATGTGGATGACATGAACAAGTTTATGCAATTTTTATTATAAGTTGACAAGAGCATTGTGAAGCATTTGTCACCGTCGTGGAAAGGAAAGGGGTGCCACGGCAACGATAACGAAAACGGTGCCATAGCAACGTTCCGTTTCAGGTAACTCGATTGAGATACCGATGCAAAGGAGAAGTGTGCGGATGCGTGCAAAAGATGGTGTGGCGCTCCCGGATACCGTGTGTTCCATGAGTCGACGACGGTGTCAAACGAGGGAACAACTAACGTTCACGGGCGGATTACAACAACCAACATGCATCTCATACAACTCATGCATACGGTCCATGAGTGGTCGTCTCGGGGTTATACCTTCCAAGCGTGCCTTTTCGGAACAGATCAAGTTCGTAGCGGAAGTAGGCGTTCTCTCCACATACGTAAAGTTAGTAGTTGTACTCAAGCCATAGTGGAAGTGGTGGTTCAAGAGTCGAACAGGAAGTAGTCGTTCATGTACGTAGATGTCCGGGGTCACGATACGGAACTTGACGTCCACGGGGTCTTCAGCGACGGTCGTGGTACATGTTTTGAAGGGGAAGTAGAGGTTCTTGCGATCTCGGCAATGGTAGTCAAACTTGATGCTCCGAAGGGGTACTTGGCGGACAACGGTCGTCGTGTGACTTGTCGGTCCATGAAGTCGATCTCCCGCTTCTTATCGTACACGTATCGGAAAAGAACTTGGCGTTCCGATGGGTTACACTTGTCGTCGCGGGAACTTGGTGAATCCGAGGCCTTCGAGGTTGACGGTAGTTGTACATCTCATAGTGGAACTTGACGGATCCGAGGACTCCGACGTAGTGGTACTTGGCGAATCCCGAAACGTTCTTGGCGATCCAAAATGCCACAAGTGAGATGCACATCCACGTAGTCTTCCGACTTGGGCTCTGGGTTCAAGATTTGATGAGCCTAGGGATACGATGGAGATAGCAAACAACGGAGCATCAACAGACACAAGGCCACTGACAAGACTTGGGGCTTCCTGAACCCAAGGAAATGGCCGACAGCAGGAGGCTGCTAGTAGAGGCAGGGCCATGCCGAGGTCGAAGGTGGCCGGGCGAGCTTGACATAGGTCGTCCGCGGTCGGACAAAGCAGCAGCAGCATGACACGGCAGCGCGCGCAAAGCTGCAGGCCAGCATGGTGGCCTCCATGGTCGGGAGAGAAGAGGGGCGTCGAGGCACTGAAGATGAAGGAGACAAGACGAGAGGGACGGTGCAAGACGTTGGTGCTCGTCATCGGGGCTTGGCAAAGAGCAGCAGCAGCGGGGCTCACTGCCGACATGGGGAGGCAGAACGGCGGAACAGGAGGTCGACGAGATGTTTGCGCGATGATGGCCTCGGGAGGGCCATGACACGGTGCAAGCAGGGAGCATATCAGGATACTGCTGCTCGCATGCTCCAGCGCAGGCGGAGCTAGCAGCGAGGAGGAGAAGGGAGCTAGGGCGCGCCGGAGGAGAACGAAGGGAGGCGGCGCACGGTAGGAACGAGGGGGAGATCGAGAGAAGGAGGGGGGTTCGAGCGCACGGGATGGGATCGGGCTCCTCCCTGACGACGCTAGCAGGGAACGGGAGATGAGGAGGGGATCGGGACAGGGCGGCTAGGGTTGAGAAGGCAGGGGCCGGCTGGGCCTAAAGTAACAAATGGGCCAGAGGAAGAGGTTGGGAGGCCCAGGTGGCCAGAGGCCTGGCTGGGCTCTCTCTCCCTTATTCCTTTTAAAAAAATTGTTTATATAAATAAACAATCAACAAAGGGGAAAATCCACGGGTTTTTGCTTAGGGATATGAGATATATAAATATATATCTAGAACCCTAGATTTAAGTAGGTTTTGAATAAATTGCTCTGGCTTTTTTAGAAGGTATAAAAATAATTAGAGTTTGAATTATTCTCAAACTTCAATCATTTTTGAACCTGACCAAAACAACGCCAAATGAGATGAAATTTGGCAGAGAGGTTGAAGGAAAGGTGTATTGTTTATAGGAAAAGAATGAACATTTATGGATGATAGAAAATGGCACTCGCAAAAAAATGAAAGGAAAAGGCAGGAAGAAGGTGGTGACGACACATGGGTAGATTTGAGAGAGATGGGAAGGGGTTGATACAAATGACAAGAATAGAGCAAGACAACATCATGAAGAATGCAATGCACATGGTGATTATGATGAAATGCAAAATGGCAAGAGGCATGATGCAATGCAAACAATGATGACATGACGAAATGCAACAAACAAATAAAACACCCGGCGACAACGGAAAACATGGAAGACGTCTGAAGCGTCGGTCTCAGGGTGTCACAGGAATCCAGTTGAACGAACTTCTTGACATCAGCAGCGGTGACACCTTCACCAGCCTTGGGAACGCCATTCTTGACGACATACCATAGGTCGACATCAATGGCTTCAAGATGCATGCGCATCGTATTCTTCTAGTAGGAATATTCAGTTCCATCGAAGATGGGGCACGCAACGGAGACTTTGATTATCCCTGCAGTCGGCATAGCTAAAACTCCAGGCGGTTAAACCAAATCACGCAGAACAAGGGAGTACCTTGCTCTGATACCAATTGAAAGTGCTAGTTATCGACTAGAGTGAATAGGCGATTTTTATGAAAGTATTCAAAACATGGGAGTTTCGAAGACAAACGATGTAAATGAACCTATAACCATGCAGCGGAAGGTAGACTACACTAGATAAGCCATAGTCAAGTATTCAATAAAGTGAGAGCACGAAGCCTAATAGCAGCTTGGCAGTACGGATCAGGATGGAAGATAGTATGAAACCAATTTGAACAAACAGTCACACAGTGAAGACAAATGGACAATGCAAATAGGCAATGACTTCACAAGGACCAACTGTAAATAAAGAGATGGGAAGGATAGAACCAGTGGCTTGTTGAAGACAATGATTTGTTGGACCAGTTCCAGTTGCTGTGACAATTGTACATCTGGTTAGGGAGGCTGAGATTTATGTCGGGACCCCGATTCTAAGTCACACCGATCTAGCCTGTAACACCTCATATCACTTTGCGGCCTCACACACGGTATTCCCACGGGTGTCGCCTTACCATGGCCCGGGACCGTTTGCACCTTTTGGCTCACGTATATGATAGTGCCGCTAGCATCTATATGATAGAGAACCCGGGCCGACATGACTAGTCGTGAACCCAAAGTGGCACTAACTTACGGGGACAGGCATACATGAATCAACATCGAGCATGTCGGTCAGCAGCATGTGCATCCGGGCTGTAGCACTGGGCTAACAGTACTCTGGGAACCCGGGCTGTAGCAGGCTAGGCAGGACTCCGGATGTCACCGCGTGACATTTCCCCGAAGGGACAGACACAGGAACGAAGTGAATCACATGCCAGCCAGTCAAGTGTTCCGGAGCAGTAGTGCTGGGCAAGCAGGACTCCGGTGAACCGGGCTGTAGCGGACTACTATGGCTCATGGAAGCACAAGCTTACATTTCCCCATAAGAGAGGCTACCAAGGATAAACAACTAGGTTGTCGGATCCCACACATACCAAGCATTTCAATCATACACACAATATCTCGATATGTGTAAATACAACATGGCATCACAACATAACTCTACGACTCAAGTATTTATTCATTAGGCTCCGAGGAGCGAGATATTACAAACATGGGTCTCATGACCCAACATTCAGAGCATACAAGTCAAAGCACATGCGGAAGCTTAACTTGTCTGAGTACAGACAACTAAAAATGAAGAAGGCTGAGGCACCTGACTATCTACCAGACCCTCCCAAGGGTACAAGATCGTAGCTGAGGTAACAAGCTAAACATCAAAGTCCACGTGGAACTACTAGCGAGACTGAAGTCTCTCTGCAAAACATAAAATAAGCAAACGTGAGTACAAATGTACCCAACAAGACTTACATCAGAACTAACTACATATGCATCATTATCAACGAAGGGATGGTGGAGTTTAACTACAGCAAGCTAGCTTTGACTCGGTGGCTATCCTGAACTACGACTGCAAGTAACTCTTTTGAGGTGGCGCACACGAGTCCACATATTCACCATATCAATACACCACTATGGATCCGCTCCCGTCTCCCTACGAGAACGCCATCCATAGCACTCACGCTTATCTTGCACATTTTAGAGTATGCACTTTCACTTGTCTATGAACTATGCAAGGGGTGCAAGTTTCCATATCCGAGGAATTCGACTATTCAAATAGATAATGATAACCCTGCAGGGGTGTACTTCTTCACACACGCTCTCGCCACTTACCACCATGTACACATCGTGTATCTCAGCAACCTTCAAGCGGAAGCCTGGCGAGGGAGTCGGCCACGACCTGACTAACCAACAAGTCTCTAGTCCAGGTTTATCGCCTATTCGGGTTCCATCTGCAAGGAGATCCGGCCGGGGTGTCGCTCACGGCCCCAAACGATGTGAGCAGGGTTCCCAAGCCCATCATCCGGGTGTCATTTGGTACACCGTGCCACTGTGCCTAGTCTGTCCCACCTGTACCGGGTGCCACTTGGTAGACTACTAACACTACCTACAAACACCAGAAACTAGTTGCAACTCCTGGACAGAGATCGAGTTGATTAATAAGTCGAGAGGGGCACTTAAGCATTCCAATGCGTGGTAGTAGCTGTTCATGGAACACAAACATAGAACTCAGTTCCTAAGGACGGCTGCAATGAGACAACCCACCATGTACTCCTACATGGCCTCTCACCGCTACCTTTACCAAATCGTGTTCACACACTTAGCTCTCAATAGTAGGACATGTTCACCACATTCCAATTCATCCCCGATGAATCAGACCTGACTCAACTCTAAGCAGTAGCAGGCATGACAAACAAACATGAATGAGTAGGCACATCAGGGCTCAAACAACTCCTACTCATGCTAGTGGGTTTCATCTATTTACTGTGGCAATGACAGGTCATGCAGAGGAAGGGGTTCAGCTACCGCAGCATGTAACAGTTGTAACGTTGTTGTCCTAATGCAGTAAAAGAGAGCAGGAGCGAGAGGGTAGGATTGTATCAGAATGAACAAGGGGGGTTTTGCTTGCCTGGCACTTCTGAAGATATTATAGCTCTTCATCGGTGTCATCGAACTCATCATCGGAAGCACGTCTATCGAGAGGGGACGAATACCGGCAACAGAGAGGGAGAGCACAATCAATGCAATGCAACAATATGATGCATGATCATGACATGGCAATATGCTGTGATTTGGGCTAATGCAACATAAAATCATCTTAATTGAAGTGGAATTCAAACTATATCAAATTCCAACTCCAAATCTATTATGAAAATTTTCCCTAATCATGTTTCATCCTAAACAGTGAGGTTAACTTGCTCAAACATGCATGAAAATGGTACAGATGGATTCCTTGAATTTTTCTGATAATTTTTCATATATAAATTATTTCATTTGGAGTTATAGATAATTTTCTATGATTTTTAGAAGTTTTGGGCATTTTCTGGAATTTCCTGAATTATTTTAAATCCAGAAAATGATTACTGCGTCAGCATGACATCGGTGTGACGTCAGCAGGTCAACGGAGCCTGTCCAGGTCAAACCTGACCAGTGGGACCCACTAGTCAGTGTCACAGTTAGTTAACTAACTAATCAAGGTTAGTTTAATTAGTAAACTAGGTTTGACCGTGGGCGGGGCCCACGTGTCAGTGACCTAGGGGGTGGTTAGGCACTAATGACATTGCCACATCACCAGTCACCGGAGTTGGACGTCGGCGACCTCACAGTGTGGCGGCAGCTCGACGGAATTCCTTCTTCGGCGACCATTTGTCGCGTGGGTGGGTTCTACGGGTTCGTGGGAGTGAGCCGCGTCCAACCGTGCCATCAGTTGGTCGCAGGGTGGCCGGAATCGTCGACGGCGTCGAGCTGGGCGGCGGTGGCGCTCGACACATGTGGGCAGCGGTGCTACGGGGCACGGGCGAGTCAGCAAAAGGGCCAGGCGGACTCCTGGGGGCACTAGGAGCTCATTGCCATGCCCAGCAACGACGGCACAAGCTGCAGTGGTGGTGCACGACATGGCAGTCGGCGGCGAGCTTAGGTCATGGCGGGGAATGGCGCTACGGCAAGGAAACGACGTGGGGAAGAGTGGGTAACGACGGCGGAGCTCACAGGGAGTCGGACGGGGGTCTCAGCAGGCTCGGGGACGGCCTGATGGTGACGAATCAAGCGGCGGGGATCGCCGGCACCGAGGTTGAAGAAGACGTCCGGGATGGTGATGTGGTGCTCCCCGGTTGTTTGGCTCGGCATGGACGAGGAGGGCGAAGATGCGGAGCTCGGGGTCGCGGAGAGGGAGCAAGGGAGTGGTTGTGGCCGCAGCGAACGGCGTCGGTGCGCTCCGGCTCATTCGGTCGGCCATGGGAGAGAGAGCAGAGGGGAGGGAAGAGGTTGCAGGCGAGGGAGAGAGAGGTCAGGGGTCTCTGTACGTCTCCAGGCGCGAGGGAGAGGCAGGAGGTGGCAAGCAGGAGCTGGAGCCTGCGGCCTGCGCGGGCGCTCTCTCACGGCGACAGCAGCAGCTTTGGGGCGAGGGGAGGAAGACGACAGGAGGAGCCCCTGGTGGGCTGGGCTGGTTTTGCCCAGTGTTGGGCCGGTTGGTGGGCTGCACAGGTGAGGCCAGGTACGATTCCTTTTCTGTCTTTTATTATTTCATGTTTTCTATTATTCTGCAACTTTGTGGCTTTATTTAAAATATTGAAACAATCCCAAAATTCATGAAACTGCTCATGACCACTGTTGGGGATATATCCTACAGCAAACATTTCAGTTCATGAATATTTGGGCATTTGAAATATTATATAGCATTTAAATGCCCAAATGCAAGTATTATATGATTTAATTCAGTGACCCTCTATTGTCCTAGTAAAATGTGCACCATTTTTGTCAGGGGTTCTAGACCAAGGCAAAGATGATGAACATTTCAGAAGGGCATTTTGGGTTCAGTGAAAATGATTTTATTTGGACCCTGGTTGAATTTCATTTGCTGCTAGGGTTTATCAGCCCCCATTTCAAAGTTTCATAAAAATTTAGACATGATGCATGGAGGCTAATGCAAGACAGGCAAGGCCAGAACTGGGGCTGTGACAGCTCACCCCCACTAAACAAGAATCTCGCCCCGAGATTCAAGCGTAGGGCAAGATGAAGGGGGAAGGCAAACTAACATAATCTTCATGGTCCAGGTTGCACCTCATAAGGTTGTTGATTCATTGCATACGTTGATCTTGACATCCCTGCTTTTGAGATCTTCATCCACGCGATGACGACGGAAAGAAACTATACTAGGATTGGTTTTCTCGAAGATCGAGCTATACAAGATCAACTCGTGGAATGGGATGTTGAAACACCTCGAGTTGAGACACAAAACACATCGAGAGGTATGGAAGAACAAACGACGGGGTTCGATTTGGTGGGCAACAATTCCACGCTTAGAAAGATGGTGGATGGTGTCAAGGTGGCGGGGAAATAGTTGCCATGATCCCATAACGAGGCACCTAATTGGGAAAGGTGACTCGTTGAGCTATTCCCTTAGGTGGCAAAAAGAATTACTTTTGATACAAGATCATTGAAACTCTTTATACCAGCCTGACGTAATCACAATTGATCGTTGGAAGGGTTCGAAAGAATGGCATACTCCGACTAGGATGGATGATGTGGACTACCTTGTTGAAGACAACGCAATGGATGATTTTTAGCTTATCATCGGAAATGGATGGTACCCTTGGTAAGTCCACTTTTGAAGATGATCCTGAACAACAACTACTGAGGTGCAGGCTCAGAACAAAATGCAAATGTTGGGAATGATTCTGGTAACTGGGGAAGAACTCAACAGTCGAGAGTGTTTCCAACGTTCCAATGGTTATAGAATCATCGAAGAGACTGAGAGCACAAGGATCCCTAAGGAACAACTTCAAGAATAAGTCACACTAAATCCTCATGGAGAAGATGGTTAAATAGCTTAATCAAGATACTACAATGATAGATCTTCTGGCTAGGTGTGTCGGCCAGAACATCAACCTTGTCGGGGACCTACATCATAGATTTTGGAAAAGTTCCAACCATCATATCTGCCTGAGATTCAGATCTGGTTGGCAACATGATATTCCAGACCCATCGAGTCTAGAAGAAAATGAAAGTTTGCAACACAAATCAATGAGATGGCGTTGCGAGATTCTCGGGAAATGGACAATGGTAGTAAGCTCCAAAACATGAGCTAGTTTTGCTAGCACATGTGAACATGTTGTCCCAGACAAGCATGACCACGTAGTAGTCTTATAATAAAAACACTACCGAGTTCAGGTGGGGAACCATCATCGAGGATAACAAAGTCCTTGCATAAGGCATGCTCTTAAGAAGGAACTTCTTCTCCTTGAAAAAATCAATCAGTGGCTTGGTGTGCTAGGGAATACATATGGAGTGGAGGTAATTAATCTACCAAACCATATAATACATTCGCACGTGCATAACTAACTTGGGATGGTACCAGAGGAAACAAAACAATCTTCCTCGAACTCATGGCGGCAACTTGCTCCAAATGCACATGAATTTGAGGAAGTCACTTCTTCCATCCAAGCATAAGCTTCATGAACGGAACACGAAGGCATTGCTTACAAAGTTTCCAATACTAGGTTGATGTTCAACATGAATCATGGGGGAGACAAAATGCTACTGATGGGCTCAACAACAACTCATCGGAATTTCCATATCACTGGACTTCCACCATCATGTGAACACGGTGATAGCATTGGTCAGACCCAAAGGATGTAATGGTGTATGCTCGAGGGATCAACCACGAGTAAGACAACATTACGAACATCGTTGGTTCTAATTTGATTTGACGATAGCCCACACCCAAATCAAAGTTGATAAGACAATAGATCCAACAACTGATCACAGGGACCAATCGATGAAGATATCATCTTTCTTCAACACACACACACACAAAAAGATATCCCTTAACACGAACTAAGTTAGACAAGCTTTTATCTTCCAACTCTCCAAGTTGTTGTTTGGCTTAACCAACTAGCTCAGGGGTATCCGACACGGGTTCTTGGAGAAGGGGTGGTCACAAGAGAACCAACTTGATCACGAGCTCAACATAACAGCCAGGGAACAACCTGGTGATACTTCCGAGAGGATATTCAGAAAATCACGAACCACCGCTATGTTATTAAGCTCGGGAGCATTAAGGCAAAAATGATGTGATCAAAAGAGCGAGGGATTGAAATAATCCAAACTCATTGATCGAGGAGTGCACCAGGAAAATGGACTAGGTAGCACAATCTATATTAGAATGATGATTCAATAACCAACACACTAAGAATGGGATTATCGTCCATTAACTACCAAGCAACACGGTAGCTAGGAGTATGGATTTCACACATCACAATTCACTTGTCGGTATTCTGGTTGTGACAACACGACACCGAGGAATGAATAAGGATGGCGAGAAGTATCACTATGTCAAGAATTCATAAGGGAAGGTGCAATTCTCATGACATTCCTGACATAAAGTGGATAATACTTCAGGGTGGAACAGACCAATAGCTTGATTGCATTTAATCTGCGAAATACAACTGCTTTGACCCAATCCTAGAAATGGATGAGGTACTGGAGTTTGTTTCTCCTAGTCATTCTGAACTAGAATGGCTTGATGGACCACAAGAACGATAGGCACCGATGAACGAATTCTCACATACTCTTGACTATCAATTGATAGATGAAGGTCGGAGTATAATTGAAGGGGGACAACTCAAAGGAACATATACTTTCTGAGTTGTGGATGCATAGATTAGTATGCCGAACAAGTTCAACATATTTCTTCCGGATAACCCATGCAGAAAGGTAGAACTGGCAGAGTCACAATGTAGAACGGAGAACTCATCAAGAGCACTCTGGTTATGATCTTTTGGTTCAAAAGAACTTCTGCCACAAGCACTTCATGGTATTTGGAAGAAGGAAATACCACAAACCTCGAGGACCATCGCAAGGTTACTAATATCCTAAAGGAACTACCAACACTATCAACATGAAGCAAGTAGGGTGAATCTTGGGCCTAAGAACCCAGAAATAGAATATCTACTACTAAATGGCATCACAGGATGCTTTCAAGGATGATGGCCAGAATCATCACAGTGGGGATACGAAAGCATTGCTAAATTCTCGAGGACACCTAGGGTCATAATACTAACTCCAACATACACGTCAAGGCAACAGAGTACCTCAACACACCGATTAGTGTGCTTAATCTGGCCCAAAAATACAACGGGAACATGGAGGAAAGATTTGCAAGTGCATCAGACTATTTAGAGACCTGGGATGACTCGGACAGCATAACGGCTGTAAATGCTCAAAATGATTTGAGACATCCTGCAAAATGGTGGCATAACCACTCAACATCACAATATCAAAGTTCTGAGACCAATGATGAACACACGGAAGTAGTAGAGACTAAACTGAGGCTTGAATCCATCAATCCTATAAGTCTCTATCATAGTAACTCGTCATCCTGATAGATAGATGAGAAGGCCTAGTTCTTAATCCCCGTAGAAGAGAGGAGGATGACTCAGATCAAAAGGTCATGGGGATAAGGAGTAAAAAGAACCTTACGTTCCCATCCACAATCAATTCCCTTATATAACTAAAGCATTTCTAGACACGACTTCGACCAGTTTGGCTTGGTAATCCTACAGGCAGTCAGGCTTTGATACCAAAACTATCGGGACCCCGATTCTAAGTCACACTGATCTAGCCTGTAACACCTCATATCACTTTGCGGCCTCACGCACGGTATTCCCACGGGTGTCGCCTTACCATGGCCCGGGACCGTTTGCGCCTTTTGGCTCACGTATATGATAGTGTTGCTAGCATCTATATGACAGAGAACCCGGGCCGACATGACTAGTCTTGAACCCAAAGTGGCACTAACTTACGGGGATAGGCATACATGAATCAACATCGAGCATGTCGGTCAGCACGTGTGAATCCGGGCTGTAGCACTGGGCTAACAGGACTCCAGGAACCCGGGCTGTAGCAGGCTAGGCAGGACTCCGGATGTCACCGCGTGACATTTCCCTGAAGGGACAGACACAGGAATGAAGTGAATCACATGCCGGCCAGTCAAGTGTTCTGGAGCAGTAGTGCTGGACTAGCAGGACTCCGGTGAACCGGGCTGTAGCGGACTACTATGGCTCATGGAAGCACAAGACTACATTTCCCCATAATAGAGGCTACCAAGGATAAACAACTAGGTTGTCGGATCCCACACATACCAAGCATTTCAATCATACACACAATATGCTCGATATGTGTAAATACAGCATGGCATCACAACATAACTCTACGACTCAAGTATTTATTCATTAGGCTCCGAGGAGCGAGATATTACAAACATGGGTCTCATGACCCAACATTCAGAGCATACAAGTCAAAGCACATGCGGAAGCTTAACTTGTCTGAGTACAGACAACTAAAAATGAAGAAGGCTGAGGCGCCTGACTATCTACCAGACCCTCCCAAGGGTACAAGATCGTAGCTGAGGTAACAAGCTAAACGTCAAAGTCCACGTGGAACTACTAGCGAGACTGAAGTCTCTCTGCAAAACATAAAATAAGCAAATGTGAGTACAAATGTACCCAGCAAGACTTACATCAGAACTAACTACATATGCATCATTATCAACGAAGGGATGGTGGAGTTTAACTACAACAAGCTAGCTTTGACTCGGTGGCTATCCTGAACTACGACTGCAAGTAACTCTTTTGAGGTGGCGCACACGAGTCCACATATTCACCATATCAATACACCACTATGGATCCGCTCCCGTCTCCCTACGAGAATGCCATCCATAGCACTCACGCTTATCTTGCGCATTTTAGAGTATCCACTTTCACTTGTCTATGAACTATGCAAGGGGACCAGGTTTCCATATCCGAGGAATCCGAGTATTCGAATAGATAATGATAACCCTGCAGGGGTGTACTTCTTCACACACGCTCTCGCCACTTACCACCATGTACACATCGTGTATCTCGGCAACCTTCAAGCGGAAGCCTGGCGAGGGAGTCGGCCACGACCTGACTAACCAACAAGTCTCTAGTCCAGGTTTATCGCCTATTCGGGTCCATCCACAAGGAGATCCGGCCAGGGTGTCACTCATGGCCCCAAACAATGTGTGCAGGGTTCCCAAGCCCACCATCCAGGTGCCACTTGGTACACCATGCCACTATGCCTAGTCTGTCCCAAGCCCACCTGTACCGGGTGCCACTTGGTAGACTACTAACACTACCTACAAACACCAGAAACTAGTTGCAACTCCTGGACAGAGATCGAGTTGATTAATAAGTCGAGAGGGGCACTTAAGCATTCCAATGCGTGGTAGTAGCTGTTCATGGATCACAAACACAGAACTCAGTTCCTAAGGACGGCTGCAATGAGACAACCCACCATGTACTCCTACATGGCCTCTCACCGCTACCTTTACCAAATCGTGTTCACACACTTAGCTCTCAATAGTAGGACATGTTCACCACATTCCAATTCATCCCCGATGAATCATACCTGACTCAACTCTAAGCAGTAGAAGGCATGACAAACAAACATGAATGAGTAGGCACATCAGGGCTCAAACAACTTCTACTCATGCTAGTGGGTTTCATCTATTTACTGTGGCAATGATAGGTCATGCAGAGGAAGGGGTTCAGCTACCGCAGCATGTAACAGTTGTAACGTTGTTGTCCTAATGTAGTAAAAGAGAGCAGGAGCGAGAGGGTAGGATTGTATCGGAATGAACAAGGGGGTTTTGCTTGCCTGGCACTTCTGAAGATATTATAGCTCTTCATCGGTGTCATCGAACTCATCGTCGGAAGCACGTCTATCGAGAGGGGACGAATACCGGCAACAGAGAGGGAGAGCACAATCAATGCAATGCAACAATATGATGCATGATCATGACATGGCAATATGCTGTGATTTGGGCTAATGCAACATAAAATCATCTTAATTGAAGTGGAATTCAAACTATATCAAATTCCAACTCCAAATCTATTATGAAAATTTGCCCTAATCATGTTTCATCCTAAACAGTGAGGTTAACTTGCTCAAACATGCGTGAAAATGGTGCAGATGGATTCCTTGAATTTTTCTGATAATTTTTCATATATAAATTATTTCATTTGGAGTTATAAATAATTTTCTATGATTTTAGAAGTTTTGGGCATTTTCTGGAATTTCCTGAATTATTTTAAATCCAGAAAATGATTACTGCGTCAGCATGACGTCGGTGTGACGTCAGCAGGTCAACGGAGCCTGTCCAGGTCAAACCTGACCAGTGGGACCCACTAGTCAGTGTCACAGTTAGTTAACTAACCAATTAAGGTTAGTTTAATTAGTAAACTAGGTTTGACCGGGGGCGGGGCCCACGTGTCAGTGACCCAGGGGGGTGGTTAGGCACTAATGACGTTGCCACATCACCAATCACCGGAGTTGGATGTCGGCAACCTCACAGTGTGGCGGCGGCTCGTCAGAATTCCTTCTTCGGCGACCATTTGTCGCGTGGGTGGGTTCTACGGGTTCGTTGGAGTGAGCCGCGTCCAACCGTGCCATCAGTTGGTCGCGGGGTGGCCGGAATCGTCGACGGCGTCGAGCTGGGCGGCGGTGGCACTCGGCACATGTGGGCAGCGGTGCTACGGGGCACGGGCGAGTCAGCAAAAGGGCTAGGCGGACTCCTAGGGGCACCACGAGCTCGTTGCCATGCCCAGCAATGACGGCACAAGATGCAGTGGTGGCGCACGACATGGCAGTCGGCGGCGAGCTTCGGTCATGGCGGGGAACGGTGCTACGGCAAGGAAACGACGCGGGGAAGAGTGGGTAACAACGGCGGAGCTCACAGGGAGTCGGACGGCGGTCTCAGCGGGCTCGGGGACGGCCTGATGGTGACGAATCAAGCGGCGGGGATCGCCGGCACCGAGGTTGAAGAAGACGTCCGGGATGGCGATGTGGTGCTCCCCCGGTTGTTTGGCTCGACGTGGACGAGGAGGGCGAAGATGCGGAGCTCGGGGTCGCGGAGAGGGAGCAAGGGAGTGGTTGTGGCCGGGGCGAATGGCGTCGGTGCGCTCCGGCTCGTTCGGTCGGCCATGGGAGAGAGTAGAGGGGAGGGGAGAGGTTGCGGGCGAGGGAGAGAGAGGTCAGGAGTCTCTGGGCGTCTCCAGGCGCGAGGGAGAGGCAGGAGGTGGCAAGCAGGAGCTGGAGCCTGCGGCCTGCGCGGGCGCTCTCTCGCGGCGACAGTAGCAGCTTTGGGGCGAGGGGAGGAAGACGACAGGAGGAGCCCCTGGTGGGCTGGGCTGGCTTTGCCCAGTGTTGGGCCGGTTGGTGGGCTGCACAGGTGAGGCCAGGTACGATTCCTTTTCTCTCTTTTATTATTTCCTGTTTTCTATTATTCTGCAACTTTGTGGCTTTATTTAAAATATTGAAACAATCCCAAAATTCATGAAACTGCTCATGACCACTGTTGGGGATATATCCTACAGCAAACATTTCAGTTCATGAATATTTGGGCATTTGGAATATTCTATAGCATTTAAATGCCCAAATGCAAGTATTATATGATTTAATTCAGTGACCCTCTGTTGTCCTAGTAAAATGTGCACCATTTTTGTCAAGGGTTCTAGACCAAGGCAAAGATGATGAACATTTTAGAAGGGCATTTTGGGTTCAGTGAAAATGATTTTATTTGGACCCTAGTTGAATTTCATTTGCTGCTAGGGTTTATCAGCCCCCATTTGAAAGTTTCATAAAAATTTAGACATGATGCATGGAGGCTAATGCAAGACAGGCAAGGCCAGAACTGGGGCTGTGACAATTTAACTCAGAAGACCGTGTCTTCACCTTATTCCCCTTGAGCTAAGGACACACAGTCCTCGCCCAATCACTCTGGTAAGTCTTCAAGGTAGACTTCCAAACCTTCACAGACTTCGTGCACCGGCAATCCACAATGACTCTTGGATGCTCAGAATGCGACGCCTAACCGGCTGGAGGATTCACAGTCCTCAAGTGTAACAAGTCTTCAGATCACACAGACAGGAAGACTTCAGTGATGCCTAACACTCTTTGGCTCTGGGTGTTTAGGGCTTTGTCCTCGCAAGGATTTCTCTCTCAAAAGCTTCGGTGGTGGGTTGCTCTCAAACGACAAAAGCCGTGCACTAACTCTGAGCAGCCACCAATTTATGGTGTAGGGGGTGGGCTATTTATAGCCACTAGGCAACCCGACCTGTTTTGTCCAAAATGACCCTGGGTCACTAAGGAACTGACACGTGTTCCAACGGTCAGATTTCAAACACACGCGGCAACTTTACTTGGGCTACAAGTAAAGCTGACTCATCCAGCTCTGGATAAGATTTGCTCTCATTGTCTTCACTCGAAGACATAGGATTTTGGTTAAGCATCACTCCAGTCACTCTGACTTTGTTCACTGGGACCCCACTTAACAGTACAGTGGTTCCTATGACTCAATAAAGAAGAAAAGGAAACAATGAAACAACTAAGTCTTCGCGCTCCATAGTCTTCATGCAATGTCTTCTCTTGTCATAGTCTTCAATGTGAATGTCTTCACATACCACCTTTGTCTTCAATTTCTTCATACATATTTAGGGGTCATCTCCGGTAGGTAAACCGAATCAATGAGGGACTACTACCTATGTTATCCTGCAATTCTCACAAACACATTATTCCCTCAACCAGGTTTGTCGTCAATACTCCAAAACCAACTAGGGGTGGCACTAGATGCACTTACATCTCTCCAATAAATAATGTAAAATTGGAAATGTATAAGTGTTAGATTAAAATTTACATTATCAAAAAGTGTTTTTACATCACCAAAAAACGCTCCAACAGATGATGTAATAACAGACCAACCGCACAAATTTGTTCTTCACAATTGCATATATATTGAACAAAACTTCAACTATAAATATTATTTTAATTTTGAAAAATCATCACATACATAATCAACAACTTTATGCAGCAGTAGCAGGCAAAGTCTTGTACTGGAGCAACAACATCATGCGCAAGCACCAAAATCGCCGTGCGTCGCTCCTCCCAAGGGCGACACGAGCGGACACCAGAACCGTCGATGTCGGTGTCTCCTCTCTTTGTCCACGCCCCTCCCCCTCGCCACCGCCAAAGGATGCGGCTGGGCAAAGCCTGCGCGTGGACGGCGGAGGCGGGGCCTCATCTTCTCTTTGTGGCGCGGGGCAGGGCTTGGCCCTGGTGCTGCAACTGGGTGCTTGTAGGGTGGCCGCTCAGCTCGCGCCGCTGGCTATCCTCGGGGTGGATGCTCGGCGTCAGTGGAGACTGACGGTGGAGGGGTGGTGTAGAGTTACGTCAGAAGGCGCTGCTCGCAGCCTTGCAGCTCGATCTGGGCATGCGTGGGTCTGTGGCTTGTGCGCTCGATCCTGGATGCGTCGTGGTCGGCCGGTGCACCGACGACCGAGCCTGGCGCTGGTGGCATCGTCTGGGGACGGCTATCTGCAGGCGGTGGCAGCGCACGTGGATCTCAACAAAGTTCGGTTGCGGGGGGAGCGGGCTTGCTGTAGATGGTCGCCTATGGCCGTGATTCTCTGGATCTGGGCAGGCGGCTTTGATTTCTGTCGTTGCTTGATACGTCTCCATCGTATCTACTTTTCAAACTCCTTTGCTCTTGTTTTGGACTCTAATTTGCATGATGTGAATGGAACTAACCCAGACTGACGATGTTTTCAGCAGAATTGCCATGGTGTTGTTTTTGTGCAGAAATCAAAGTTCTCGGATTGACCTAAAAATTTACGGAGAATATTTTTGGAATATATAAAAAATATTGGTAGAAAAGAAACTAGAGGGGGCCACCCAGGAGCCACAAGCTCAGGCGGCACGCCTACCCCCCAAGGCGCGGCTCCCAGGCTTGTGGGCCCCTTGGACCTCCGGCTACCCTAACTCCAACTCCATATATACCTATTCGCCAAGGAAAAATCAAAGAGAAGGATTCGTCGCGTTTTACGATACGGAGCCGCTGCCACCTCCTGTTCTTCATCGGGAGGGCTGATCTGGAGTCCGTTCGGGGCTCCGTAGGGTGGAATCCGTCGCCATCGTCGTCATCAACCTTCCTTCACCGCCAATTTCATGATGCTCACTGTCGGGAGTGGGTAATTCATTCGTAGGCTTGCTGGACGATGATGGGTTGGATGAGATTTATCATGTAATCGAGTTAGTTTTGTTAGGGCTTGATCCCTAGTATCCACTATGTTTTGAGACTGATGTTGCTATGCTTAATGCTTGTCACTAGGGCCCGAATGCCCATGTGTTTTCGTAAAAAAGTCCGCAATTGGATTTTGCATTATTTTTGTGTATGTTCGTGATCTGAACATCATTGGAACCACACAAGTATTGATGAAGCACACAATCACCTAAACACGGAATTTGAGATGAAAGATTCGGGTAAAACCAAATTTTTCTTAGGATTACAACTTGAGCACATTCCCTCGAGTATTTTGGTTCATCAAACCGCCTATATCCAGAAAATATTGGAGAAATTCAATATGGACAAATCCTATCCATCCAAAACTCCTATGGTAGTTCGATCTCTAGACATAGAGAACGATCAATTTAGACCAATGGATAATGGAGAAGAGATATTAGGACCTGAAGTTCCGTATCTTAGTGCCATTGGAGCGCTCATGTATCTTGAAAATTGCACGAGGCCTGTTATTGCATTTGTAGTGAATTTACTAGCTAGACATAGTGCAGCTCCTACTAAATGCCGTTGGTCAAGAGTTAAGAATATCTTTCTATGTCTCCAAGGCACAAAGGATCTTGGCCTATTCTTTCAATTCCAGACATTTGGACATTGATATGATTGGGTATGCTGATGTTGGCTACTTATCTGGCCCCCACAATGCCAGATCACAAACCGGTTTCATGTTCCTACATGGTGGGACAGGCATATCATGGAAGTCTTCCAAGCAGACTCTTGTGGCTACATTCACCAATCATTCTGAAAAAATCGCATTATATGAGGCAACATGTGAATGTTTGTGGCTTTCGCAGAATGATAAACCACAAACAAAAATCATGTGGTAAAGGTTCTATCGAATCTCCAACCATTATCTATGATGATAATGCAGCTTGTATTGCTCAAATGCAAATAGGTTACATAAAGAGCAATATAACTAAGCATATTTCTCCTAAATTATTCACCCCATCATTTACAAAATAAAGGGAAGATAAACATTTTGCAAGTCAAATCATGCGATAATCTAGCTGATCTATTCACAAAGTCACTCCCGGCTTCAACATTTGAAAAATATGTTCATGGGATTGGTATGCGACGACTTCGAGATTTGCACAGATCAGGGGGAGAGTCTCTCTGAATCATAACCTCTTCAAACATTATATTGCACTCTTTTTCCCTTTATGAGTTTACTCTCATGGTTCTCATCAAGGTTGTTAATGAGGTAATATCAACATAAGAATATATGTCATACATCCTACTTTTCCCCACCGGGGTTTTTAATGGGTGTATACAAGACATATTAATTATTCTTTAAACTGACCAATGAGTTTTATCCTCAAGGTTTTCTCATATAAATTATCAAAGAGACAATAATATATGTTGTATCATTTTCTCCTTATTTTTCCTACTGGGTTTTAATGGAGTTTTTACAACATATCAAGTTCTATTCTCCTCATATTTTTCCCACAGAGTTTTTGGAGGAGTTATTCAAGATCATATACGCTTGTGATTAAGAGCAATATTCTCAAAGTTATACAAGGATGCAAGACATAGAAGAAGCAGCTTTGTACAAGGGGGGGGGTGTTAAGAATAAACCGACGTCATTAGTGCTAATCGTCTTTAGGATTCGTCACATGTGTCCAAAGCGCCGTACAGACGTGAACGTCCGTACATGCGTCTTCTCGCGCCGTACAGGCGCCTATTGTAAACGGACGCCTCCCCGGAGCCGCCCCAAATCCTTGTATAAATAGGGCTTTGCCCACAATCAATAAACACAAGTTGATCTTTTGCTTAAATAGCTTCAAATCTTTTCCCTTGAGGTGCTTTGCATCCCTGAGATTGCTGGTACATCATAACCAGATGCTTGGGCATTGTGCACTTTTCAGTAGAATGCATGTAGCATCCACACTTGTTGCAAAGCTTAGAGTTATCAAACCTGGTCTTTGAAGTGCCTTTTCTCTTGCCCGGATTTCTGGATCTCTGTTCCCATTACGCTTTCGCTTGTGCTCGAAATTGGATTGTTTACCCCAAAAGGTACCATCAAACTTTTGTCTATTCGCGACACTCAAATGAACTTCAGGTAAAGGTTGTACCCCAACTGGGCGCTAAGAACCATTCTTAGCGAGTAGCTCATCATGCTTTTCAACCTGAAGTAACATGTGAATAAGCTCAGAACAGACCTGTAAATACTCATACTTGATATCTGGATGAATATTGTTCCTTATGATGAATGACGCAACATAGTTCTACTGTTCTGTCAACGGCGTGGCTCCAGCCAAGAGAGGAGTCTCAGGGGGCTAGATTGCACGTGTAATCCCACGAGACGCAAGACTGATCTTGATGTCCATAGCAAATGTAGGGTAGTTGTGGCCATTGAGGGAAAGCTCCTCAAACTCTTTGGCAGCCATCTTTGCCTACATGGGGAACCAAAGATAATTAATTTACGGGCGGTAAATTAAAAACGATCATGGTTGTGTAATAAGAATGCAAAAAATTGATACTCAAGTGAAAACTTGAAAAATTCTCAACCTCAATTGTATGAACATAACACATTGAAGATTACTTAGATCTCACAGTAGTAGGCTGCATTGCTATTACCTTATGTATGCTACAATTTAAATATAAGGAATACACGTTGGAGGTAATCGTTTGTCTTTTGACGAAACGTAGACCTCATAGTAAGAGGGGATAGTTTGCTAGATCCCAACTCATTACCTTGCAATTCCAAATATAATGAGAGAGAAATATTAAAAAATTTGCAAGTTTGATATGCGAGAGAATATGATCTCAATCGCAAAAACATATTCAAGAGAACTGGATATGTGTTAAACACATGGAACATATCATTCTTCTCAGATGAAATCCGGTACTTTATTTATATTCAAACCATTAAATAATATAAACACACTAATAATTATACAAGTCCTAACTTAGATTTAATCTAGAACCGGACTAGAATGTAAGTAGCAGTCAAACTAGGTACTAAACAATACTAAACATAGTCTAAAACTGCACTAAGACAATAATTAGTACTAACATTTAACTAAAAACAGAGAGAACAAATGAATGAATCCAACCCAGAAGGAGGCGGCAAGAGGACACAGCAGGCGCCTGGGCCTAGGCCTCCATGGCCTTTGGCCAGCCAACCCGCAGCCCTACCGCATAAGAGAGAGGGAGGAAGTGGCGGTTATGGATAAGGGTCTGAGACCCGAAGCCTGCACCACCCACTGGATACCCTTCCCTGCACGACGACACCGACAACTAGAGTGGCCGCCACAGACCCTCGTGGCACTGGTGGTCACCGGCGCAGCACTGATGAGCCCTCCTCGTCCGAAGAAGACGCGATGACGACGGGGTCCGGGCGAGCACCCTCTGGTGTGGTGCTGGCGAGGCCGATGCTCGCCGAAGCCCACAAACCAAGGCGACGGCTGGGGCGGCGGTCAATGGCGGCAACAGCGCGCCCGAAGAGACGCCCAAAGCGTCGTGCCATGCAGCTGCTCAAGCCCGTTGCCATCTCCTGCTGAAGCGGGGCATTGGCGTTGGTGCCCTCCATGTCGGACGACGCCTCATGCCGGACAACGCCAGAGGCACCGGTTGGCGCGGAGACGAAGGCAAGCACCTCCTCATTCACCATGAAGTGCAAAACACCGGGCATAGCCATGCAGGTGACGGCGCATGCTAGCGGCCACGGCATTCGACGTCGGCGTCGACAACAGGAGCCACCCTGCCGACGAAGGAGGGGGTGGAGGCGGAGAGCAAGGGTGCGATTGCAACACCATGCACCATAGGGGCGCTCGGACCGGCCACAAGCCATGGGTCAAGCCCCATGTTCACTAACGGTGCACGCACAACAGCATCGAGGCCGTGGTGAGGACCAAGAGCGGCGCGTCCAAGGCCACGTCCAGCGGCACGGTGACCACCACTAGCGCTAATGACCACCACGAGCGCCACATCCAGTGGTGCGGTAACAACAACAGTCAGCGACGCAACGGCCGAAACGATGGACAACCTGCATCCTGCGACAAAAGCACCGGAGGCCACCAACGCCATGGTAGCAACAACGGTAGCGACAACCTTCCGCACGGATCAAGCGGAGAAAGAAGGAAACAAGGCCAAGAATCTCACTAGCGGCGAGTGCTCCCTCTCTTTCACACGCGTAAACCGCATCCATCTGATGCCACATGCCTATGTGGCGCAACACTGTTAAATTGTACATGTACACTTTGTATTCTTTCTCTTGTAAGAGGCTGAGTCCAACCCTACTTTGTAGGATCGGCAATGCTCGTGGCCTGCGTGCCTCAATTCTAGGAGCGCTAGCCTTCCATATATGATGTACATTGTAACTGATTCAATCAAGGAGAGAAATATTCATTTCAACTTGGTATCAGCTTCCAGGTTCCTCCATGGCCGCATCCGACTCCTCTCCCTCCGCCGCCACGAGGTCCCACTACAAAAAAGACACATCCATGACATTTTGGGCCGAACGAAATTTTTTTTCTGTCATAAACATGACACTTCTATGACGATAATTGTGACAAAACCCGGTATCATCATAGATGTGGTGCGCTCCTACTTCTATGACAAAAAATCATGACAGAAAATGGGATTTTCGTCCTGGGCGGGCCGGAGACGCAACTGCATGACATTCTTTTGGCCGTCCATGACGGAAAAAACCGTGGTAGAAGCGAGGGGGAGGAAAATTTTGGGGAGTTCCCGGTTACGGTGGGAGGTCGGGGACCGAGCAATGCGCGTTTCTCTCGTACACATACGCGCGTGTGTGCGAGGTGTTGGCTCTAACTAAACCTGAGCGAGGCGTTGGGCTCTAACTGAACCCGAGCGATTGCACTGCAGGCTATGCGTTACTGAACCCAAGTGATCGATCGATCGCTGTTAACCGAACCCGATCGAGCGATTCCTTCGCTACTGCTGCTAACTGAAGCCGATCGATGCTGCCTCTGGGATGAACAGTGAGCGTTGCAGGGGGGGTTTGGATGAACAGTGAGCGGTGGCGTTGCCTCTGGATGAACAGGACCCCGTGGTGTGGTGGAGGGCTGGATGAGTAGTAGACGGTGGAGGGGTGCCCGTGGAGGGGTGGTTGAATAGGACCCCGTGGTGTGGAGGGTTGGATGAACAGTAGACGGTGGAGGGCTGCCCGTGGAGGGGTGGTTGAACAGTAGCCGGTGGAGTAGCGCGCGGTGGAGGCTGGATGAACAGGAGCCCGTGGAGGCTGGAGGAGGTCGACAGTAGCCCGTGGAGGCTGGAGGAGGTCGACGGTGGAGATGAACAGTATCCCGCGGAGTCCCGTTTTGCGGTACGCCACACCCCTCCCGATGAACAGGACCCCCGTTTCGACCGTAGGAGGTCCGTTTCGTCCGTTTTGCGGTACGCCACACCCCTCCCAATCAACAGGACCCCCGTTTCGGCCGTAGGAGATCCATTTCGTCCGCTTTGCGGTACACCACACCCCTCCCGATCAACAGGACCCCGTTCCGAACGTAGGAGGTCTGTTTCCTCCGTTTTGCGGTACGCCAGGCCTCGTTTCCATCGCTTGTTCCATCCAAGCCCTCCCGATGAACACGACCACACATTCCGTTCCGACCCAGCCGGTTGGCTCCCACGCGTTCCGTTGCCTTCCGATGAACACGACGCATTCTGTTGCCTCCCCATGAACACGACACATTCCTTTGCCTCCCCATGAACACGACGACGACGCTGTTTCTCCGTTCCGACCAAGCCATGTACACGAGCCCTGGCCGTACGTATGCGCGAGTAGGCGTTCGAGACCCCGCCCGTATGTACACATACGTGGCCGTATTTTCTTTCTTGCACCCTGACCGCTGTACGTACGTGTACATGCTACGTGCGCGCCTCTACTACGACACATATGCGCCTCTACTACGACACGTGCGCGCCTCTACATCCACCAGTATATATGTACGTACACGTTCGTGACCAGAATGACAACGCTATGTACGCTTCGACCAGGTGGGTCCCGACTGTCAGGCACTTCCTTGCCTGCGAAGATGTAGCTGGTGGGTCCTAGCAATGAGGGGGGCGAATCATTTTTTTGCCCGGACACACTTCCTTGCGTGCGAAGATGTAGCTGGTGGGTCCCAGCAGTTAGGGGCAAACGTTTTTTCGTGAAATACATTGGCCCGTCCGGTGGGTCCCCACTGTCAGGTGGAGGAATAATTATTTTGCACGTAATAAGGAGGCACTTCCTTGCTGCGGCCGTGGACCTAGCTGTCAGCCTCTCCACGTATAGTCCACGTCCGATGGAAGCTGTTCCTTGACCACGTTGACCACGCCGCGCCAAGAGCACCAGGGCGGTGGACGACGGTGAGGCCTAGGAAGGGGACGATGCGGAGCCGGGGAAGACGCGACAGTGGATGCCCACGCGTAGAGGAGTACGAGGGTTCACTGGTTCTCTGCGGTGTGAGGCTGCCGTCGCCGCGGAATAACAGGGGGTGTGGGTGAGTAGAGGGATGGCTGGCCAGCGGTGGGAGTAGTAGGGGGCGGTGAGGCCTCCGCCGCATCGCAGCCGGCCACGGGAGGCAGGAGCACGAGGCACGACCGGCGCTGGTTTGGGCGGCTAGAGCAAGTGTTGGAGATATGCCCTAGAGGCAATCATGTATGATGATATTTCCTATGTGTTTATGAATAAAGATAGTCCTTGGACATTATCAGTGATGTGTATCACCAAGTACGTGACTTGTTTGTGGGACTATGCATTGTATGATGACTGTCCTAAAAGGTCCCTAGTCGAAAGGGCAATGTGGACACGCAGCCAACTAGACTAGCATATGACACGGTCAATGGCTTGGTCTCACTAGCCATGGAGCATTGGATGCTAACCGGATAATATGGACTTGGAAGGATCTGGTCAGATTCGACGTAGTCGGATCCGAGTTGAGATAAGGTCCGAGTCGGACAGACCCAACTATGAGACGCAGCGATATGTCATCTGTGAGTCTCTAGTACAACATATGTTCTATGTCCTAAGACCTGAGCTGACGCATGTACTCGGTATGGTGACAGACTTGCTTTGGGCCGACCAAACGCTACTCCATAACTGGGTAGTTATAAAGGTAGGTTTCGGGTTTGTCCAGAACCATGCTGCGAGACGTGGTCGAGCAAGATGGGATTTGCCCCTTTGATTTGGAGAGGTATACTCTGGGCCCCTCGTGTGATCCGACCAGGATAAGCATGGCCATGCGACAAGGATTATGAGATAATCCAGATAGTGGTCGGCATCACTGGAACGAGAAAGAGGTCGGACTAGCACAAGGATGACAGACTCGCCTTGACCTCGACAACATATATCGTGTGGCAAAAGGAATGGAAGTGTGATGTACAGGTTCGCTAACCAGCTTCATAGTCTGCTTGGTGTTCGGCATGCCTTGCTAGAGGCCGCTACCAATCATGCAGTTCGGAGGTGATCCGAACTGCGACCAAGCCGACTTGAACCTAAGGGGTCGCGCGCTTAAGGGAAGGAACCTACGAGGTCGGATCCGAGGACACTGGTCGGATGTGATCCGAACTGTATTCAGATTGTGGCCGAGTAGACTTATGGGCTTTAGGGTCTATGCGAGGCCCAAGTGTTGAGCCCGCTACGGACGCCTATAAGTAGTGGAGGTGCCGCACACTCACGCGGTTGATCGCTTCGGCGCTGTCACTAGGGTTTGCATGTGTTGCGAATAGACACCTCCACTCGCCGTCAGTTGTGTGATCGGACCTAGCAGTCCGCCGCACGACGTTCCTCCTACACGCGTGGATACCGTTAGAGGCGGTGCACTTGCGCCGCTCCGGCGAACCTGTATGTGGGAACCGACCACCGGTTGTACGAGGGAGATCGGACGAGGAGGAGACAATCCACATGGACGCGCTGCCCCAACTCTTATTTCGCTGCACGGCGCTGCGCGTCTAGTGGTAACGAACTATGATCCACCACCCGTAGCATGTTCTTGGTTGTTCTGCGCGTAGGAAATTTTAATTTGCAGTCGACGCACCCTACCGTAGATCCCAACAGTGGTACCAGAGCCTCTGCTATAGGATTTGGATTCAGATTGTATGCATATTAGATATGTGGAGGCAAGAGATGAGATCTGTTGTCATTGATAAGAATGGCTGTGTGCATGGTTGATGAGATCAAATGCACATGGGGATCAATGTGGCTATATTTTCTGTTGATTGGGACCGCCGTGTGCGTAGCGCCTTGTATTTCGTACACGATCACTCAAACCGATAGAATGCTATTCTATGCATAACTTTATTTTACAGGGTTTGATGTGAATAGTATGGCTCATGTGTATGTGATGCATGTGTGTAAATTATACATGACCTGCGTGTCATGTTTGTCAGCCGGCAGGAGCCAAAGTGCTGTCATTATATTGTATAACAACCTGCGTGTCGACTTGTGACTCTATGTAAAATTCATTACTAGATGTAGTAGTTGGATAATAGAGATCAGGTTGGTGGCTTGGCGTCCCAGCGTGACAAACAAGATGGAGTTCCTAGATGGTCATCGGAGTCGGAGCCAACCTAGAAGAACATCCATGAAGGAGCCATACTATTTCACAATATGTGTTTATTTGTGATTGTTATGCTTCCTTGTTTTCCATGCATGTACAAAGATCCCTCATGAATATCAAGCGAATTGCCATCCCCGATGTTGCACCTTTGCACGTCAAGTACATCTAGTAGTGGGCTCATAAAATTGGGGTGCTGCTAGGTGTCCTTGAACTGAAGGGTTTGTGTCGGACACGGACATGCACTGCATTAGGTTGACTTGATAAGGCTATCAAAACGGTTTTGGGCCTTGTGGCAAAAGAGGTCGGGAGCCGGGGTATGAGATACCTACCCGACCGAAAGGAGTCGTATAGAGATACGATTAGCAAGGAGTTGCTTACCGGAGAGGCATGTTGTCTAGCAGTGATGCTAAAGCTCACTAGTTGCGTGTGCTAGTCGGATCCTGAATCACTGAGAGTTTGCGGAGGGATGCTGACTTCAGTGGGAGTATTTCTGTTTAAGGCTAGAATTACTCTACATAAACACATTGCTTAGTGATTGCATATTTTTCTGTTATAGATCAATGGCAGCACCTACTCAACCCAACTTTGCATTGAAATCAATTCTGGAAAAGGATAAACTGAATGAAACAAACTTTACTACCTGGTATAGAAATTTGAGAATTGTTCCCAAGCATGATAAAAAGGAACATGTTCTAGAGGATCCGCTTCTAGAGGAACCTGCCAATAATGCTAGTACCACAACCAAGAATGCCTACCAGAAACTCGTTGATGAAACAAACGAGATCAGCTGCCTCATGCTGGCTTGTATGGAGCCCGATTTGCAGTAGCATTTCAAAGACGTTGGGGCTTTCGATATGATCGAGAGTCTCAAGAGCATGTTTCAGGTGCAGGCTAGGACCGAAAGGTTCAACATCTGGCGATCCTTGATGGATTGTAAGCTGAAGGAAGGTGATCCACTAAGCCTGCATGTGATCAAGATGATCTGATATGTGCAAGCTTTGGATCGGTTGGGCTTCCCGCTCTTGGATGAGCTGGCTACTGATGCAGTTCTGGGTTCTCTTCCGCCCAGCTATGGGACGTTCATCTCGAACTATCATATGCATGGCATGGATAAGAAGCTCACTGAATTACATGGGATGCTCAAAGTTGCAGAGCAGGATATTAAGAAAGGCACGCATCAAGTGTTGATGGTGCAGAAATCGGCTAAGTTCAAGAAGAGTTGGTCTAAGAAGAAGGCTAAGGCAAAGGGCACGGAGATGTTAACCTCCGCCGCTGTGCTGAAGTCTGGACCGGACTCAAAGACCATTTGCTATCATTGCAAGGAAACTGGTCACTGGAAGAGGAACTGTAGCAAGTGGCTTGCAGAGCATGGCAAGAAGGCCGGGAATGCTGCTTCAGGCAAAGGTACACTTGTTGCATATGTTATAGACATTTACCTCACTGACATACCTAGTACCTCTTGGGTATTTGATACCATATCGGTTGTTCATATTTGCAACTCGATGCAGGGGCTGGTAAGAACTAGGCGTGTGGCACAAGGGGAGATTGACATCAGGGTCGGCAACAAAGCAAGAGTTGCTGCGTTGGAGGTCGACATGATGCAGCTCCAACTTCCTTTTGGATTTATTTTGGAATTGAATAATTGTTATTACATTCCTGCACTTAGTCGGAACATTATTTCTGCCTCATGCTTGATGAGTCAGGGTTATGAATTCAATTTAAAGGACAATGGTTGTTCGATTTATTTGAATGGTATGTTCCACGGCTATGCACCCATTGTTGATGGGTTATTTATATTGAATCTAGAATAGGAACCGGTCTATAACGTGAATGTCAAGAGGCATAAGCCTAATAAGATAAATCCGACATACTTCTGGCATTGCCGGCTTGGACACATTAGTCTGAAACGCATGAAGAAGCTCCATGATGATGGACTCCTAACATCGACCGACTTTGGGTCGTTCGAGACATGCGAATCATGCTTGCTCAGCAAGATGACTAAGTCTCCTTTCGCAAAGAGTTGCGAGAGGGCATCCGAGCTGTTAGAACTGATACACAGTGATGTGTATGGACCAATGAGCACAACTGCCAGAGGTGGCTATCAGTACTTCGTGACTTTTACCGACGACTTGAGTAGATATGGGTATATCTATTTGATGAGGCACAAGTCAGAGACTTTTGAAAAGTTCAAAGAGTTTCAAAACGAGGTGGAGAATCAGCTCGGCAAAACTATAAAACTTCTACGATCTGATCGTGGAGGTGAGTACATGAGCCAGGAGTTTGATGATCATCTGAAAAGCAGAGGTATAGTACCTCAGCTCACACCTCCGGGTACGCCACAGAGAAATGGTGTATTGGAACGGAGGAATCGCACCTTGTTGGACATGGTCCGATCTATGATGAGCAAGTCGGATTTACCCTTGTCATTCTCGGGATACGCTCTAGAAACTGCAGCTTTCGCACTTAACAGGGTACCATCAAAATCCATAGACAAGACACCACACGATATGTGGATCGGGAAGAGTCCCAGTTTGTCGTTTCTAAAGATTTGGGGTTCTGAAGCATTTGTCAAGAAACTTATGTCAGACAAGCTTACACCCAAGTCGGATAAATGCATATTCGTGGGATATCTGAGGGAAACCTTGGGATATAACTTCTACAACCGGGAAGAGAACAAAGTGTTTGTTGCTCGGAACGGGGTTTTCCTTGAGAAAGAGTTTCTCAGTCGGGAGGCCAGTGGGAGGACAGTCCGACTCGAAGAAATTCGAGGACCACTCGGGGACGGCTCGGCTGGTGATGAGATCATACCGGAGTCAGTCAGGGAACCCGTAGTGGAAGCGGCACTGGAACCATGGAGGTCGGAAAGATTGCGCAGAGTGCGCGATGTATTTTTGCTAGAGAGCGACGAGCCGGCCACATATGCGGAAGTGATGGTGAGCCCAGATTCCGAGGCATGGCTGAAGGCCATGAGATCCAAGTTAAAGTCCATGGATGAGAATCAAGTTTGGGACTTGGTTGATCCGCCGCCTGGCGTAACGGCCATTGGTTGCAAATGGGTCTTTAAGAAGAAAACCGATGTGGATGGAAATGTTCAGATCCACAAAGCTCGGCTTGTCGCTAAGGGTTATGGACAAGTTCAAGGAATTGACTACACCGAGACTTACTCGCCGGTAGCGATGCTGAAGTCGGTGAGGATCGTACTAGCTATAGCTGAATATTTCGATTACGAGATGTGGCAGATGGATGTCAAGACGGCTTTCCTTCATGGAAATTTAACCGAGGACATCTATATGATACAGCCTGAGGGTTTTGTCGATCCGACTAGCACTAGTAAGGTATGCAAGCTCAAGAGATCCATTTATGGGTTGAGGCAAGCATCTCAGAGCTGGAACATTCGTTTTGATGAGGTCGTCACTGGTTTCGGCTTCATCAAAAGCGAAGAGGGCTCTTGTTTATACAAGAAGTTAAGTGGGAGCTCGATAGTGTTTTTGATCTTGTATGTGGATGACATACTACTGATTCGAAATGATATTTCGATGCTGAACTCGGTCAAGGAGTCATTGAATGGCAAGTTTTCGATGAAGGACCTTGGTGAGGCAATGTACATTTTAGGCATTAAGATCTATAGAGATAGATCAAAGAGGCTGCTCAGCTTAAGCCAGAGCACGTACATAGATAAAGTGTTGAAGCGGTTCAACATGAGTGAGGCAAAGAAAGGGTTCTTGCCACTCTCACATGGTATAAGGCTAAGCGAGACTCAGAGTCCTTCGACATCTGATGAGCGAAGCAGGATGAGTAGGATTCCATATGCCTCGGCAATCGGATCCATCATGTATGCCATGATATGTACGCGGCCCGATGTTGCTTTTGCAATAAGCCTAACAAGTAGATACCAGGCCAACCCAGGTGAGAGTCACTGGGCAGCGGTAAAGACTATTTTGAAGCACCTGAAAAGGACTAAAGAGATGTTCCTAATTTATGGAGGTGAGGAAGAGCTCGTCGTAAGGGGTTGCGCCAATGCTAGTTTCCAAACCGACAGAGATGATTGTCGATCACAGTCCGGATTTGTGTACGTCATGAACAGAGGAGTAGTGAGCTGGATGAGTTCCAAGCAAGATACGGTGGCCGATTCTACTACAGAAGCCGAATACATTGCGGCTTGTGAAGCTGCAAAGGAAGGTGTTTGGATCCAGAACTTTCTAGATGATCTTGGTATTTTCCCAGCCTTGGTAAACCGTTGGACCTTTATTGTGATAATTCTGGTGCCATCGCACAAGCCAAGGAGCTGAGGAATCACCACAAGGTCAGACACATAGATCGGAAATATCACCTGATACGAACGACCGTAAAGAGTGGTGATGTAGAGTTATGCAAAATTCACACGGATGCAAATGTTGTGGATCCGTTGACTAAGCCGCTTCCACAACCCAAGCATGAGGGGCACGTTAGAGCTATGGGCATCCGATGTCTATTTGATTGACTCTAGTGCAAGTGGGAGACAGTCGCTGCAGAATAACAGGGGGTGTGGGTGAGTAGAGGGATGGCCTGGCCAGCGGTGGGAGTAGTAGGGGGCGGTGAGGCCTCCGCCGCATCGCAGCCGGCCATGGGAGGCAGGAGCACGAGGCACGACCGGCGCTGGTTTGGGCGGCTGGAGCAATTGTTGGAGATATGCCCTAGAGGCAATCATGTATGATGATATTTCCTATGTGTTTATGAATAAAGATAGTCCTTGGACATTATCAATGATGTGTATCAGCAAGTACGTGACTTGTTTGTGGGACTATGCATTGTATGATGACTGTCCTAAAAGGTCCCTAGTCGAAAGGGCTGTGTGGACGCGCAGCCAACTAGACTAGCATATGACACAGTCGATGGCTTGGTCTCACTAGCCATGGAGCATTGGATGCTAACCGGATAATATGGACTTGGAAGGATCTGGTCGGATTCGACGTAGTCGGATCCGAGTCGAGATAAGGTCCAGGTCGGACAGACCCAACTATGAGACGCAGCGATATGTCCTCTGTGAGTCTCTAGTACAACATATGTTCTATGTCCTAAGACCCGAGCTGACGCATGTACTCGGGATGGTGACATACTTGCTTTGGGCCGACCAAACGCTACTCCGTAACTGGGTAGTTATAAAGGTAGGTTTCGGGTTTGTCCAGAACCATGCTGCGAGACATGGTCGAGCAAGATGGGATTTGCCCCTCCGATCTGGAGAGATATACTCTGGGCCCCTCATGTGATCCGACCAGGATAAGCATGGCCATGCGACAAGGATTATGAGATAATCCGGATAGTGGTCGGCATCACTGGAACGAGAAAGAGGTCGGGCTAGCACAAGGATGACAGACCCGCCTTGAGCTCGACAACATATATCGTGTGGCAAAAGGAATGGAAGTGTGATGTACAGGTTCGCTAACCAGCTTCATAGTGTGCTTGGTGTTCGGCATGCCTTGCTAGAGGCCGCTACCAATCATGCAGTTCGGAGGTGATCCGAACTGCGACCAAGCCGACTTGAACCTAAGGGGTCGCGCGCTTAAGGGAAGGAACCTACGAGGTCGGATCCGAGGACACTGGTCGGATGTGATCCGAACTGTATTCGGATTGTGGCCGAGTAGACTTATGGGCTTTAGGGTCTATGCGAGGCCCAAGTGTTGAGCCCGCGAAGGACGCCTATAAGTAGTGGAGGTGCCGCACACTGACACGGTTGATCGCTTCGGCGCTGTCACCAGGGTTTGCATGTGTTGCGAATAGACACCTCCACTCACCGCCGGCTGTGTGATCGGACCTAGCAGTCCACCGCACGACGTTCCTCCTACACGCGCGGATACCGTTAGAGGCGGTGCACTTGCGCGCTCCGGTGAACCTGTACTTGGGAACCGACCACCGGTTGTACGAGGGAGATCGGACGAGGAGGAGACGATCCACGCAGACACGCTGCCCCAACTCTTCTTCCGCTGCACGGCACTGCGCGTCTAGTGGTAACGAACTGTGATCCACCTCCCGTAGCATGTTCTTGGTTGTTCTGTGCGTAGGAAATTTTAATTTGCAGTTGACGCACCCTACCGTAGATCCCAACAGCAAGAAGACCAGAGGTTGAAAAAGCACTACGGCCATTGGATAGACACCGTACGGTCACTGGAGCTAGAATCATGCGTATTGACTAAGTTGACAAAGCCCTCCATCCACGTTGATACGTCTCCAACATATCTACTTTTCCAAACACTTTTGCCCTTGTTTTGGACTCTAACTTGCATGATTTGAATGGAACTAACCCGGACTGACGCTGTTTTAAGCAAAACTACCATGGTGTTATTTATGTGCAGGAGCAAACGTTCTCAGAATGACCTGAAACTTCACGGAGACACTTTTCAGAAAATAAGAAAAATACCTGCCAAAGATGAAGGCCAGGGGGCCCACCGTCTTGCCACGAGGGTGAGGGGCGCGCCCCCTACCTTGTGGGCCCCCTGTTGCATCTCCGACTCCAACTCCACCTCCATATATTGAGTTTCGATGAGAAAAAATCAAAGAGAAGAAATCTTCGCGTTTTATGATACGGAGCTGCTGCCAAGCCCTAAAACCTCTCGGGAGGGCTGATCTGGAGTCCGTTCGGGGCTCCGGAGAGGGGAATCCGTCGCCATCGTCATCATCAACCATCCTCCATCACCAATTTCATGATGCTCACCGCCATGCGTGAGTAATTCCATCGTAGGCTTGCTGGACGGTGATGGGTTGGATGGGATCTATCATGTAATCGAGTTAGTTTTGTTAGGGTTTGATCCCTAGTGTCCACTATGTTCTGAGATTGATGTTGCTATGACTTTGCTATGCCTAATGCTTGTCACTTGGGCCCGAGTGCCATGATTTTCAGATCTGAACCTATTATGTTTTTATCAATATATGAGTGTTCTTGATCCTATCTTGCAAGTCCATAGTCACCTATTATGTGTTATGATCCGTTAACCCCGAAGTGACAATAATCAGGATACTTACCGGTGATGACCATAGTTTGAGGACTTCATGTATTCACTATGTGTTAATGCTTCATTCTTGTTCTCTATTAAAAGGAGGCCTTAATATCCCTTAGTTTCCTTATGGACCCTCCTGCCATGGGTGGGTAGGACAAAAGATGTCATGCAAGTTCTTTTCCATAAGCACGTATGACTATATTCGGAATACATGCCTACATTATATCAATGAACTGGAGCCCTGTGTCACCCTAGGTTATGACTGTTACATGATGAACCGCATCCGGCATAATTCTCCATCACCGATCCATTGCCTACAAGTTTTCCATATATTGTTCTTCGCTTATTTACTTTTCCGTTGCTATTGCTATCATCACTACAAAATACCAAAAACACTACTTTTACTATTGTTACCTTTTGCTACCGTTACCACTACTATCATATTACTTTGCTACTAAATACTTTGCTACAGATATTAAGTTTCCAGGTGTGGTTGAATTGACAACTCAGCTGCTAATACTTGAGAATATTCTTTGGCTCCCCTTGTGTCGAATCAATAAATTTGGGTTGAATACTCTACCCTCGAAAACTGTTGCGATCCCCCATACTTGTGGGTTATCAAGACTATTTTCTGGCTCCGTTGCCATGGAGCATAGCTCTATTGTTTGAGTCACTTGGGACATATATCTGCTTATCATTATGAAGAACTTGAGAGATCCAAAAACCAAGATTTATCCCTCAACTATGAGGGGAGGTAAGGAACTACCATCTAGCTCTACACTTGATTCACCTTCTGTTATGAGTAAGTTTGCGACACCTACACCTGCTTTTGCTATTCGTTCTAATATGTCGCATGTTATTGATGATGCCACTTCTGCTATGCATGATACTTATGATGAAACTACCTCTATGCCTGATACTACTGTGCCACTTAGTGCTTTTCTTGATGAACAACTTGCTAGGGCTAGAGAAATTGAAAATATTGAATCTGATGATACTGATGAAAGTGATGATGAAGAACCACTTGCTATTCCTAAGGGTTATGTATTTGATCAAGATGCTTCTTTAGATATTTTAGCTTGCAGAAATAGAACCGAACTTAAAAAATTATTAGCTAAGTGGAGTAAGCAATCCCTAAATGATAGAATGAAACCTGACCTTGCATTGGCTACTTCACCTATCTTTGTTACTGATAAGGATTATGAATTCTCTGTTGATCCTGATATAATTACTTTGGTTGAATCTGATCCTTTTCATGGTTATGAATCTGAAACTATTGTGGCACATCTTACTAAATTAAATGATATAGGTACCCTGTTCACTAAAGATGAGAGAACTCGCTACTTTTATATCCTTAAAATATTTCCGTTCTCATTAAAGGGTGATGCTAAGATATGGTTTAATTCTCTTGATCCTGGTTGTGTGCGTATCCCCAGGATATGATTTATTACTTCTCTGCAAAATATTTCCCTGCTCATAAGAAACAAGCTTCTTTAAGGGATATATATAATTTTGTGCAAATTGAAGAAGAGAGTCTCCCACAAGCTTGGGGGAGGCTTCTCCAATTACTTAATGCTTACTTGATATCTTTTATAATGGACTAACCGATGCCTCCAGAAATTACCTGGATAGTTGTGCTGGTTTTGTTTTCAGGGAAAGAATACCGGATGAAGCTGAAATTCTATTGAATAATATGTTGACAGATGAAAATAATTGGACACCTCCGGAGCCAATTCCTGAGCCTATTCCTAAACCAACTCCGAAGAAGAGGGGTATTCTATTTCTTAGTCCTGAAGATATGCAAGAGGCAAAGAAATCTATGGAAGAAAAGGGTATTAGAGCTGAAGATGTTAAGAATTTACCTCCTATTGAAGAAATACATGGTCTTAATTCACCGCCTGTTGAAGAAACATATAATCTTAACCCATTACCTATTGAAGAAACTCATGGTCTTGATAACCCGACACAGGTAGTAAAGGTAAATTCTCTCTATAGATATGATAAAGCTGTTATCCCGTTTACTAAAATTGCTAGCCCATGCTTAGATGATTTTGATAAATTTATGGTTAAGAAAGAAGACTTCAATGCTTATTTTGGTAGACAATTGAAATACAATTCAAATATGCTTGAACACTTGGGTGATTATATGGCTAACGTCAAGGGTGAACTTAAACTTATTAGTAAACATGCTTCTATGGTTACCACTCAAGTAGAACAAGTACTTAAGGCTCAAAATGATTTGCTCAATGAATTAAATAGTAAGAATAATGATAATGCTGTTAGAGTGGCAACTAGAACTGGTAGAATGACTTAGGAACCTTTGTATCCTGAAGGCCACCCTAATAGAATTGAGCAAGATTCTCATAGAAATAATTTAGATGCACCTAGTTCTTCTAAAAAGAAGAAAAATAAAAATGATAGGACTTTGCATGCTTCTAGTGATCCTATTGCTGAAACACCTGAGAATCCAAATGATATTTCTATTTCTGATGCTGAAACACAACCGGGTAATGAACCTGAAACTAATGATAATGTTAATAGTAATGTTCATGATGATGCCCAACCTAGTAATGATAATGATATAGAAATTGAACCTGTTGTTGATCTTGATAACCCACAATCAAAGAATCAACGTTATGATAAGAAAGACTTTTTTGCTAGGAAACATGGTAAAGAAAGAGAACCTTGGGTTCAGAAACCCATGCCTTTTCCTCCCAAACCATACAAGAAAAAGGATGATGAGGATTTTGAGCGCTTTGCTGAAATGATTAGACCTATCTTTTTACGTATGCGATTAACTGATATGCTCAAAACCAATCCTTATGCTAAGTACATGAAAGATATTATTACAAATAAGAGAAAGATACCAGAAGCTGAAATTTCCACCATGCTTGCTAATTATACTTTTAAGGGTGGAATACCAAAGAAACTTGGAGATCCAGGAGTACCCACTATACCATGCTCTATTAAAAGAAACTATGTTAAAACTGCTTTATGTGATCTTGGAGCCGGTGTTAGTGTTATGCCTCTCTCTTTATATCGTAGACTTGATTTGAATAAGTTGACACCTACTGAAATATCTTTGCAAATGGCTGATAAATCAACTGCTATACCTGTCGGCATTTGTGAGGATGTGCCTGTTGTAGTTGCAAATGTTACTATTTTAACAGACTTTGTTATTCTTGATATTCCCGAGGACGATAGTATGTATATTATTCTTGGAAGACCCTTTTTGAATACTGCAGGGGCTGTTATTGATTGCACTAAAGGCAATGTCACTTTTCATGTTAATGGCAATGAGAATACACTACACTTTTCGAGGAAACAACCTCAAGTTCATAGTATCAACTCTATTAGAAAAATTCCATCGATTATATTTGGAGGTTTTGAATTTCCTCTTCCTACTGTCAAGAAGAAATATGATATTCTTATTATTGGGGATGTGCATATCCCCGTTGAGGTAACATAGTGTTATTCGAAATTTCTCCGGTTCCATGTTATTCGGAATGAGTTCGTTAACAAGACTTGATCAACCTTGTTAGTGGATTCCTTTTGATGATCATGAGATGGATGAAACTAGAAGGTACAACCTTCTGTACCACACTTTTACTTTCTGTTATTTATATTAAAGAAAATAAAAATAAATATTTTTCTGTTTGTTATCTGATTATCCGTGCAATATAAAAATACCTCGAAAATAAAGTTCTCCAAATGCCCTAAAAATTAAATATGATTTTTTCTAGAATATTTGAGGATTTATGGAACAAAGAACACACCAGGGGGGCCAACCACCTTGCCACGAGGGTGGAGGACGCGCCCCCTGCCTCGTGGGCCCACGGTGGCCCTCCTCCACTTATTCCAGCACCCACACACTTCATCTTCATCCCCCAAACACGAAAAACCAGCTCAAACCCGAGTCCAAGCTCATTTTGCTGCCATTTTCAATTTCCTTGCTCAAAGCACCTCTCACAAAACTGCTTGGGGAGTTTGTTCCTTGGTATGTGACTCCTCCATTGGTCCAATTAGTTTTTGTTCTTGTGCTTTATTCATTGCAAATCTTTGCTGCTTAGGTGACCCTGTTCTTGAGCTTGCATGTCAAATTTATATGGTCAAAAGTAGTTTTGATGCATGATATAGGCCCTAGGCACTTGTAGGAGTAGTTGCTATCAATATTATTGAGTTTGGTTTACTTTTATTTCGAAGTTACTAAAAATTTCAGAATTTTTCAGAAAATGATGAGGAGACTTCTGAGGGGCTCATCGAGCCAAAGCTCGAAGGAAAAGGCACCGAAGCCTAAGTATAATCTGCCCCGCACCGCGGAGGTTCGGGCGTGTGAATGGCCTTCCGAGGATTTCTTAAGAGCAGCCCGAATTTATGAAGATTTTCATGAGTTGGCTCAGACTGCAGGCCTTACCGCTTTCCTCCACGACCAATGCGATCAATATCTCTTGCTCACAAATACCTTTGTGCAAAACTTTCATTTCCATTCTAGGAACTCACACCTGTGGTGGAGTTTCATTTATATGATGAGCATAAGGAGATGTCACTCTATGATTTTTGTCAAATCTTTTAGTCCCTTTTGTGGGCAAGACAGAAGAACCACATCGTGATGACGTGGAGGGATTTATTGACACTATCACTCTAGGGGAAACAAGGAAGGTTTCCGATGCACGAATCACTAGCAGACATTTTCCTGTTTTACGCTACTTTGCATTATTTGCTAGTCGTTGCTTAATTGGTCGCGGGAACTGTGGAAACCTGAGTATCCCTGATATTATTATTTTGCACCACGGTTTATACGGTGATAACTCTTTTAGTATGGGCAGCATTATTGCCAAACGGTTAAGTCTGAACCGTACCAAGGGCCCCATATTTGGAGGCATCTATGCTACACGCCTAGCTGCACATTTTAACATACCTATTAGGCATGCTGAGAAGGAAGAAAAAGTTCTGCCTCGTGTTTATCTAGATTATAAAAGTATGGTTGCACATGATTTTATTGTTAAGAATAGGGAAGGAGAGCTTAAATATCAATTGTTCTTTAATAAACATCATCCTGAGACTATTACCTTGCCTGCTCCTTCTTTGTTTGATTTGACTATAGGCACGTACCTTATTCCGTTTACGGCTATCCACGCCTACCGGAACCCTGCACCAGCCGAGGAGCTAGAGCCAGAACCACAATTTAATCCTTCACGACAGTCTAATTACCAGTGGGATCCGGAGATGATTGTCAGCCAATGGCAATCTGAGCCTTCTTCTTCCTCATCACAGTACGACCCCAACAACTATTATTATGGATATCCGCCAGGCCAGCCGTGGCCATAGACCAACTTAGGCCAAAAGCCTAAGCTTGGGGGAGTACGTATTTCTCACCAACATTACATTTATGCTCACACACTCATTGCTAGATGTCGGTGCTCATACTTTTTCATTGTATCATCCATGCTAGTTTAATTTCCTTCTTTACGCTTTCTTCTTATGTGTTTAATAAACCTTAAGAAAAACCAAAAAAATTAGTTGTAGCTTTTAAATAGTTTACTTTCCATGCTTGTAGTAGTAATTAAAAAGAAAACCCAAAAATATTTCCTGTTCTTCTTTTGCTTGTTGGGAGTTTCCCCGTGTAAATAGTTTTATTTCTTTTCTTTTCTTTGGGGGTCGATAGGAGAAGACCATGATTAAATTGTTGAAGTGGCTCTTATATGCATTATTGTTGATCTGACAAAAGAGACCATATTGCCTTGTCTTCTCCTGTTTAGTGAATGCTTGTAGATTCCAGCTTAGTCCAATGCACGTGCACTATTATTATTATTCACATCGTTCGGTCGTGCAAGTGAAAGGCAATTATGATGATATATGATGGACTGGCTGAGATGAGAAAAGCTGGTATGAACTCGACCTCTTTTGTTTTTGTAAATATGATTAGTTCATCGTTACTGATTCGGCCTATTATGAATAAACATGTTTGCAATGACAACTAGAGATCATAGTTTCTTGTGCCATGCTTGGTTAGCTATGAGTTATAATGGTTTACCTTGTGTGCCAACATGCTATTAAAATGGTTATGATGTGGTATGATAGGGTGGTATCCTCCTCTGAATGATTTAAGTGACTTGACTTGGCACATGTTCACGCATGTAGTTGAAACAAAATCAACATAGCCTTCACGATATTTATGTTCATGGTGGATTATATACTACTCATGCTTGCATTCAGTGTTGATTAATTTTAATGCATGTTCATGACTGTTATTCTCAAGAGGAGTGGACTCCGCTCCTCACTCACGAGATAAATGGCTGGTCACCGGGATGCCCAGTCCCATTCTTTATGCAAACTAAATCAAAATAATTGCAAACAAAACTCCCCCTGGGACTCTTGTTAGTTGGAGGCACTGGTTGTTTCAAGCAAGCCATGGATTGATGCTTGTTGTGGAAGGGGGAGCATAAACTTTACCATTCTATTTGGGAACCGCCTATAATGTGTGTAGCATGGAAGATATCGCCATCTCTTGGTTGTTATGTTGACAATGAAAGTATACCGCTCAAAATATTATTCATCTTTGTTTCTAACCGAACTCTAGCACCTCTACAAATCCCTGCTTCCCTCTGCGAAGGGCCTATCTATTTACTTTTATGCTGAGTCATCATCCTCTTATTAAAAAGCACCAGTTGGAGAGCACTGCTGTCATTTGCATTCATTATTGTTAATTTACATTGAGTATGACTTGACTGGATCTCTTTTACCATGAATTACAATGTCTAATCAGTCCTTGGTCTTTAAAGGTGCTCTACATTTATGTTTTGCGGTCTCAAAAAGGGCTAGCGAGATACCATCCTCTTATATCATATTATGATTGTTTTCAGTAAGTGTTGTCATCCGAGTTTTATTATTATGGCTCGCTAGTTGATTATGCTATTGATATGAGTAAACTTGAGACCTATGCGTTACTGCAAATGTGGTTAGTTATAATCTTTGCTGAAAACTTGAATGCTGGCTTTACATATTTACAACAACGAGAGCAAACAGAGTTTGTAAAAGTTTTTCTTTATCACTTTCAGTTTGTCAACTGAATTGCTTGAGCACAACCAAAGGTTTAAGCTTGGGGGAGTTGATACGTCTCCAACATATCTACTTTTCCAAACACTTTTGCCCTTGTTTTGGACTATAACTTGCATGATTTGAATGGAAGTAACCCAGACTGACGCTGTTTTCAGCAGAACTACCATGGTGTTATTTATGTGCAGGAGCAAACATTCTCGGAATGACCTGAAACTTCACGGAGACACTTTTTAGAAAATAAGAAAAATACCTGCCAAAGATGAAGGCCAGGGGCCCACCGTCTTGCCACGAGGGTGGGGGCGCGCCCCCCTACCTCATTGGCCCCCTGTTGCGTCTCCGACTCCAACTCCACCTCCATATATTGAGTTTCGATGAGAAAAAAATCGGACAGAAGAAATCATCGCGTTTTACGATACGGAGGCGCCGCCAAGCCCTAAAACCTCTCGGGAGGGCTGATCTGGAGTCCGTTCAGGGCTTCGGAGAGGGGAATCCGTCGCCATCATCATCATCAACCATCCTCCATCACCAATTTCATGATGCTCACTGCCGTGCGTGAGTAATTCCATCGTAGGCTTGCTGGACGGTGATGGGTTGGATGGGATCTATCATCTAATCGAGTTAGTTTTGTTAGGGTTTGATCCCTAGTGTCCACTATGTTCTGAGATTGATGTTGCTATGACTTTGCTATGCCTAATGCTTGTCACTAGGGCCCGAGTGCCATGATTTCAGATCTGAACCTATTATGTTTTCATCAATATATGAGTGTTCTTGATCCTATCTTGCAAGTCTATAGTCACCTATTATGTGTTATGATCCGTTAACCAGGAAGTGACAATAATCGGGATACTTACCGGTGATGACCATAGTTTGAGGAGTTCATGTATTCACTATGTGTTAATGCTTTGTTCCGGTTCTCTATTAAAAGGAGGCCTTAATATCCCTTGGTTTCCGTAAGGACCTCGCTGCCACGGGAGGGTAGGACAAAAGATGGC
Source organism: Triticum urartu (assembly GCF_056163025.1). Classification (NCBI taxonomy): domain Eukaryota; kingdom Viridiplantae; phylum Streptophyta; class Magnoliopsida; order Poales; family Poaceae; genus Triticum; species Triticum urartu. The sequence continues at coordinate 160,394,646 of NC_141878.1, read as the reverse complement.
ATGCAAGTTCTTTTCCATAAGCACGTATGACTATATTCGGAATACATGCCTACATTATATCAATGAACTGGAGCTAGTTCTGTGTCACCCTAGGATATGACTATTACATGATGAACCGCATCCGGCATAGTTCTCCATCGCCGATCCATTGCCTATGAGCTTTCCATATATTGTTCTTCTCTTATTTACTTTTCCGTTGCTATTGCTATCATCACTACAAAATACCAAAAACACTACTTTTACTATTGTTACCTTTTGCTACCGTTACCACTACTATCATATTACTTTGCTACTAAATACTTTGCTGCAGATATTAAGTTTCCAGGTGTGGTTGAATTGACAACTCAGATGCTAATACTTGAGAATATTCTTTGGCTCCCCTTGTGTCGAATCAATAAATTTGGGTTGAATACTCTACCCTCGAAAACTATTGCGATCCCCTATACTTATGGGTTATCACCTGTAAACTTAGTAGGCCCACAAGTCAGCCTGCCACTATACTGGGTTCCAGCTAACAGGGGGAGTATTCATTTTTTTATGCGTAATAAGGAGGCACTTCCTTGCATGTGAAGATATAGCTGGTGGGTCCGAGCTGTCAGTGGCGGTAACGTTTTTTTCACAAAATACAGAGGCCCTTTCGGTGGGTCCCTAATGTCAGGTGGAGGACTCATTATTTTGCGCGTAATAAGGAGGCATTTCCTTGCATGCGGCCGTGGACCCAGCTCTCGGCCTCTCCACGTACAATCCACTTCAGATGCATGTCGGTCGTTGAGGGAGTCCTGGATTAGGGGGTCTCCGGACAGCCGGACTATCTCCATTGGCCGGACTGTTAGACTATGAAGATACAAGATTGAAGACTTCGTCTCGTGTCCGGATGGGACTCTACTTGGCGTGGAAGGCAAGCTAGGCAATACGTATATGGATATCTCCTCCTTTGTAACCGACCTTGTGTAACCCTAACCCTCTCCGGTGTCTATATAAACCGAAGGGTTTTAGTCCGTAGGACAACAATCACAACATACAATCATACCATAGGCTAGCTTCTAGGGTTTAGCCTCTCTGATCTCGTGGTAGATCTACTCTTGTACTACCCATATCATCAATATTAATCAAGCAGGACGTAGGGTTTTACCTCCATCAAGAGGGCCCGAACCTGGGTAAAACATCGTGTCCCCTGCCTCCTGTTACCGTCCGGCCTAGACGCACAGTTCGGGACCCCCTACCCGAGATCCGCCGGTTTTGACACCGACATTGGTGCTTTCATTGAGAGTTCCTCTGTGTCGTCGCTGTTAGGCTTGATGGCTCCTACTGTCATCGATAGCGATGCGGTCCAGGGTGAGACTTTTCTCCCCGGACAGATCTTCGTATCTAGCGGCTTTGCACTGCGGGCTAATTCGTTTGGCCATCTGGGGCAGATTGAAAGCTACGCCCGTGGCCATCAGGTCAGATTTGGAAGTTTGAACTACACGGCCGACATTCTCAGAGACTTGATATTCGACGGATTCGAGCCATAGCCGGGTGTGCCGCACTGTCGCGATGGGTATGACCTAGCTCTGCCGCCGAACAGTACCCCAGAGGCTGCGCCCGCATCAGCTCCGACTCTTAGCTCGGAGCCAACTGCGCCAGTCGAGGATGGGTGGTTAGACACCGCCTCAGGGGCTGCAGTCTCAACGGCGATCGAGCCGAACACCAGCATAACCCTCTGCGCAGCCCGTGACTCCAAGGTGCCGGACTCTTTTCCGGACTCCGAACCATCCGCGCCCCTGCCAATCGAATCCGATTGGGCGCCGATCATGGAATTCACCGCCGCGGATATCTTTCAGCACTCACCCTTCGGCGACTTTCTGAATTTACTAAGGTCTCTCTCTTTGTTAAGAGAGCCCTGGCCGGACTATGGCCAACAGGATTGGGATGCGGACGACGAAGAAATTCGATGCCCACCCACGATCCACTTCGTAGCCACTGTCGATGATTTAACTGACATGCTCGACTTCGACTCCGAAGACATCGACGGTATGGACGACGATGTAGGAGACGAACATGAACCAGCACCTATAGGGCACTGGAAAGCCACCTCGTCATATGACATATACATGGTGGATACACCCAAAGAAGGCAATGGCGACGGGACAGCGGAGGATGACCCCTCCAAGAAGCAACCCAAAGGCCGACATCAGCGGCGCCGCTCTAAGTCCCGCCAAAGCAAAAGTGGTCATACCAGCACCGGAGATAATAACACTCCGGATAGTGTCGAAGAAAACAACAAACCCCTCCAGCAAGATTTAGAGCAGGAGGATGGAGGAGCCAGCTCTCCTGAGAGAGCGGCAGACGAAGAGGAGGAGGATGACAATCACATGCCCCCCTCCGAAGACGAGGCAAGCCTCGGTGACGATGAATTCGCCGTTCCAAAGGATCCCGTCGAACACGAGAACTTCAAGTGCTGGCTTATGGCCACGGAAAATAGCCTGAAGAAAATGCAGCAGTAGCTTCAAGCTGATCAAGATTTGCTAGCTGACAAATGGACTGAAGTCCTCGCGGTCGAGGAATATAAACTCGAGCGCCCCTCCAAGAGTTACCCAAGGCGCAGGTTGCTACCCTGACTGGAGAAAGAAGCGTATGATACGGCTGATCGACCACCTCGTGGCCGCGATAGAGAGGCATTCCAGCCAAAAGCTCAGCCTCCACCCCAATGCCATTCAAATAAAAAGGCATGGGGAGATATGCCAGACCTACGAGACATATTGGAGGACAAGGCAAAGCATTCAAGATCGATCTACGGATCACAAGGGCGCACCACTCTGCGAGACAACAAATGTCACGCCGGATACAGTAAAAGCAAATTCGGCCGGGCCGAACACAGCGGGCAAGACCCATTCGAGCTGCGTCGCGATATAGCCCAATACAAAGGCGCCGCACACCCCTTATGCTTCACAGACGAAGTAATGGAACATCAATTCCCAGAAGGTTTCAAACCTGTAAATATTGAATCATACGACGGCACAACAGTTCCCGCAGTATGGATTGAGGACTTCCTCCTCCACATCCACATGGCCCACAGAGATGACTTACACGCCATCAAATACCTCCCACTAAAGCTCAACGGACCAGCGCGGCATTGGCTTAACAGCTTGCCAGCGGACTCCATTAGCTGTTGGGAAGATCTGGAAGCCGCATTCCTCGACAACTTTCAGGGCACTTATGTGCGACCACCAGACGCCGATGATTTGAGCCACATAATTCAGCAGCCAGAAGAGTCGGCCAGGCAATTCTGGACTCGGTTCCTTACAAAGAAAAATCAAATCGTTGACTGTCCGGATGCGGAGGCCTTAGTGGCTTTCAAGCACAACATCCGAGACGAGTGGCTAGCCCGGCACCTTGGTCAGGAAAAGCCGAAATCTATGGCAGCTCTCACGACGCTCATGACCCGCTTTTGTGCGGAAGAAGACAGCTGGCTGGCTCGCAGTAATAACATATCAAAGAACCATGGTACCTCGGATACCAAGGACGGCAATAGCAGGTCACGTCGCAACAAGCATAAGCGTCGCATTAACAGCAAAAATACTAAGGATACGGCAGTCCATGCCGGATTCAAAGGCTCTAAACCCGGTCAGCGGAAAAAGCCATTCAAACAAAGTACGCCGGGTCCGTCCAGCTTGGACCATATACTCAATCGCTCGTGTCAAATACACGGCACCCCAGACAAGCCAGCCAATCATAGCAATAGGGATTGTTGGGTGTTCAAGCAGGCTGGCAAGTTAATTGCCGAAAACAAGGACAAGGGGTTGCATAGCGATGACGAGGAGGAGCCCCGGCAGCCGCACACTGGAGGACAGAAGAGGTTTCCCCCGCAAGTGCGGACGGTGAACATGATATACGCAACCCACATCCCCAAGAGGGAGCGGAAGCGTGCGCTCAGGGACGTATATGCGTTGGAGCCAGTCACCGCAAAGTTCAACCCTTGGTCCTCTTGTCCGATCACCTTTATCGTAGGGACCACCCCACTAGTATCCGTCATGGCGGATTCGCCGCACTGGTCCTAGACCCAATCATCGACGGATTTCACCTCACTCGAGTCCTTATGAATGGCAACAGCAGCCTGAACCTGCTTTATGAGGACACGGTGCGCAAAATGGGCATAGACCCATCAAGGATCAAACCCACAAAACCGACCTTTAAGGGCGTCATTCCAGGTGTAGAGGCCCATTGTACAGGCTCAATTACACTGGAAGTGGTCTTCGGATCCCCGGATAACTTCTGAAGCGAAGAGTTAATCTTCGATATAGTCCCGTTCCGCAGTGGTTATCATGCGCTGCTCTGGCGAACTGCATTTGCTAGATTCAATGCGGTACCGCATTATGCATACCTCAAGCTCAAGATGCCAGGACCTCGCGGAGTTATTACACAATGGAAACATAGAGCGCTCTCTCCGAACAGAGGAGCACACCGCAGCCCTCGCAGCAGAAGCGCAAAGCAGCCTCTCAAGGAAATCAACCAGTTCGGCGCTTCACAGCCCGGACACCTTCAAGTGCGCTCGGGGCAATCGGCAAATAGACCGCCTGGCGCGATCTGAGCTCGCGTAGCAATACGGCGGCCACCCCAATCCCAGCCCAGCGGCAAAACTCGTGCTGCGCGTACATAATTACGCATTAAAAATACCATGGGCACAGGTGGGGAAGGGGGCACAACTGGGGTACGCCCCAAGACGCGGCTTAAACCGCACTAGGGGCTCCCCGTTTGGTTATTTTTCTTTTTTTCTTTTAGGACCTTAATCTCTGGAAACACTGTCCGGCAACACTATTGTCGAACACATGATGCAGCAACCAAGGAGGCAGACAGCTACATCATACCACAGAATTCCCAGGTTGATTACAGTAACGAGCGAAATATTCGATTTCATATCATTCCTCACCTTGCCCTTGGAAGGGACATAGTCCTACTCTTTGCTTATCGCACTATCTGTATCACTCTGCTTTAATGCAATTTTTTTAGTAAACAATGCATGACATTACGCCTATTATTGCATTCTTGTTATATATATATATATATATATGTCTTCATTAATGATGCCTTGCAACCGTACACCTTGGTACGGCTAATACACCAGGGGCTTACGTACCTCACAATACGGTGTGAAAAGTCCGAACACTTTCACAAGTGCGGCACCCCGAACTTATAGCATTATATGCATCAGCTCCGAATCATGTCTTTGGTCAAATGTTGGGTTTGCCTGGCTCCTACGTTTTGGTACCTTACGTTACGCTCTATCGGCTAAGGTAGCACTAGGAGAACTATTGCGATTGTGCCCCGGTTCTGCCGGGCTTAGCACCTCAGTAGAGAAAGCTAAAACTGACTATCATGATAAGGCGAGAAACTGGTCGCTGTTCGACGAGGTTTTTCGAGTCCCTAAAGACTTATGCCGCTTAGGGCGAGGGGCCGGCCCTGTCCGGCTTACAGGCGTGTATCGCACCCCGAATTCGGCCTTCCGAATATCAAGGGCTTCGCCGAAATTTAAAATTATAGAATTCTATGGCTAAGTGAGAGTGATAAAGCATTATTAGTCCGGTTGCCTTGTTCGTTGTGCTGAGCATCTCCCTCGAAGGACCCAAATATGGGAACAAGAGTGCTCAGGTTTATCCCGAACACCCCAGCACTAGTGGCATGGGGGCAGAAGCCGAGGACTAGCCATCTCTCAGATTGGATAAACGGCCAAACAGAAGGTAATATTTTAAATTCAAACAAGCGTTGCATAGCGCATATGAAACAAGTTTTCATAAATACAGGATAAAACGAGCAAGTCTCATTCAAATATTACATCTTTTGAACACTCATCCGCGATAAGACGGGCACCCGACAGAACACCCTCGTAGTACATCTCGGGGTGGCGGTGCTCCTTGCCCTCCGGCGGACCCTCCTTGATCAGCTTCACGGCGTCTAGCTTGACCCACTGCAATTTCACATGGGCGAAAGCCCGACGTGCACCTTCAATGCAGACAGATCGCTTGACGACCTCCAGCCGCGGGCACACATCCACAAGCCGCCTCACCAGGCCGAAGAAGCTGTTCGGAAGGGCGTCGCCCGGCCACAGCCGGACTATAAAGCTCTTCATGGCCTGATCGGCCGCCTTATGTAGCTCGACCATCTACTTTAGCTGGTCGCTCATTGGCACCGGATGTTCGGCCTCAGCATACTGAGACCAGAACAGCTTCTCTGTCGAGCTTCCGTCCTTGGCCTGGAAAAATTGTGCGGCATCGGACACACTGCGGGGCAAATCTACGAATTCTCCTGAAGAGCTCCGGATCTGGGTAAGTAATCGGTAATTTACTTTTACATGCTTGCTTTGCATATAGAAAGCCTTACCCGCTGCTACCTTCTTCATCGCGTCGATCTCTTGGAGGGCCTTTTGGTCTTCGGCCTTGGCACTTTTTACACTCTCGAGGGCCGCGGCAAGCTCAGACTCCCGCGTCTTGGAGTCAAGCACCAACGCCTCGTGCTTCGCCACAAGAGCCTGGAGCTCTTGCTGCACCTCGCCCACCCGAGCCTCGTTCTTCTCTCGCTCGGTGCGCTCCTTGGCCGCTGTATCTTCGGCCTTGGTTAGCGCTTGCTTCAGGGTCGCCACCTCGGTCGTGGCCCCTGGCAAACATACGATGATCTTGTCATTTTGCAATCGCGTCCTCTTTTATATATATACATAAGACAGGGTATTACTTACCCTTGTTCTCCTCGAGCTGCCTCTTGGCAAGGCCGAGCTCTTTCCTGGACCCCTCAAGGTCCTGCTTCAGTACGGCGACCTCCGCAGTTAGTGCGGCGAACGCCGGCAGCGAAGCCTGCATATGCATATTGACACACTTATATTAGACTCCTGCGATATTATTTGATCCTCTGTTCGGATTTTCTTTGTGAACACCGAACAAAGCATCAGGGGCTACTGTCTATGCGGTAATATTTCTACTAGATTTTAAAAAACTTACCTCAAAGCCTTTTAGAAGGCTGGCATAGGCTTCAGTCAATCCACTCTTGGCGGACTGAACCTTCTTGATCACCGCACTCATGATAGTGCGGTGATCCTCGTCAATGGAAGCGCTGCGAAGCGCTTCCAGCAGATTGTCCGGCGCCTTTGGATGGACAAAGGTCACCGTCACAGGCGTCTTGCCCCTCTTAGAAGGAGACCGCCTGCCCGAGCCTGGAACCGCTGGAGGTTCCGGCACGGTGTTCAGCTGAGGGCCGAACTCGGAGCTCTCAGGGGCCCCGTCCCCTCGGCTCTCGGAGTCCGGAAGGTCGCCTTGAGGCGCCTCCGGGACTGTCTCCCCACGATCCTGTGCCTCTTGAGACAACACCTCGGTGTCGTCGGCAGGATGAGGGGAGGTGGCGGCCGGGACTGGATTGATATACATGTCCGACAAGCCCATGGAGCCGTCCGATGATACATCGATACTGGCTCATGGCGGCCTGCATAATTGCGTTCGGCATTAGGGAAAGCAGTGCAACAAAGGAATCCTATGAGTTACTCTGGTATCCGAATACTTACGACCTCCCCGGGGGCTTGACCCTGGGCAACCACTCGTCTTCACCTTCGTCGGCCGTGGTGGAACTGTCCGGAAGGAGAGTCCTTCCCTTCTTGGACCCTCCGGCCTCCCTGGTTGGGGCAGCCTTCCTTTTCTTGTCTCCCCCAGTCGGTGGGGGAGCATCTTCTTCTTCCTCGTCTTCGGGGGAAGAGTGCGCCGCAGAGTCATCGGACAGTGAGTCCGACGACGCCTGGCGTCGGGAACTCTTTCGGGTTCCCTTGGCCTTCTTGGTCTTCTCCGGCACCGTATAAGGGGCCGGAGTCAACATCTTCGCCAGAAGAGCATCTGCGGGGCCTTCGGGCAAAGGAGCCGGACAGTCGATCTGCCCGGCCATCTTCTGCCAGTCCTGTCAAAGGTACGGGAGTTTGGATCCCGCATAGAGTCAATCTATATAAAAAATAAGTATCCTGTGAAAGGTAAAGCAGCTTACCGCACTGGCTTGGCGCTTCGCGCTGAATCCGCGATCCTCCGTAATAGGGGGGGGGCACCTCGGCACTTTTGAACAGCACGCTCCAGGCATCTTCATGAGTTGTGTGGAAGAGCCTGTTCAGAGTTCGGTGCTGCGCCGGATTGAACTCCCACAAGTTTAACTCCCGTTGTTGGCACGGGAGTATCCAGCGGATGAGCATAACTTGGACTATGTTGACAAGCTTGAGCTTCTTGTCCACCATGTTTCGAATACATGTTTGGAGTCCGGTCAGCACTTTCGAACTACCCCAGGATAGGCCCTTCTCTTTCCAGGAGGTGAGCCGCATGGGGATGCCAGATCAGAACTCAGGGGCCGCTGCCCATGCAGGGTCGCGCGGCTCGGTGATATAGAACCACCCCGATTGCCACCCCTTTATGGTTTCCACAAAGGAGCCCTCGAGCCATGTTATGTTGGGCATCTTGCCCACCATGGCGCCTCCGCACTCCACCTGACGGCCGCCCACCACCTTCGGCTTGACATTGAAGGTCTTCAGCCATAAGCCGAAGTGGGGCTTGATGTGGAGGAAGGCCTCACACACGACGATAAACGCCGAGATGTTGAGGATGAATTTCGGGGCCAGATCGTGGAAATCCAGGCCGTAATAAAACATGAGCCCCCGGACGAAGGGATGGAGAGGGAATCCCAGTCCGCGGAGGAAATGGGTGAGGAATACTACCCTCTCATGGGGCCTGGGGGTGGGGATGAGCTGCCCCTCATCTGGGAGCCGGTGCGCGATGTCGTTGGGTAGGTATCCGGCTCTCCTCAGTTTCTTGATGTCTCCCTCCGTGACGGAGGAGACCATCCACTTGCCTCCCGCTCCGGACATGATTGGAGAAGGTCGAGGTGGGAAGTGCGGACTTGGGTGCTAGAGCTCGAGTGTGCGAAAACGGATGGGTAAGGGAGGAAGAAGGCGTGGATAGAAAGGTGAATCCTTATCCCTTTATATGGGCGGACGAAACTAAGTGTCCCCACTTGCATGGTAAAACTCGCTTATCCCCCAAGCGCCGCAATTGATGGTGCGGTTGGGTTACCCACGCCCGTATTGATGAGAATCCCGTAATAAGGGGACACGATCTCTGCTTTGACAAGACGTGTCGAAAAACTGCCTCGCGTTATGTGCGGGGCTGGTTAAAAGAAATGGTTCGAATAATCACGAGGCCATGACGTAACGTCATGCTGCCAAAACAAGCCAGCAAATTAGATCTGCGAAAATAGTATTCTCTCTACGGTGGAATGTGGAACTTATTTTGCAGGGTCGGACACTATCCTCGTATTCAAATTCTTCTGTGATGTATTCGGAGAAGGAACCCGCCTTGCAATACCAAAGACAATACTGCGCGCCAGACTCATCGTCATTAAAGCCTGGTTTAGGGGCTACTGAGGGAGTCCTGGATTAGGGGGTCTCCGGACAGCCGGACTATCTCCATTGGCCGGACTGTTAGACTATGAAGATACAAGATTGAAGACTTTGTCTCGTGTCCGGATGGGACTCTACTTGGCATGGCAGGCAAGCTAGGCAATACGTATATGGATATCTCCTCCTTTGTAACCGACCTTGTGTAACCCTAACCCTCTCTGGTGTCTATATAAACCGAAGGGTTTTAGTCCGTAGGACAACAATCACAACATACAATCATACCATAGGCTAGCTTCTAGGGTTTAGCCTCTCTGATCTCGTGGTAGATCTACTCTTGTACTACCCATATCATCAATATTAATCAAGCAGGACGTAGGGTTTTACCTCCATCAAGAGGGCCCGAACCTGGGTAAAACATCGTGTCCCCTGCCTCCTGTTACCATCTGGCCTAGACGCACAGTTCGGGACCCCCTACCCGAGATCCGCCAGTTTTGACACCGACAGTGTTGACCACATTGACCAGGCTGCGCCGAGAGCACCAGGGCGGTGGACGACGGCGAGGCCTAGGAAGGGAACGACACGGAGGCAGGGAAGACTCGGCAGTTGCTTCCCACGCGGAGGGGAGTACGACTGTACGAGGGTTTAGTGGTTCGTCTGCCATCGCCGGAGAATAACAGCAGGTGTGGGTGAGTAGAGGGATGGATAGGCCAGCGATGGGAGTACGGTGGGGCAGTGAGGCATGCGCGGTAGCACAACCGGCCGCGGGGAGGAGGGAGCAGACAGTCCCGCCGGTGCTTGTTTGAGCGGCTGGAGTAGGAAGAGCAGCGATTGAAGAAGCACGAGGGCCATTCGATGGACATCCAACAGTCACTACTTGTGCGTCAACCTTTTTTTAGGAAAGCCTCAAATCTGTGGAAAACAGCATACAACCCATATGCCATTATTTCTAATAATTTACAGCCCATTTGCTAATTCTTAAGGTTTTTTGGAGCCCATATTCTTTTTGTTAGCATTACAACCCATATTGTGGCCACGGTTAAAAATTATACGAAATTTTGCATATTTCGGTGCGGTCCGAACTGTTTTTAATCCCGAAATATCGACTCACATTCAAATTGATTTCAAAAATAAATGTATATCAATATAAAATCCAAAAAATTCTCCACGCATAAAAATTAATGTAATTTAAAATCTCGAAATGAAAAGAAGATATTTGAAACTAATTGCCGGTTTGATGTGTTTTAAAAATTTACAACCCATTTCTCATTACTGATAGGCCATTTTCTCAGCTAGCCGAATGAAGCTCTCCTCGTCTTGAAATATTTGCAGCCCAACAGGCCTGACAAAGCGACTTACTTGGCAAATCACAAAAAAACTGGGTTGTGGCCGTGGACCCAGCTGTCAGCCTCTCCACGTACAGTACTCTTCCGATGGAAGTCGGTCGTTGACCACATTGACCACGCCGTGCCGAGAGCACCAAGGCGGTGGATGACGGCGAGGCCTAGGAAGGGGACGACGCGGAGCTGGGGAAGACGCGGCAGTGCTTGCCCACGTGGAGAGGAGTTCGAGGGTTCACTGGTTCGGCTGTGGCGTGAGGCTGTCGTCGCCGCAGAATAACAGGGGGGTGTGGGTGAGTAGAGGGATACCCTGGGCCAGCGGTGGGAGGAGTAGGGGGCGGTGAGGCCTCCGCGGCATCACAACCGGCCACGAGAGGCAGGAGCACGCGGCACGACCGGCGCAGCTTTGGGCGGATGGAGCAAGAAGACCAGAGGTTGAAGAAGCACTATGGCCGTTGGATGGACATTGTACGGTCACTGGAGCTAGAATCATTCATATTGACTAAGTTGACAAAGCCCTCCGTCCTCGTCAACTTAGTAGGCCCACAAGTCAGCCACCCACTATGGCAGTTCCGGCAGCGCTGGGGGAAGAAGACGAGAGACTGAAGAAGAATGCCGGCTGTTGGATGTAAATCCAACGCCTTCTTAGGCTTCGACCTACTGGCCCACATGTCAGCCAGTCCATTTGTTTTTTAGTCCATTTGGTGGGCTGGGTGAAACAATGATGGAGCATCTATGCAGCCCGTTTAAATCCCATTTTCATTTTTCTCGAAATCCGCGGACTTGCTTGGCTGGGTGAAAATATCATGTTGGGCTAGACGGAAAAATGTTATAAAATCATAAACACATGATTGCACGTCAGTAAAATCTTTGCAAGCTTATGTACGCGATCGCTAGGAGTTAACTTGCCAAGTTATATATAAACAATTATTATTATTATTTTGTAAGAACTTTCAACTTACAAAATAAAATATCATTTTAATTTGATGAGTTAATAGTACGTGGGGTATTATTATTTTTTAGGCTAGACGTGGGACAGTTGAGTTGGTTCTAGGGGAAAGTACTGGGAGAAAACTCAGTTTACATCGAAAAAGAAAGTGGGAGAAAATTCAGAGACCTGCTGGGTCCACCTGAGGAGGGGAATATGTTGGGAGGAAGGAGATTCAAAGCACGGCAGCCGAGTGAACTAGTTTTTTTTACGGACAAGTGAACTAGTTTACATCATAAGCAAATAGCCACTAAAAAAAGCAATCATGTTAACGGGTTCTTAAAAGAAATATTTCGGACAAAACAGATAATTATGACACATAGGCTAATGCATGAAACACTCAGATGATAAAGGTGCTTATAAACAGATAAATTACAACATCTAGACCTTCCTGGCACGCTTGATCATGACGCTGCAGCTGTCCGTGTACTCGTCGGTTACGGGAAGCAGACACGCCCTCATGTCCAAGATCTGCCTGTACATGTCGTAGCATGCGTATGCGTCCTTGGCCGCGTAGGTTATGTAGGCTAGATTCAGAGGTACCTCCCACGTGTTCAGGTGGTCTTCTTTCATGTTGGCGTATCAGGGGTCAATGATGGTCTCAGCGAGGTCAACCACGGAGTCCTTCTCCTGCCTGTTGCTGATGATCTTGTGTTGCTTCTGGATGTCAACAAGCTTGTTGCACCAGATGGCTGAATCGTCGCGTTCTTCCTTCTCTCCACCGTAGCGAAGGTGCAGTCGGCGCTGCCGATGAAATGGGCGAATGCTCCAGAACCTGGTGCAGCCATAGGACTGAGGCGAGGCAGAGCTTCACCGAGTCTGTATCGTTGGTGTACATCACATTCAACTTGGTGCAGCCATAGGACTGAACGGCGAACTCAAAGGGGAACTCCTTGCTGAAGTCCATATCCGGCAGGCTCACCCCTGGGATCGCCATTGGAGTCTCTTCGAGTGAACGAGTGTGTAGACGGCGGCAGCAGTTCGTTTTTCAGCTCTTGGGGAACTGGATTCAACAGTAAGCTGAGTGTGTATAGGCCACAACAGTTACTACCCCTCCCTCGTCCGCTGCACGCCCGGCAGAAGATGCACCCTCGGCCACATGTCGGTTCACGAGCGGGTCTGTATTGGTACTGTAATAACAGGAGTTAGTGGTCACTTTACTTAAATTTAATTAGCTTTAATAGAAATTTATACTTAAAACAAGCATTGCATTCGCTCGTTCTATCAGTGCCACAGGATCAACATGCACAACAATTAGAATTATTATTCTACGCACACGATCAACACATTTGTCACACTTTCACAAAGATAATACTACCAAGTTTGAACTGTTTGTTATGGTTGTTGTCCTCTTCATCATCATGCCGTGTTTCCCAGCTTGCAAGATTCAGAACCAACAAATAAGATCCAAATAATAAGTACAACAAAGATGCCTACACATCTCATTGCTTCCCAGCTTGCAAGATTCAGAACCAACAAATAAGATCCAAATAATAAGTACAACAAAGATGCCTACACATCTCATTGATTCCCAGCTTGCAATATTCAGAACCAACAAATAAGAATCAAATAATAAGTACAACAAAGATGCCTACACATCTCACTGATTCCTAGTTGCAAGATTCAGAACCAGCTCATTAGAGCCTTTTGATAAAGTGAATATCGGGATTAAATCCATCTTGGCTAGCCATGTCATACAATCAAAGAACTTGGCGAATGCTCTTGACCGTCACAACATCTGTAGTTGAGTATTATTGTTTGCACAGCATGTTTGCACAACACAAACAAGATGACATGAGAGCATGATTTCGCTTTAATAACGGCCTCCTTGAACTCAACCTCCAGCTCTACTTGGATGAGGTCTGCCTGGAGTTCCATGATTCAATTCATGCGCCTTTTTCTGCAGTTCACCTGAAATGAAGCAAAGATTGCATCATTTAGCTAGCAAGAAGTACTTGCTCTTGTGAGCTGGCAGGTTCTTCTTTAGTAGTTGCACTAAAATTGAGGAACATTAAGGTTGGCTGTCCGGCTCATGTAAGGTGGAACTATAATTTTCTTATCCTTTTGTGCAGTTCCACTAAAATAAAGTGCCATTGTGGTGACAGTGACGGCTCCATCTTGCAAAGGCTAATAAAATATTGCACGAGATTACCAGCAGAACTTGACGGAGATTTTGGAAACTCCAATCACCATTTTGTGCAGTTCCACCAAAATTGAGACATGTTGCCCACATGATATTTTAGTAGAACTGCACAAGACACTCATTCCAAAAAAAAGTGTTTTGTGTAGTTCACCAAAAGGTCATAATAGCAACAAGGTGAAATGGATATCCCTATCTGCACAAAAAGATAGAAAGTAAACAGTTGCTGGTCAATAAGAATATACGAAACATATACAAAATGAAAAGAAGCATCTTAATTATGTTAATGGCAATCACGCAAGGACAGTAGAAATTTTAAAATTTCAGCAATGCTTCATGTTACCAGAAGCATTATGATCAACAATGAGATTCCTCAAATATCGGATTACTTTAATGGTGGCATTGCTTGTTTACCAGACACAGTAAATCAACAGCACCTAAAGAGTTGGTTTAAGGGCATGGGACCGTGGGGACACCAGGACACTCAGCAGCGTAAAGGAGCAACTTACTTATCATACTGGGGAAAACAGCAGGAGTGCCATTGTACTATGTGAGGGCAGCAAATCTAATCCTGGAGACCTTGTACTATGTGAGGGCAGCAAATCTAATCCTGGAGACCTTTTACTATGTGAGGGCAGCAAATCTAATCCTGAGACCTTTTACTATGTGAGGGCAGCAAATCTAATCCTGGAGACCTTTTACTATGTGATGGCAGAAAATCTAATCCTGGACATACTCTGTTGACTTGTCCACCAACCGCCACTTTCTATCCTTTTTTCAACCAATAATAGATATGTTCCTTATCCAGTTTGTACTGTGTTTTCCCATTATTTCCCTTTTCAACCAAGAGACCGGTTGGGTATCCGGTCTCTACTACTTTCACCATATTATTTCCTCTTTGAATCAAGTCCTAGATTCATGCTACAACTTTTCCCCCTTTCTTCTTTGTTTGAACAAAGCCCTAGATTTGAATGCATGAATTAGCTTTACCTCTAATAATACTAAAAATTTAGGTGGCTTTGGAAGAGCTGATGGGAGTAGAAAAAGATGCACATGCAGACACGTGGGAGCTGGGGCAGTAGAGCAATGCCGCTTTCGAAGAACTTATACTTGAGGGTCGCCGGGATGTCGGCGGCGGCAGGTCGGATCTGCGGACAATACGGCAGGGAGGAAGAAGGGTCGGAGGACCTCCCGAGCCGGCCATGTGTTGGAGAGAACGGCACGAGTAGAGGATCGGGCCCCTCCGACAGCTATGGGTTTCCTCCCTCGGCAGCGATGACCGCGTGAATGATGCACCTTTTAGTCCTCTACACACACCGGCCGAAGGGATCCGGCCGGATCTGTGACCAGCGGTGAGCTGAGAGAAAATGTCACTACCGCTGTCTTGTTTATATCTGGAGAGGATGAGAGAATGAAGAGAGCAACCCGAGTAAAGCAAGCGCTCAGGCCCCTGCGTCCATATATAGTGGAGTGATTATCTTTTTTCTGTCCACAACAAGCGTTTCAATTTGTGTACGTGGCATTAAAGAAAAGAAACTCTCTATTTAAGGTGACTACTGTATGACTCCTACTTACTACTAGTAGTACTACAGTATTGTTCTCTTGTGCTCCCCGCCCCTCCATTCATTGAACAATCCCACGGGTGAATAAACATACAGTAAGTACTGTATTTATATAGAACGAACAAGCTCGAACTATTTTCGCGTAGTTAAAAGTTGAGGGCGGGGCTTTTCCCGGGCAGTACATGCGGTAGTTTTCGGGTAGGGCCAGAAGACTATTTTAATTTTTTTTTTAAAACTTCGAGACAGCCACATAGCATGGAGCTGACCCCAACGATTTTAAGCTTGCAGGCACGGTACACACTATCCTAGACTACTCAACACATGAAACTGCCACACGAGCGTCCGGGGTGCGCTTGGCTCTTTGCCTCTTCGGGAAGTCAAACAATGATGGAATACTACTGCACTGGAGGAGTACTACAGTACGCTTCTGGCCATCTGACACCGATTGAACTGCTGCATGTCCACCGCGTGCGGGAGGGAGAGCATGTAGCGAAAGCTTCTCCTAGTCTTGCCAGCCACCATGCTCATGGGCGAGGGAGGGGCGCTCCTGCCTTTGTGTGTATCACAGGTGGGCTTGACAGGTGTGTGACCAACCTATCATACAGCCAAAGGCAGGTGCAGTTAAGTCCGCGAGGGAGAGGATAATCAAACTTCTCGTTGATGTACGAGTTGACACGACACATCAAAGCACTGCACTCGATATATTTCAATAATTTGCATGTGTGACTCCCAGATGCAGAGGCCGGGGGTCATCATCCTCCTTTTCGAGAAAAAACAGATGCGTCTGTGAGAGGACGAGTGCGTGCGTGCACCTCTTCTCTTCCTGTATAACATACTACTAAACTCAGAGTACAAGTTTTTGTGGGTGGCACGATGGTGCGTGCGAGAAGTCCCGAGAGATAGGTTTAATGCGTCTGAAAAAAGACTAGCCTAGAGCTCACCACGCGGCTATTCTTGTCGAACGCCCCATTAACCGTAAGATATGTATATGACGGTGCCAGTTATTGCACGTACACAGCAGTACTCCCTCCTTTCCGGTTTATAGGTCTTAATTCAAAAATATCACCAACCAAGATGGTGAGTGGTGGAATATTTTTTGTAGTTTGCAAAAGCACCTAATTAATGCTCTTGTTTTTCTCAAAAAAATTATGTTTATCAATGCATTAATTGCAATGCATGCATGCATAAAGTACATGCATTGGTCAATTTTCTCTTAATACTTGCATGCAATGATTTAATGCACCTTGGAATCTGAACATGTGTTGCGGAACAACCAAATTGAGCCTTATAAAATGGAAAAACTAAAATTTTGAGATAAGCCCTATAAAACCGGAAAGGAGGGACTAGAAAAAGAAGTACTCCATTCGAGAATAGTGTCGCACTTCGAAACTAGAACCGTCAATAAATTTTGAGCTTGCGTCTCATCACATTCCAAATTACTCCACGCTATATTGAATTGCAAACCTGTTCACACCGATCACAACCTAAACGGTTTCCCACTTAGGAGCGTATTAGTACTCGGTTATAAATACTAGTGTGCCAAGATGACTGCACATTCCTCAACTCCTCATCCACAAAAACAAACAAGTCATTCAGCATCCTTCCCTTGCGTCTGCCATGGCCAGCGTGAGTTCTGGGTCGAGAGATTGCCACCAGGGAGAGGCGAGCATGGAAGCGGAAGCACGAGAGATGTCCCGCCTCGCTATGAGAGAAGCCGACATCTCCCGCCATGCGGAAGTAGCAGCAAAGAGGTCCTGCTGCGCCGCTGAAGTAGCACGGAGGTCCCGCCGCGTCGTCGATGCAGCAGACTGGTCCGGCCACGCCGTGGAAGCAGCAGAGATGTCCCGCCGCGCCACGAATGCAGCAGAGATGTCCCGCCGCGCCGCGGCAGCCTGGGACAATTTCTCGCGGGCAGGCGACTACTGTTATAGGCGCATGCATGCGATCGTCCATAGCTAGATGGATCAGATCTTCGGCTGGGCGAGGTTGCAGGACGACATGAAAGCCTCGTTTGAACAGGCTACCGGCGTCATTCGGCAACTAAGGGAGGGCAATGAGAGGCTCCGGGCCGAGCGCGACCTGCTGAGCGAGAAGATCGTCCGAAGTGCAGACCAGGAGGAGGAGACCAGGGCCTTGTTGAAGAGGACCGGCGTCATTGTCAAGACACTTATGGACGAGAATGACATGCTCCGCAACGAGCGCCAAAGGATGGTGGAGGAATCCGTGGATGTTCTCAAGCAGCGTCTTGAGGACACGAAAGAGCTCATCGCCGCTCGCCGTGGAGACTAGTTTCCTGGTTTCTTTTGATGTAATAATAGGTTTAGGATGTGGATTGTGTCGTCGGTTCTGAAATGTTGCGTTCTAGCGCGGATGTTTGGCCTTTGTTGGCCTCTTGGGATGTTGCGATTTCAATCTGGTAGCTTTTAGTCCTTCGTGTTAGGCTGGAGTTGTGCTGAACTTCTTGTGAATTGTGGTGGTTTTCAGTAATGAAAATCGGAAGGGGCAAGCCCTTCTTTGATCAAAAAAATTTAATCGTCCTTATATATTCATCAGTCTTGCTATAAGTCACAGTAGATGCTATATAGGTCCGTCGGATCTTACATCAAGATCCGTGCTTTCAGATTTCATTTTTTCTCTCTTAAATCTCAGTCGAGTGAGACATAGCCACGCCATTAAACAGAGGCTCGGGCGCCATTAATGGAGACCTTGGGAGAGAGGTGGATGGAAGATGGAGGTCAAAGGGCTCTCCTCCCGATAAGCACGTGCAGGGGTCTGATCGCACGCCTCTCGTACTCAAATAGCTACCCTGCACGACGCCTCCTAGCTAATAAAAAATGGGGACGCGTGGCGACACGTAAATGGTACTAGTAAGTAGAACGCCCACGGTTTCAATAATACTTGTGTTTCCGATTGTAACGTGACAGCACTTGTTCCAAAATGACTTTGTTGATTGTTAATGTGTGCGCCTTCGCAAATCGGACTGCAAATTTACCACAGCATGTTGGTGCCATGTCATGGCACCAAGCCAAGTTTCATTATTTTCATGCGTGTTTTGGATTTACAGGAATTAAAAAACTAAGTTTCTCAATGTTTCCAACCTAGCCGCGACGCCCAGAATTTTGAATTTCATTCCCATTCCTTGCATGGAACCTAGAAATTTACCCGAGGACACACATGTGATTTTTCAACCAACATTGGTGCACTGGAAGATGTGCTTGTATTTCAAATTTGAATTATGCACACAAAGGTGACACGTTCCCTCCCAGAACCACGAGCCTTCTTGAGAGAAGCTCCGATTTGCAAGAAGCTTATACCAAAATTTGTTCCTATTCGGCCAATTTTTTTTACCACGGCATGGTACTACCATGACATGACACCATGCCAAGTTTCATGATTTTAAAACCAAGTTTCTCAATGTTCTCGACCGAGCCACGATGCCTAGATGTTTGAATTTTATTCTCATTTTTTGCATGGGACCTACTCCCTCCTTCCATCTATATAGGGCCTAATGTGTTTTTCAAGACAACCTTTGACTATTGACAAGATTAATAGCACATGAGATGTATACTATGAAAATTATATTATTGGAAGCTCCTTTGACATACAGAATTGAAGGTATGCTTTGTGTAAGTTGCATGTCATATATTATTGCTCTACCGTTTGGTCAAAGTTAGCCTCAAAAAACACATTAGGAGCTATATAGATGGAAGGAGGGAGTAGAAATTCACCCGAGGACACAAATGTGATTTTTCAACCAACTTTGGTGCACGAGAGCATGTGCTTATAGTTCAAATTTGACTTATGCACATTAAATGACCAGAAACTCAATTAATGTATAAAAATGACAAACGAACCCGGAATAATTCCAAAATTTAACAGGGCACTAATGTAGTTCTATGTTGCCTTTGTTAAGAAACTCAAGGGGGGGCAGCATATATCGTTTCACACTCAAAGGTGGCACGTTCCCTCTTAGAACCACGAGCCTTCTTGAGAGAAGCTTCGGTTTGCAAAAGCTTATACCAAAATCTGTTCCTATTCGGCCAATTTTTTTACCACAACATGGTAGTACCATGACATGACATCCATGCCAAGTTTCATGATTTTCAGACGTGTTTTGGATTTACAAGAATTTTAAAACCAAGTTTCTCAATGTTCTCAGCCGAGCCACGATGCCCAGATGTTTTAATTTTATTCTCATTTCTTGCATGGGACCTAGAAATTCACCCGAGGATACAAATGTGATTTTTCAACCAACTTCGGTGCACGAGAGCATGTGCTTATAGTTCAAATTTGACTTATGCACATTAAATGACCAGAAACTCAATTAATGTATAAAAAATGACAAACGAACCCGGAATAATTCCAAAATTTAATAGGGCCCTAATGTAGTTCTATGTTGCCTTTGTTAAGAAACTCAAGGGGGGCAGCGTATATCATTTCACACCCAAAGGTGGCACGTTCCCTCTTAGAACCATGAGCTTCCAAATCGGCCCAATTTTTTACCACAACATGTTATATCCATGACATGACACCATGCCAAGTTTCATGATTTCCAGGCGAGTTTTGGATTTACATGAATTTAAAATCAAAGTTTCTCGATGTTCTCGGCCGAGTCATGACGCCCAGATGTTTGAATTTCATTCTCATTTCTTCCATGGGACCTAGAAATTCAACCAAGGACACACATGTGATTTTTCAACCCACTTTGGTGCATCGGAGCATGTGCATGCAATTCATATTTAGATTATGCACATAAAAAGTCTAGAAACTCAATTAATGTATAAAAAGGCCAAATGAACCCGAAATAATTCCAAAATTTAACAGGGAACTCACATAGTTCTATGTTGCCTCTGTAAATAAAATCAGGGTGGAGGCAGCGTATATCATTTCACACACAAAGGTGACACGTTCCCTCTCAGAACCCCAAGGCTTCTTGAGAGAATCTTCAGTTTTGCAAGAGGCTTATACAAAAACTTGTCCCAATTCAGCCAAAAATTATACGTATGAAGATAGGGTTTAGATTATCCCAAACATCTCGCTAACTAGACCAATAATGTACTATGATTTGAATTCAACATAAAATGGATACAAATATTTGAATTGGATAGCTTATGGTACATGTAGTTCATAGTGAAATATGATTACTGCTATATGTATGTTTTTTGTTATCAAGATAATATTTAAATTATTGTATAACTTGACAACAATCATATTCAAATAAGGAAAATTGATTCAAATTTAGTCCATATGGTAGACGACAATATATATGTTCACATGGTGGAGTAAAATGTTCATATATGATGGAAGATCAAAATGTACGACTACATCAATTATAAACCGCAAGGTCACCTAACGATATATTCGAATTCAACATAACGTGGATTCAAAAATTGAAATTCGAGATCATGGCATCTGTAATCATATAAAAGGGGACATTACTCTTTCTTTGGTGGGCATTGATTTGTTTTTTGTTGTTGTTGAGGGAAGTGCGAATCGATTTGGTACTGTGCAGGGTAATCTTGTTCTCCCGATTTTTTTTACATTTTCCTTGTAGTTTTTTCAGTGGCATCTATAGCAATATAGTAAAAGGGGACATGACTCTCTTGTGTCTTGTATGAATTGTTTTTTACACGTTAAGTTTGTTCTGCCGAACAAGGAATCCGCACCTTGTTATCCCAAAATTTTCAAGCTCGAGTATCTTTTGTCTCACCAATTTGAAACTCCCGCTTCTTCAACCCGCGCCGCGCCTTGTTATCCCGAAATTTGGACGCGCGCGAGAACTCCCTCCTCATCCGAAATCGCTCCCGCAGCCCAGACACGCGAAATCCCCCTTTTACCCCTCAGTCGGAAATGAAGCTCCACGTCGCGGTGTCAAAACCGGTGGGGGTACGCTGGTAACTTACCCTACATTTCGGACAAGCGCATCCCTAAGCTTGGCTCCCCCTCCCCCTTCGCCCCCCCATTCGTACACCGAGGCCGCCAAAACCCGTGAAACCCCACGCTCCTCCGTCGGCCTCCCGACCACCGCCCAGTCGGAGACTCTTCCCCGACTACGTCGTCCACCGCAACAGCTCGCCGTCCCTCATCCACCGCACCGGATGAGGATCCATTGTCGATCTCGTTGTCCCGTCGGATCAGCCGCCCCGTCCTCCACCTCCAAGGAGCTGCCCCGACGTTTGCCTCGTCTATCACGCCACCTCAATCCCCACAGCACCGTCTTGACCTGCCCCTCCGGAACCACAGCACCCTCACCAATTCCTCCGATGAAGCCGAGGCCAACTCGGCGCCACCAAGGAGGTTCTGCACTCACCGCTGCATTTTATCTTTTATTCGATCTCATGGGGCTGCCGGTGCTCGATACTGAGCAGACATGGCGTGTCTCCATCGACGGCGTCGTCGCCGGCCACATCATCCACGGCGTCTCTCCCCCATGTCATTGCATCCTCGGTGGCGACTTCCACAACGGCACTAGCTGCAGCTGCTCCAGCTCTCGCTCGCACTGCGGCTCTGTTCTTGCTGTCGGTCGCGCTGCTGCACTGCTCTTGCCTTCGTTTGTGCTGCTGCTCTGCTCTTGCTCTCGCTTGCGCTGCTGCTGCACGACCTTCGGCAGCTATAGGAGTTGCTACTTTAGCACTCGCTCGTGGTGCTACTGCACGACTTGCTCTCTTCTAGTGCGTTCCCTGCTCAAGCGTCTACTGATTTAGATCACTGCTTCTCTGCTACTAGTGCTCGAACGCCCTAAACATCTATTGCAATGCTCTGTTACTAGTTCAATCAGTTTCGACAGTAAAATTCAGTTTCGACTGTGAAGTTCATTTTCTTCAGTTAAGTTCAGAGTGAATAGTACTTACAACATCTGTTAGAGCGGCCGTGGCATGGCTGATGTGTTTTACATCTAGCACTTTTGGTGATGTATTTTACATAATCTATTGCAGATAATATTAGGGTCCCACTTCAGATTAACGTTGTCTGTCTTGTCATGCTTTAGCCTCGTCGTCATAGACCTTAGCGGAGCTGCTCCAATGATGGAACCGTCCATCACAGCGGAGCAGTACCCTCGGCGCCATTTCCAGAGGCCTCGGATCTTCTTCCCCGCCTCCGACAGTCACACCAGCATCATCACCATCCTCCACGTCCAACCCAATGATGCTGAGGTCCACAAGGCTATGCCAAAGAGGTTGTACACTCGTCGCATCACTTTGTTTCTCCAATACTCTATTCTTCCA
The DNA here is from genome assembly GCF_056163025.1 of Triticum urartu. Classification (NCBI taxonomy): domain Eukaryota; kingdom Viridiplantae; phylum Streptophyta; class Magnoliopsida; order Poales; family Poaceae; genus Triticum; species Triticum urartu. Next base: position 160,372,005 of record NC_141878.1, on the reverse strand, counting down.
ATTCATGTGAGCCAAACACCCAGGTTGACCGAAATCCTATGTTTCCAAATGCTCTGTTTTGCATGTGCATTCCTATCCTATTCCTGTGTTTTCCCTGTCCATGCATTCATAGAATCCTCCAATTCTAAGGAGCCCTTACAGATTTACTTCATTTTCAGATAGGCGTCAAAGAAATCTTTGTGTGTTATGTCCTGCTCCTGCCGTGCCGTCATCCACCCCACCTGAGGTGCACCATCGACATAAGCGTTCACTGCAGCAGAGATCCCCCTGCAGACTTCCTTTCACCGCCTCAGATTATCTTCCCCGTTGCTGGCAGCCATGCCAACTGCATTACCATCATCGACTGAGCAGATGAACCTGAGGACTACACAGTTCCGGAAGAGAGGTCGTAGTCTTTCGTGTTTGCTTACGTTATACATCGGTTATTATTACCTACTACTTTATCGTTCAATCTTCAGTTTTGAATTTCCCATGGGTCTCATATCGAGCCAGCAACAAATAGTATCTGTCTACTATCTGGTTCATCTGGGGTCTTCTATGTGGTTCATGTTGGGTGGGCAACAAACAATAGATGATCCATTGTCTATCTTTTAAAACTGAAGCTATAATCTACCTACTATCATTAGTTTTGGATCCATCCACTCATTTGCTACCATCAGTCTTGATTTTTGCATGCACCCCTTAGGCCTTACAAAATCTAACTATTTTTTATTATGCATGTCAGATATTGTACACAATCGTACTGAACATGTAGAGAAAAGGAGAAGACCGTTGCGTGCGAATATAATGGCATGCAGACGCCGCTCCATGGTGGGCGAAGTACCCCTCCCCCTCCTGCATTTCCAGATTGTATTCCAGAGGAAGATAACTGTTCAGATGGAGATTCAGAAGGAGCCGACCACGCCTGTTTACCACCTGAGGTGTTTGCTCTAACCTGGCATGCTGATGTTGGTCATATCATGCATATGGCGCCTTGCATTGCTTACATTATACATCTTATATGTCATCAGCTTAGTTTAGATTTTCTTTGTGTGAATGCCACCTGTTTGGTTTCTATATCATACTCCCACCATTCCTTAATATTTGTCTTTTTAGAGATTTCAACAAGTGACTACATACGGAACAAAATGAGTGAATCTACACTCTAAAATATGTCTATATACATCCGTATGTGGTAGTCCATTTGAAATCTCTAAAAAGACAAATATTTAGGAACAGAGGGAGTATATGGGAATTATGCAATGCCATCTTCTTTAGCCAGGCATCATATACGTGAATCATGCAATGCCATCCTGTTTAGCTAGTCATCGTATATGTGAATTGTATCATGCCATATTTTCTTTCCATAATGTTTTTCATTTGTCAACAATGTTTATACATTCATCTACTCTTCCTGTGCATCAGCTATTTGAGTCGGTCATGGGAAAATCTGGAGTGAAAACAAGGTCTTCTGAGCAGTCAGTGCTACCTGTCGATGCAGATTTCTTGCTGGTTACAGATAGCTCCTCAGAGGAGGATTCAGAGAGAGATTACCAGTCGTATTACCCCCCCCCCCCGAGGTGCATGCTCTAACTTGGCTGGGTTATATTGCTCATATCATGCATATGGTGTCTTGCATTGCCATGCCATCTGCTTAGATTAGACATGCTTTGTGTGAATGCCTCATGTTTGCTTTCTATATCAGATATGTGAATTATGCAATGCCATGTTTTTCAGCCAGTTATCATATATGTGAATTATGCACCGCCATGGAGCCAGGCATCATATATGTGAATTATCTCATGCCATGTTTTTTCATTACGTATTCCATTTGTCGAAAATCTATGTATATTGAACTACTCTTCATGTGTATCAGCCATTTGAGCCGGTTATGTAAAAATCTGGAGTGAAAACAAGGTCTTCAGAGCAGGCAATGGTACCTGTTGAAGCATATATCTCGATGGTTACAGGGAGCTCCTCAGAGGAGGATTCAGAGACAGATGACCAGTCCTATATCCCACCTGAGGTGTATGCTCTAAGTTGCAATGTTTATATTTCTCATATGATGCATATGGTGTCTTGCATTGCTTAGTTTAGACATCATATGCACAATATTGAATTCTATCTGCTTAGTTTAGAGATCATACATGCGAGTGTCAGCTGCTTAGTATATGAATCAATTATGTCAATTATATCATGCCATCATGTATACTTAGACAACATGTATGTGAATTATTTCATCCCAACCTATTTTAGAAAGACATCATATAGTTTTGTCATGTCATCCTGTTTAGGTACTCATCATATGTTGAATTATGCCATTATATCCTGTTAAGGTATCCATCATATATCTGAAACTGTGTCATGCTATCCTGTTTAGTTAGGCATCATATATGTGAAATTGTGTCATGTTGTCCTGTTTGGTTAGACAACATATATGTGAATTACCACATCTGTCTATCATACAATGTCTGTACGTTCAATTTCTTTTCTTGTTTATCAGCCATTTGAATTGGAGGGGGTGATGGCAGTATCTAAGGGAGCAAAAAGCCCGTTCTTCACAAAAGACAGTGCTACCCGTCGATGCAAATAGAACCATTGTTGTACTGGCCCACAAACTAGCCCCACCACACATAATTGAGACTCTTCCAGATTGCACACTTACACTGTTGGGCAGAGAACCAGCTACAACCCATCTAACCACAACCCCAGCGGATAGTAACCCACTTATAGTTGACAAAGCACCATGTCCACAACAGTGTACCACCACACGAGCAGTTTGTAAAGCTACTGCAGTGCCCAAAGCACGAAGACCACCACAGCTAACCCAAACTCCACGTTTAAAGCAGAAGAGCAACTGTTCTCAGGTCAGATTCCGTAGCTATGGTCCATACTCCTTTGTTATTGCATCACTGTATTTACTCATACCAACTACTTTCGAATTCGAAGGATCCAATTGAAACTCCAATGGCGCAACAGGTATGTTTTAAACCTATTTCTTTAACTGGATTGCTGTTCTAACTTCTTGCTCTATGTTGATTTCAGTTTAAGTTGTATAAACAGTTATGTTCCCATGAGATGCACATTACAAGTGCTGCCAATGCTGTGTAGTTTCTCACACTTATATTCTGTCTATGCTGCTGTGTCTTAAAAATATATGAGTTGAACTGTGTCTCTATCTTGATTAGGGAACATAAACTAGAATGATACGGACAATACAGTGACCACAGTACATAGATATATGTTTGTTTCATGTTGTTATCCTGTCCACCTTACTACTGAACCGGTTTACCAAAATGAGTTTCGTATACTACAAGCTAAACATGTGATGTGTCTGCTTGTTTCTCTTGTAGTATGCAAACAAAATATTGGAGAAGAGCACCCCACTATGCAATGGTAGAGAAAGTAATGCAGATAAGGCTCAAGATAGTGAGACAACCCTGTTGGTCTCCAAGAAAGGTGATAAAAACGATCTTGTAGAAAGTGAGAAAACCCCACAGTCCTGCATTGATGTAGTGTTCGAGTTACTGGCCAGTACCGCTGGCACAAGCTTTTCCAACTCGCTGCCTGAATCACTTCGGCTTCTTCAGTCTCAGCTACAAGCTGAAAGGCATCAGTCAGCTGTGCTACGGCAAGAAGCCGAAGGACTAAGGAAGTCCCTGCAGAATTCAGATGTGTACTTTCTTGTGCAACAGCAAGCGCTGGAGGATTTAAGCGCCAAACAAGAGAAAGTTAATAAGCTTGCTAAGCATCTTGCCAGCATTATGCGTACCCACGATATTTTTTCTTGAACTCTTCTGAAGTGGTTTCAGTTCTGGACTTGTTTTGCTGCGGCGTTTATATGCTACTTTGTTCCCTATATTTGCACTGGTGGCGAACTTTGATGCCCAGTGGATGTAATATGTGTAATAGCCATGATAGCCTAGCATAAGTTGCTTGCTTATTTATTTCCTTGTTGTCTTGTTTATTTGTTTGCTTGTAGTCAGTGCAGTTCTTTTTCCGCGGTTTGCTAGTGGCTGCAATAACCTATTTTTTAAAACTAGGCCACAATAACCATGGGCTAATATTTACTGTAGTGACACTGGGCCTCCTACGGGCCGTAGAAATAGTGGGCCTTCTATGGGCCGTAGAAACAGTAGGCCTTCTATGGGCCGCAGAAACAATGGGCCTTCTACGGGCCGTAGAAACAATGGGCCTTCTACAGGCCGTATCATCAATGAGCCTTATACGGGCCGTATGATCGATTGGCCAAACATGGGCCAATAACAGGCCGCATTATGGTCGTAAACGGGCTAGAGATGGAATCATCCGTTCATGGGCCGACCATAATGGGCCATCGTTAATAGGTCGTATTTGATGATGCTATGAAAATGGCCCAACGTATTAACGGACCACAAACGGGCCGACTGTAACCACGGGCTGAATTTGGCCCACAAGCAGAAAATGACAATAACGGGCCGTAAGTAAACGAATGCTGGAAATGAGCCCAAGAATAAATGGACTCTGAGAAGGCCAAAAGATAACATGGGCTGGAAACGGCCCAATAGAATAACGGGCCGTTAATGGGTATAAAGTGATACACTGTTCATTACGGGCCAGTTTCACCACGGGCCGTTAATGGGTGTAAAGTGATACACCGTTCATTATGGGCCAGTTTCACCACGGGCCGTTAATAGGCCAAGAGTTACATAGGGCCTCATATGGGCCGAAAGACGTCATGGGCCATACATGGGCCAGAAATGAAAACGGGCTGGAATCATATTGGATGGCCCAGATGACGCTACTGGGCCTAATTCGGATAGGGCGTAACAGGCTGAGGGAGTCCTGGATTAGGGGGTGTCCGGATGGCCGGACTATACCTTCAGCCGGACTCCTAGACTATGAAGATACAAGATTTAAGACTTCGTCCCGTGTCCGGAAGGGACTTTCCTTGGCATGGAAGGCAAGCTTGGCGATACGGATATGTAGATCTCCTACCATTGTAACCGACTCTATGTAACCCTAACTCTATCTGGTGTCTATATAAACCGGAGGGTTTTAGTCCGTAGGACAACACATTCATACACAACAATCATACCACAGGCTAGCTTCTAGGGTTTAGCCTCTCTAATCTCGTGGTAGATCTACTCTTGTACTACCCATATCATCAATATTAATCAAGCAGGACGTAGGGTTTTACCTCCATCAAGAGGGCCCGAACCTGGGTAAAACTTCGTGTCCCTTGCCTCCTGTTACCATCCGGCCTAGACGCACAGTTCGGGACCCCCTACCCGAGATCCGACGGTTTTGACACCAACATTGGTGCTTTCATTGAGAGTTCCTCTGTGTCGTCGCCGTCAGGCTTGATGGCTCCTACCATCATCAATAGCGATGCAGTCCAGGGTGAGGCCTTCCTCCCCGGACAGATCTTCGTCTTCGGTGGCTTCGCACTGCGGGCCAATTCACTTGGCCATCTGGAGCAGATCGAAATCTATGCCCCTGGCCGTCAGGTCAGATTTGGAAGTTTAAACTACACGGCTGACATCCGCGGGGACTTGATCTTCGACGAATTCGAGCCACTGCCGAGTGCGCCGCACTGTCACGACGAGCACGATCTAGCTCTGCCGCCGAACAGTTCCCTGGAGGCCGCACCCGCATCGGCTTCGACCCTTAATTCGGAGCCTACTGCGCCGATCGAGGATGGGTGGTTGGACGCCACCTCGGGGGCTGCGATCCCAACGGCGATTGAGCCAAACACCAGCCCCGCACTCCGCAAGACTCGTGACTCCTTGGAGCCAGACTCCTCTCCGGACTCCGAACCCTCCGCGCCCCTGCCGATCGAATCCGATTGGGCGCCGATCATGGAGTTTACTGCCGCGGATATCTTTCAACACTCGCCTTTCGGCGATATTCTGAAGACACTAAAGTCTCTCTCTCTATCAGGAGAGCCCTGGCCGAACTACGGTCAGCAAGGTTGGGATACGGACGATGAAGAAATTCAAAGCCCACCCACCACCCACTTTTTAGCCACTGTCGACGATTTAACCGACATGCTCGACTTCGACTTCGAAGACATCGACGGTATGGACGCCGATGCAGGAGACGATGAAGAACCAGCGCCTATTGGGCCCTGGAAAGCCACCTCGTCATATGACATATACATGGTGGACACCCCAAAAGAAGGAGATGGTGATGGAACAGTGGAGGATGACCCCCCAAGAAACAGCCTAAGCGTCGGCGTCAGTGGCGCCGCTCAAAATCCCGCCAAAACAAATACGGCGATTCCAGCACGGGAGATAATAATACCCCGGAGAGCGCCGAGAAAACCCCCTCCAGCAAGATTCAGCACAGGAGGATGGAGAAGCCAGCCCTCATGAGAGAGCGGCAGACAGAGAGGTCGAGGACGATAACTATACGCCTCCCTCCGAAGATGAGGCAAGCCTCGACGATGATGAATTCGTCGTGCCAGAGGATCCGATCGATCAAGAGCGTTTTCAACGCAGGCTTATGGCCACGGCAAGAAGCCTTAAGAAAAAGCAACAACAACTTAGAGCTGATCAAGATTTGCTAGTCGACAGATGGACTGAAGTCCTTGCGGCCGAAGAGCATAAACTCAAACACCCCTCCAATGGCTACCCAAAGCGCAGGTTGCTACCCCGATTAGAGGAGGAAGCACTTAAACCTACATCACCAGCACTTGATACGGCCGACCGGTCACCTCGTGGCTGCGACAGAGAGGCCTTTTGGCCCTCCACTCAAGCCGCACCCCGTACCAAGGCACGGGAAAATGCGCCAGACCTGTGAGATATGCTGGAGGACAAGGCAAGGCAAACAAGATCGATCTACGGATCGCGTGGGCGCCCCACGACTCGAGACGATAACCGTCACGCCGGACACAAATCCGGTAGGGCCGAACACAGTAGACAAAACTCATTGGAGCTACATCGTGATATAGCCCAGTACAGAGGCGCCGCACACCCACTATGCTTCACAGACAAAGTAATGGATCATCAAATCCCCGAGGGTTTCAAACCTGTAAACATCGAATCATACGATGGCACAACAGATCCTGCGGTACGGATCAAGGATTATCTCCTTCATATCCACATGGCCCGCGGCGATGATCTCCACGCCATCAAATACCTCCCACTCAAGCTTAAAGGACCAGCTCAGCATTGGCTTAACAGCTTGCCAATAGGATCAATCAGTTGTTGGGAGGACCTGGAAGCCGCATTCCTCGACAACTTCCAGGGCACTTATGTGCGACCACCAGACGCCGATGACCTAAGCCACCTAATTCAGCAGCCAGAGGAATCGGCCAGGCAATTCTGGACACGGTTCCTCACAAAGAAAAATCAAATAGTGGACTGTCCGGACGCAGAGGCCCTAGCAGCCTTCAAGCACAATATCCGCGACGAGTGGCTTGCCCGGCACCTTGGATGGGAAAAGCCGAAATCTATGGCAGCACTCACGACACTCATGACCCGCTTTTGCGCGGGAGAAGATAGCTGGCTTGCTCGTAGCAACAATATGACCAAGAACCCTGGTAATTCGGATACCAGGGACAATAGTGGCAGGTCGCGTCGCAACAAGCAAAAGCGCCGTATTAACGGCGACAATACTGAGGATATGGTAGTTAATGCCGGATTCAGAGGCTATAAATCCGGTCAGCAGAAAAAGCCATTCAACAGAAATCCTAGGGGCCCATCCAGTTTGGACCGAATACTCGACCGCTTGTGCCAGATACATGGCACCCCTGAAAAGCCGGCCAATCACACCAACAGAGATTGTTGGGTATTCAAGCAGGCAGGCAAGTTAAATGCCGAAAATAAAGACAAGGGGCTGCATAGCGATGACGATGAAGAGCCCCGGCCGCCGAACAATAGTGGACAGAAGGGTTTTCCCCCACAAGTGCGGACGGTGAACATGATATACGCAGCCCACATCCCCAAGAGGGAGCGGAAGCGCGCGTTAAGGGACGTATACGCGGTAGAGTCAGTCGCCCCAAAGTTCAACCCATGGTCCTCCTGCCCGATCACCTTTGATCGAAGGGACCATCTGTCACAGCCCTAGCCTTAGCCTTTGCTTGACCTTGCATGATCATCAAGTCATCATGTTTAAGTTTTATGAAACTCTGAAATGGGGATGGTCAAGCCCTAGCACAAATGCAATTCAAATAGTTTCAAATAAAACTATTTTCAATGAACTCAAAATGCCTTTTAAAAATGTTCATCATCTCTGGTTTAAGGTGGAAGCATCTACCCAAGATGATTTGCATTTTTGCTGGACACATTTGGGCTTTGAATTAAATCACTAGGTATTTGAATTTGGGCATTTAATCAATATAAATATTTTAAATGCTCGAATAATCCTGGAAACAATTTTGGGCGGTCGTAAATATTTCAAATAAAGCCCAAAATATATCCCAGGATTTATGGAAATGAGTTAGTATTATTACTAATTCCTAACATATCAAATAAATAGAAAACAGAAAACTAATAGAAGGAGAGAGAGAGTTTCCTTACCTTGCGCCACCTGGCGGCCCAGCTGGCCCAGCCAGCCCACCAGGGGCACGGGCGTCTTCTTCCCCGCGCCAGCGCACGAAGCAGCTCGCTGGAGCACGCCGACGCCGCCTTGGCCACCTCCTGCTTCCTCCCCGGGCCTTCTAGCGACGCCACGGAGACGCCCCGTGGCCCCTCGCTCCTCTCCCTCACTCTCTGCTCTCCCCCTCGCCCTCTGCTCCCTCTCCCGAGCACACCCGAGTGGAGCTCGTCATCGCCGATGCAATTTAGCGCGGCCACCGTCCATCCGGTGCCTCCCCGATGGGTCCAGAGGAACCGCCTCGACCCCCGCGTCCTCTGCACCAATCCAGGCGCCGCCAGGAGCTCCGTGACGACGACCCCAAGCTCTTCTTCCTCCTTGGACCCGTGGGTCACCGCCGGTCGATTCGCGCCACCGAGGACGTCCCCAAGCCCGCTGAGCCATTCTTTGACCTCCCTGTGAGCTCCTGTTGTTTCCGCCTCGCTCTCCCCCTCCGTTCCTAATCCCTAGCCCCGTCTTCCGATCAAGCCCGAAGCTCCCCGCCGCTGGCCATGTCGCCATCGTAGCTACGGCCGCGCAACTTGGCATTCGAGCTCACCGTTGCACTCACCGCACTTCCGTGAGTCGAACACGACTAACCACGGCTCCTCCCTTGCTCAGCATTGCCCAAACCATTGCCGGCTGAACTCCGGCCGCCGCCCAACTCACCGCTGCCGCCGCTACAGGCCAGCCCAGCTCCGGTCGCTGCCACCACTGGATGCGCGCGTGTGCCAGCAACCCATAGCCACAAACCTCGCCCGAAACCGTCGCCCGTAGCTCAATTCCGAGCGGACTCCGCCGGGGCTTGAGGTCGCCGCCGGCCAAACTCCGGCGTGCTGACGTGGCCGCGTAATTAGTGCTAATCACCGCCAGCTAAACCACTTTTAGACGCTGACAACGGGCCCCGCAGCGGGTCAAAGCCCAAGTCAACGCGGGATTAGTGTCTGACTCACTGGCCAATGGACCCCATGGGTCAATTTTGACCCTATTGACCTTGCTGACATCGTGCTGTCGTCATGCTGACACAGTAAGTGATTTTCTGGATTTTAAAATAATCCAGGAATTCTAGAAAATTGCCTAAACTTCTAAAAATCATAGAAATTCAACCGTAACTCCAAATGAAATAAATTATATATGAAAAATTATCAGAAAAATTTAAGGAATCCATCTGTACCATTTTCATGCATGTTTGAACAATATTTGTCCTCTGTTTTGGACAAAACAAATAAAGGGCATTTAAATAATCATATATGGAGTTGGAATTTGAATCTTGTATTCAAACCAACTTCATTTAAATCATAACTAGATGCATTAGCTCAACTCACAGCATATTGTCATGTCCTGATCATGCATCATATTGTGCATTGCATTGATTGTGTTTCATTCTCTGTTGCCGGTGGTTGTCCCCTCTCGATAGACGTTGTACCGACGTTGTGATCGTTGACACTGATGAAGACCCAATGATATCTTCAGAAGTGCCAGGTAAGCAAAACCCCCTTGTTCATTCCGATACAATCCCACTCTCGCTCCTGCTCTCTTTTACTGCATTAGGACAACGACGATTCAACTGTTACATGCTGCGGTAGTTGAACCCTTTTCCTCTGCATGACCTGTCATTGCCACAGTAAATAGATGAAACCCACTAGCATGAGTAGGAGTTGTTTGAGCCCTGATGTGCCTACTCATTCATGTTTGTTTGTCATGCCTGCTACTGCTTAGAGTTGAGTCAGGTCTGATTCATCGGGGATGAATCGGAGGTGTGTAAACATGTCCTACTGTCGAGAGCTAAGTGTGTGAACACGATTTGGTAAAGGTGGCGGTGAGAGGCCATGTAGGAGTACATGGTGGGTTGTCTCATTGAAACCGTTCTTAGGAACTGAGTTCTGTGTTTGTGATCCATGAAACAGTTACTACCATGCATTGGGCCCGTAACCAATGGACCCTCTCGGCTTCTTGATCACCCTTGTCCTTTGTCCAGGAGTTGCAACTAGTTTCTGGTGTTTATAGGATATGTGTTGGCGGCCGTGCGTAGCGCTGACCCTAGGGGTGGGCTATGATGCGGTAGATACACCGTGGTCGGGCATGCCGGGCGCCCGTTTGGTGTCTCGGAACCCTGTACACATCGTCCGGGGCCGTATGTGGAAACCTCGGCCGGACTCCCTGCGGATGGAACTTGGATAGGCGATAAACCTGGACTAGAGACTTGAGTGTTTAGGTAGGCCGTGGCCGACACCCTCGTTGGGCTTCCGCTTGAAGGTTGCCGAGTACATGTCGTGTAAACGGCGGTAAGTGGTGAGAGCGTGTGTGAAGAAGTACACCCCTGCAGGGTTATAAATGATCTATTCGAATAGTCGTGTCCGCAGTAAAGGACTTCTGGGTTGCCTATAACAGTTCATAGACAAGTGAAAGTGGATACTCTAAAACTCGCAAGATAAGTGTGAGTGCTATGGATGGCCTTCTCGTAGGGAGACGGGAGCGGATCCATAGTGGTGTATTGAATGGTGAATATGTCGAATCGTGTGCGCCACCTCAAAAGAGTTGCTTGCAGTCGTAGTTCTAATTAGCCACTAAGTCAAAGCTGGCTTGCTGCAGTTAAACTCCACCCCCCCCCCACTTGTTGATATCGATGCATATGTAGCTAGTTCTGATGTAAGTCTTGCTAAGTACCTTTGTATTCACGTTTGCTTAATTTATGTTTTGCAGAGAGATTTCAGTCTCACTAGTAGTTCCGCGTGGACTTCGACGTTTAGCCTGATACGTCAGCTTCGATCTTGTGCCCTCGGCAGGATCTGGTAGATAGTCAGGCTTCTCAGCCTTTTTCATTTATAGATGTCTGTACTCAGACATGTTAAGCTTCCGCATGTGTTTTGGTTTGTATGCTCTGAATGTTGGGTCATGAGACCCATGTTTGTATTTCTCGCTCCTCGGAGCCTAATGAATAATACTTGAGTTGTAGAGTTATGTTGTGATGCCATGTTGTATTTACACATATCAAGCATATTGTGTGTATGATTGAAATGCTTGGTATGTGTGGGATCCGACAATCTAGTTGTTTATCCTTGGCAGCCTCTCTTATGGGGAAATGTAGTCTAGTGCTTCCTTGAGCCATAGTAGTCCGCTACAGCCCGGTTCACCGGAGTCCTGTTAGCCCAGCACTACTGCTCAGGACACTTGACTGGCCGGCATGTGTTTCACTTTGTTCCTGTGTCTGTCCCTTCGGGGAAATATCACGCGGTGACATCCGGAGTCCTGCCTAGCCTGCTACAGCCCGGGTTCCCGGAGTCCTGTTAGCCCAATGCTACAGCTCGGATTCACACGCTGCTGACCGACATGCTCGATGTGATTCATGTATGCCTGTCCCCATAGGTTAGTGCCGCTTTGGGTTCACGACTAGCCATGTCGGCCCGGGTTCTCTGTCATATGGATGCTAGCGACACTATCATATACGGAGCCAAAAGGCGCAAATGGTCCCGGGCCATGGTAAGGCGACACCCGTGGGAATACCGTGCGTGAGGCCGCAAAGTGATATGTGGTGTTACCGGCTAGATCGATGTGACTTAGAATCGGGGTCCTGTTAGCTTTGGTATCAGAGCCTGACTGCCTGTAGGATTACCAAGCCAAACCGGTCGAAGTTGTGTCTAGAAATGCTTTAGTTATGTAGGGGAATTGATTGTGGTAGGGAACGTAAGGCTCTTTTTACTCCTTATCCTCATGACCTTCTGATCTGAGTCATCTTATCTTTTCTACGGGGTTAAGTACTAGGCTTCTCTTCTATCTCTCAGGATGACGTGTTACTAAACCGTAGTTGCCTAGGATTGTTGAGTTCAAGCCTCAGTTCAGTTCCTACTACTTCCATATGTTCATAATTGGTCTCAGAACCTTGATATTGTGGTGTTGAGTTGTTATTCCACCATTTTTGCAGGATGTCTCAAATCATTTTGAGCATTTACAGCCGTTATGCTGTCCGAGTCATCTGAGGTTTCTAAACAATCTGATGCATTTGCAAATCCTTCCTCCTAGTTCCCGATGTCCTTTTGGGCCAGTTTAAGCACACTAATCCGTCTGTTGAGGTACTCCACTGCCTCGGCATTTATGTTGGAGCTATTATTATGACCCTAGGTGTCTAGAGTATCACCTGGTAATCTAGCAATGCTTTGCATCCCCGGTGTGATGATTCTGGCCACCATTCTCGAAAGCGTCCCGTGATGCCGTTTAGTTAGTAGGCATTCTATTCCTGGGTTCTTGGCCCAAGATCCACTCTACTTACCTCGTGTTGATAGTGTTGCTCATACCTTTAGGATATTAGTAACCTTTGCGATAGTCCTCGAGGTCCATGGTATTTCCTTCTTCCAAATACCATGAACCATTAAGGCAGAAATTCTTTGAACCAAAAGATCACCATTAGAGTACTCCTAAGGAGTTCTCCATTCATAATTGCGACTCTGCCAGTCCTACCTCTCAGCATGGTTATCCGGAAGAAAATTGTTGAACTTGTTCGACATACTAACCTATGCATCCACAACTCAGAAAGATATATGTTCCTTTGAGTTGTCCCTCTGTAGTTGTATTCGATCCTTGTCTATCAGTTGATAGCCAAGTTTATGTCGTGCATTCATGTTATCGATGCCTATTATTCTTGTGGTCCATCGAGCCATTCTATTCCGGAATGACTAGGAGAAACAAATTCTAGCACCTCATCCATTTCTTGGACTGGTCAAAGTAGTTGTATTCCGCAGATCAAAATGTCAATCCAGCTTTTGTTCTGTTCTACCTCGGAGTATTACCCCATTTATGTCAGGATTGTCATAGGAATTGCAGCATCTCTCATGAACTCTTGATACAGTGATACTTCTCGCCATCATCGTTCATTCCTCGGTCTCGTGCTGTCGCAACCGGAATGCCGACAAGTGAATCGTGATGTGTGAAATCAATACTCCGAGCAACTCATTGCTTGGTAGTAAATGGACAATATTCTCATTCTTAGCATATTGGTTATTGAACTACCATTCTAAGATTGATCGTGCTACCTAGTCCATATTTCCGGGTGCACTCATCGGCCAAGGAGTTAGGATTGTGACAATCCCTTGCTCCTTGATCATATCGTATTGCCTGAAAAGCAAGATTGTTCTCGAGCTTAATAACATATCGGTGGTTCGTGATTTTCCGAATATCTTCTCGGAAGTATTACCCGATTGTCACCTGACCGCTATGTTGAGTTCGTGATCATGTTGGTTTTCCTCCAAACCACCCATTCTCCAAGAATCTGTGTTGGATACCCTGAGCTAGTTGGTTAAGCTAAACAACAACTTGGAGAGTTGGAAGATGAAAACTTGTCCGACTTAGTTCATCACTAAGGGGTATCCTTGTGTGTGTGTGTGTTGAAGAAAGATGATATCTTCATCGACTGATCCCCGTGATCAGCTGTTGAATATATTATCTTGTCCAAACCTTGATTTGAGTGTGGGCTATCGTCAAATCAAATCAGAACCAACGATGTTCGTAATGTTGTCTTACTTGCGGTTGTCCCTCGAGCATACAACATTATATCTTTGGTCTGACCAATACTATCACATTGTTCACATAGTGGTGGAAGTCCAGTGATATGGAAATTCCGATGAGTTGATGTTGAGCCCATCAGCGGCATTTTGTCTCCTCCATGATTGTGTTGAACATCCAGCTAGTGTTGGAAACTTGTGTAAGCATTTTCTTCACGCCCCGTTCATGAAGTATATGTTTGGATGAAAGAAGTGACTTCCTTTGATTCACGTGCATTTGATGTAAGTTGCCGCCGTGAATTCGGGAAAGTTGGTTTTGCTTCCTCTGGAATCATCCCAAGTCAGTCATGCACGTGCGAAGTACTCTATGGTCTGATAGGCTGATCATCTTCACTCCATAGGTATCCCTAGCACACCAAGCCACTGATTGACTTGTTTAGGGAGAAGAAGTTCTCCATAAGAGCTAATCATATGACTTATGCAAGAACTTCGATATCCTTGATGATGGTTCCCAACCAGGACTCGGTAGTGTTTCATTGTAAGACCACCATGTGGTCATGCTTGTCTGCGACAGCGTGTTCACATGTGTTTAGCAGAACCAGCTCATGTTTTGGAGCTTACTACCATAGTCCATTTCCTGAGAATCTCGCAATGTCATCTCGTCGATTTGTGTTTCAAACTTTCATTTATTTCTAGTCTCGATGAGTCTGTAATATCCTGACACCAACCAGATCTGAATCTCAGGCAGATGTGATGGTTGGGACATTTTCCCAAGAGCTATAATATTGGTCTCACTGTAACCCGGTAAAGTGGATGTTGTGGCCAACACACCCAGCCGGAAGACCTATTATTGTAGTATCTTGATTGAGTAAGTTGGCCACCTCCCCATAAGGATTACATAGGATTTACTCCAGTAGTTATTCCTTATGGATTCCTGAGCTCCCGGAGTCTGACCTGCTACTTGATGTTCTAGATACCAAACCATTTCAATGAATGGGTTAGCCTACCACATCAAGGAGAACATTAGAAGCGGAGCGCTAAATGTCTCTCGGTCGATCATACAGATTTTTATCCCTTGGCCTCGCTAAGGTGAAATCTGAGAAAGTGTTATCTTCCTTTGCATCTGCATCATCCATCACCATTCATCATGGTGGTATGTTGTGTTGCCAGGATCCTTGACACAGATATTGGTAAAACCTTGATGAATATGGAGATGCTCAAGTTCTTGAGAGCACGCGCAAGCACCAGGTTTTACCGTTGGCATTAACTGGGATTTGCTTCCAGTTTCCTCGGTTATGTTATAACCTTTTCAAATAGTGGACTCACTCTCGACTATTGAGCTCTTCCCCAGTTACCAGAATCATTCCCAACATTTGCATTTTGTTCCCAGCCTGCACCTCAGTAGTTGTTGTTCAGGATCATCTTCAAAAGTGGACTTACCATGGGTCTCATCCATTTCCGATGATAAGCAAAAATCATCCATTGCGTTGTCTTCAACAAGGTAGTCCACATCATCCATCCTAGTCCAAGTATGTCATTCTTTCGAACTCCTTCAAATGATCGTTTGTGATTGCCTTAGGCTGGTATAAAGAGTTTCAATGATCTCCGAATCAAAAGTAATTCTTTTTGCCACTTAAGGGAATAATTCTATGAGTCACCTTCCCCGAGGTATCACGTTACGAAATCATGGCAAATATCTCCTTGCTACTTTGAAATTCATGCTCCATCTTATTCGAGTATGGAATGGTTGCCTACCTAGTGAACCTTTGCCAACCGCTTCACTGCATCCTTTTAGGTGTATGCTTCGTGTCTCAGCTCGAGAGATGTTACTATGTCTCATTCCATGAGTTGATCTTCTGATCATTAAGATGATCCTAAGTTGCTCGAATCTCAGGAAGGTCGATTCTTCTTAAATTCTCCCTTTCTACTCGTTGTCATGTTGGATGTAGTTCTCAAAGCAAGACGTCGAGATCAAGGTGATCCAATGAATCAACATCCTCGAGAAAGACGTCTAGATCGTGAAGATTGTGTTAGCTTGTGTCCCTCTGTCTTCTTACCTCACGGCTTGAATCTCGGGACAAGATTCTTGTTTAGTAGGGGTGAGTTGTCACAGCCCTAGCCTTAGCCTTTGCTTGACCTTGCATGATCATCATGTCATCATGTTTAAGTTTTATGAAACTCTGAAATGGGGATGGTCAAGCCCTAGCACAAATGCAATTCAAATAGTTTCAAATAAAACTATTTTCAATGAACTCAAAATGCCTTTTAAAAATGTTCATCATCTCTGGTTTAAGGTGGAAGCATCTACACAAGATGATTTGCATTTTTGCTGGACACATTCGGGCTTTGAATTAAATCACTAGGTATTTGAATTTGGGCATTTAATCAATATAAATATTTTAAATGCTCGAATAATCCTGGAAACAATTTTGGGCAGTCGTAAATATTTCAAATAAAGCCCAAAATATATCCCAGGATTTATGGAAATGAGTTAGTATTATTACTAATTCCTAACATATCAAATAAATAGAAAACAGAAAACTAATAGAAGGAGAGACAGAGAGTTTCCTTACCTGGCGCCACCTAGCAGCTCAGCTGGCCCAGCCAGCCCACCAGGGGCACGAGCATCTTCTTCCCCACGCCAGCGCACGAAGCAGCTCGCTGGAGCGCGCCGACGCCGCCTTGGCCACCTCCTGCTTCCTCCCCGGGCCTTCTGGCGATGCCACGGAGATACCCCGTGGCCCCTCGCTCCTCTCCCTCACTCTCTGCTCTCCCCCTCCCCCTCTGCTCCCTCTCCCGAGCACACCCGAGCGGAGCTTGTCATCGCCGACAGAATTTAGCGCGGCCACCGTCCATCCGGTGCATCCCCGATGGGTCCAGAGGAACCGCCTCGACCCCCGCGTCCTCTGCACCAATCCAGGCGCCGCCAGGAGGTCCGTGACGACGACCCCGAGCTCTTCTTCCTCCTCGGACCCGTGGGTCACCGCCAGTCAATTCACGCCACCGAGGACGTCCCCAAGCCCGCCGAGCCGTTCTTCGACCTCCCTATGAGCTCCTGTTGTTTCCGCCTCGCTCTCCCCCTCTGTTCCTGTTCCCTAGCCCCGTCTTCCGATCAAGCCCGAAGCTCCCCGCCGCCGGCCATGTCGCCATCATAGCTACGGCCGCGCAACTTGGCGTTCGAGCTCACCGTTGCACTCACCGCACTTCCGTGAGTCGAACACGACTAACCACGGCTCCTCCCTTGCTCGGCATCGCCCAAACCATTGCCGGCCGAACTCCGGCCGCCGCCCAACTCACCACTGCCGCCGCTATAGGCCACCCCAGCTCCGGTCGCTGCCACCACTGGATGCGCGCGTGTGCCAGCAACCCATAGCCGCAAACCTCGCCCGAAACCGTCGCCTGTAGCTCAATTCTGAGCGGACTCCGCCACGGCTTGAGGTCGCCGCCGGCCAAACTCCGGCGTGCTGACGTGGCCGCGTAATTAGTGCTAATCACCGCCCGCTAAACCACTTTTAGACGCTGACAACGGGCCCCGCGGCGGGTCAAAGCACAAGTCAACGCGGGATTAGTGTGTGACTCACTGGCCAATGGACCCCACGGGTCAGTTTTGACCCTGTTGACCTTGCTGACGTCGTGCTATCATCATGCTGACGCAGTAAGTGATTTTCTGGATTTTAAAATAATCCAGGAATTCCAGAAAATTGCCTAAACTTCTAAAAATCATAGAAATTCAACCGTAACTCCAAATGAAATAAATTATATATGAAAACTTATCAAAAAGATTCAAGGAATCCATCTGTACCATTTTCATGCATGTTTGAACAATGTTTGTCCTCTGTTTTGGACAAAACAAATAAAGGGCATTTAAATAATCATATATGGAGTTGGAATTTGAATCTTGTATTCAAACCAACTTCATTTAAATCATAACTAGATGCATTAGCTCAAATCACAACATATTGCCATGTCATGATCATGCATCATATTTTGCATTGCATTGATTGTGTTTCATTCTCTGTTGCTGGTGGTTGTCCCCTCTCGATAGACGTTGTACCGACGTTGTGATCGTTGACACTGATGAAGACTATCGGTGTCAAAACCGGCGGATCTCGGGTAGGGGGTCCCGAACTGTGCGTCTAGGCCGGATGGTAACAGGAGACAGGGGACACTTTGTTTTACCCAGGTTCGGGCCCTCTCGATGGAGGTAAAACCCTACTCCTGCTTGATTAATATTGATGATATGGGTAGTACAAGAGTAGATCTACCACGAGATCAAGGAGGCTAAACCCTAGAAGCTAGCCTATGGTATGATTGTTGTGTATGGAGTTTATTCTGTCCTACGGACTACAACCCTCCGGTTTATATACACACCGGATAGGGTTAGGGTTACACAGAGTCGGTTTACAATAGTAGGAGATCCTGAATATCCGCATCGCCAAGCTTGCCTTCCACGCCAAGGAAAGTCCCATCCGGACACGGGACGAAGTCTTCAATCTTGTACCTTCATAGTCCAGGAGTCCGGCCAAAGGATATAGTCCGGCTATCCGGACACCCCCTAATCCAGGACTCCCTCAGTAGCCCCCGAACCAGGCTTCAATGACGACGAGTCCGGTGCGCAAATTGTTCGGCATTGCAAGGCGGGTTCTTCTCCAAATCTTGTGCACCTATAGGAATAATGTCCGATTCTTGTAATGTAGTGCTCCTCGGCACCCATGCCCAATAATGGCCGTCTTCCACGCGTAAAGCAAATGCGAAAAGCCGGGGCGTTTTTACATTCACCCCCCTAGCCGTATAAACGAGCCGCCTATTTAACGGGATGGGGATTTAGATCCAAACCACAACTTCTCCTTTCCGTGAGTGATCATCAGAGAGCTTCCAGCGAAGGTCTATTCCAACATGACCAGCCGTCGCAGCTCCTCCCCTCGCCCCTCCGGTCCCAAACCCGGGGACTGGGAGAGTTGCAACATCCCGCATAGCAAATTAGCGTCTCTTCAGGCCCAGGGATTCCTCCCTCAAGCATGCACGGTCCCGGTCCGAGCCGGTCTCGCTACCTATAATGGCGGAAGACAAGCGGAGAGCACCCCCAATCCTTCTAAAGGAGAGCGGGTGTGCCTCGTCCCCTATCTATTAAGGGGAATGGGATTTCCAATTCACCCATTTCTCCGCGGGCTTCTGGAGTTTTACGGCCTCCAACTGCACAATCTCACGCCCTCCTCCGTATTGCATATTGCGGGTTTCGTCGCCCTTTGCGAGCTATTTTTAGGCATCAAGGCTCATTTCGCACTGTGGAAGAGGTTATTCTGTCTGGTGCCCCGTTCTCAAAAGGGGTCCATATATCAAGTGGGCGGAGCCAAAGTATGGCGCATCGCCGGGACCGGATACCTATCCGGAACCCCAAAGGAAGCGTCCGAGGACTGGCCTTCCGAATGGTTTTACATAGATGACGTCCCGCTACCGGACCCTATCCGGGTCGGTCTCCCTGAGTTCAACAGTGCTCCATTGAAGAAGCGCTTGAGCTGGCGTGCGCGGAGCTCTCAGAGAGAAAGCGACAGAGACGTCATCTACCTGATGGGCTGGATAAGACTGTTGGCTCATTCCGGACTAACCATGATTGGAGTAATGGTCGCATGCATTATGCGGGGGGTGCAGCCGCTTCAATACAGAGGCCACCCAATGTGGGAATTCAACGGGGAGGATGACGCCACCCGTTATGGTCGTAAAGGGCCGGACTCAACTGCTGCTCTGGAAAAGATCTTATCCTCTTTGTACAAGGGAGAAAAGGAGGAATTCCTCCACGTCAACCCGCAGGCCGGATTCAGCATGTACGATCCTCCAAGTTGGGTAAGTGAACAATTGCGCTTGTCCGTTTGTTTTATACTCCCATGGTTAGATAGGTAGTCTAACGATTTTAATGCAGGAACTGCGACAGGAGGTAAAGAATATAAGCAGCCACCCTCCACAGCCCGAGGACCCAGAACGGTCCCTTGATCCGGACTCCGAAGAGGATCCGGACATATCGGTAGAGCTTATCGACAGGGTGTTCTATCAGCTAAGCAAGGACAATACCTTGGTAGCCATCACGGCTGATTACCCAGGGTTAATCCCGGCCTCCCAGGTGACGGAAACCAGAGTCTCATTCCCTTGAAAGGGATTCTGCTCTCACGTATTTCGGTGTCTCTGACGACAACCGTGTTTTGCAGGGGAGATTCCCGAGGCAGGAGGCCGAACCTACTGCGGCTAGCCAACGAGGGGCCGCAGGGCCCCTTAGGGCAAAAAGGAATGAAGTCCGGACTGAAATGCCGGCGCAAAGGTATAGTGCACCCTCTGTTTCCCTGGAGTTATTTTGTCAGGGCATATTAACGTTCTTGCTATCTTCAGGACGAAGAGACCTCGCCGGACTACATCCGGAGAGGTTGCCAATTGCGCCTCCACCAGCCAGGCTCCAACGTCTGGCCAGGAAACGGAGGCGGGTACAAGGCGCGCACCGGACGTTCCTTCGATAGAGGATGCGGACAGGCTGTCCGCCACAAATTCAGAAGTGGAGAGTGCCATGAACCACAGGCGTCGCCGGACAATTCTACGCGACGCTTGTTTCTCCCAAGAGGCTTTAGATGCCTTTAATTCGGGAGATGCGTACCTCCGTGCCGCTCAAAATGGTTTAGCCAGAGCCATGGAGCAGTATGTGAAAGACATACGGGTAAGAAAATTTTGGTTATATATATATGCCAGTAGCCCCCGAGACTTGAAACAGTTAGAGCAACTGATTTAAGGATCATTTAATATGCAGGTTCTTACAAAGAAGAACACTGTACTGTCCCAGGAGCTGGAAAAGTGCAAGGCCCAACTAGAGGCCGCACTAGCCGCAGCGGGAGAGCCCAAAGAGACCCCCTCAGGTAAAATATACTTCGAAGGATTAGTATTGTGCGGTGTGGGTGCAAATCTGACAAATCAAATTGGAGATGGCACCGGATTCGAGCCGGATAAGCAACAACTCTTACGCCAGCTAAAGGCCGGTGAGAGTATGTTGACAAGGGTGAGGCGAGAGAAGAATGATCTTCAGGATGCCAACACCAGGCTGGACGTCGAACTAAAAGATGTTCGTGGCCAGCTGTTGGACTCCACAAAGGAGAATCAGCGGCTTCGACGCGGCATTTTTAGTAAGTGCTTGAACGAACTTTTGAAAAAAGAGTTCGGCGAGGAAGTCGACTAACAGAGTAATGTCTGTAGGTATGCTCACAGGTCGTCCTGCAGAGGAGATGCCCGATTCTACGGGTGACCTTCTTCCCGAACTCATGCAACTGCACGAGCGAATTCGGCAAGCGATGCGAGGTGTTACCCAAGCCTTGTGGCCTGCCCACTCCGTGCCCGAGGGCCTTGGAGAGCTTGCGGAGAAGCTGAAGGGAGCTCGGCGGCGCGTTCGGCTGTGGAAGATATCGGCCTGCCGACAAGGCGATAGGGAAGCCTGGGCCATGGTGAAGACCCGTTTTACGAAGTCTGACCCGAACCACATGGCCGAGGTCGGACCAGTGGGGCCTGACGGGAAGGACATCCCTGTGAGCTTAGTATACGGCCAAGTAGAGTTGGCCGCGAAGTATTCCCAGCAGGACTATAAATTAGACAGCCTGTTAGATGGTATAGAAGAGGAATACAATCAGTAAGAATGACTATGTAAGTTTGAATTGACATGTGTAATGCCTTCTAGCCGGATTGTAGATCGTTTGTCGTTGCCGACCTTTCCGCTTCAACCTCGGGACCTGACGGTCCGGAGTGTGTCCGAATACCATAGCGGTTATAGAAGAACCATGGTATGCGTGGAGACCAGGCATAGGGGTCATTAGTGCTTTATCAGACAAGTGCCCAACTAGTTATGTTATATTACATGGTTAGTAAGAAACATCTTCCAGAGAGAATAGTTCCGTTAGGGGTTCCTTTCGCTGGGAGGCATGCCCTAAAGTGCATGTCCGGAATGCGTAAAAAGACGCAGAAGAAAGCATCTGGGGGCGCATAAAATGAGTAAAAAGATCATCTTTTATCTCACCGACTGAATATTCCCTTAAGAACGCTAGCTTTCGGCTTCACCCAGTCTGAGGTACACATCCGGCTGACCCGGCAGTAACAATCACAGAGGTGCTCCCTTTACCACCTAGCCGAACAATCGGGAACGTAGGGGTAAGCACAGGAGCCAGGCAACCCAGCTTGGCCAAAACTTAAGTCATATCGATGCATATAATGGTGAAGAAAAAGGTACATGCGGAAGTTTGACGCATGTGTTGGGCGTGAAGCCCGTATGAATAAGCTTCTGTGAAAGAAGCCCCCAGGTATAATGAGCACGAGTAGCGCGTCACTAGATGAGCCTTTAAGGGCTATAAAAGAAAAGAGGGGAAGGAGAGAAATGTAAGACGGAAAAATGCAAAAAATGGACAGAGGAAGGAGACGAACACAGAGTCCGGCGCTAGGCATAGAATCTTCGGAGACGGGTGGCGTTCCATGGGTTCGGCTCGAGTCGGTTATCCGACGCATCTCGCAGGCGGAACGCCCCGCCAGTCAGGACTTGGTCGATTATGAATGGACCTTCCCATTTGGGCTTGAGTTTGTCCTTTTTCTTGTCCGGTAGGCGTAGAACTAGTTTGCCGACATTGTAATTTTTGGACCGTACTTCTCTGCTTTGATATCTTCGAGCCTGCTATTGATAGAATGCGGAACGGGCTTTTGCCACGTCGCTCTCCTCCTCCAAAGCGTCCAAACTGTCCTGCCGATCGAGCTCGGCTTCTCTTTCTTCGTACATGCGCACTCGAGGTGAGTCATGAATTATGTCACAGGGCAGAACTGCCTCTGCGCCGTACACCATGAAAAATGGTGTGTATCCGGTGGTGCAATTCGGCGTGGTCTGTAGCCCCCAGAGTACGGAATCGAGCTCCTCTACCCAGTGCGTATTAGATTCCTTAAGGGACCGCACTAGTCTGGGTTTAATGCCGCTCATGATAAGACCATTTGCACGTTCGACCTGGCCGTTGGTTTGTGGGTGATAGACGGAAGCATAGTCGAGCTTGATGCCCATTTTTTTGCACCAGAGTTTTACCTCATCGGCGGTAAAGTTTGTACCGTTATCGGTTATGATGCTGTGGGAGACGCCATAACTGTGTACAACCCCGGATATGAAGTCTATCACAGGTCCGGATTCGGCCATTTTAACAGGCTTGGCTTCTATCCATTTGGTGAATTTATCCACCATGACCAGTAAGTATTTTTTTTCTATCGGTCCCGCATTTAAGTGTCCGACCATGTCAAGCCCCCAGACCGCAAAAGGCCAGGTGATTGGTATAGTTTGGAGTGCGGTGGGTGGCATATGGCTTTGGTTGGCAAAAAGTTGGCAACCAGCGCATCGTTGGACTAAGTCCTGAGCGTCTGCCCGGGCCGTCGGCCAATAAAAGCCTGTACGGAAAGCCTTGCTAACAAGGGACCGAGCAGCAGCATGGTGACCACCGAGTCTGGCATGAATTTCAGCCAGAAGGTTCCGCCCTTCCTCTTCAGAGATACACCTTTGAAGGACTCCGGTAGTGCTTTTCTTATAAAGCTCTCCCTCATGGACTCTGTAGGCTTTAGATCGCCGCACTATGCAGCGGGCCTCGTTTTGGTCCTCCGGGAGTTCCTGCCTAGTAAGGTAGGCTAGGAATGGTTCTGTCCACGGGGCGATGACCGCCATTATTACATGGGCTGAAGGTGTAATTTCATTGGCAGAGCCTCCGATTGTGTTAGATTGTTCGGCGTCGAATGGTGCGGCTGGGTCTGGGCTGTTATTTGTGGGTTCCCCCTCCCATGCTACAGATGGCTTGAACAATCTTTCCAAAAAGATGTTGGGGGGACTGCATCGCGTTTTGCTCCAATGCGTGCCAGGACGTCCGCTGCTTGATTGTTTTCTCAGGCTATATGGTGAAACTCCAGCCCTTCAAACCGAGCTGACATTTTTAGGACGGCATTGCGGTAAGCTGCCATTTTTGAGTCCTTAGCGTCGAAGTCGCCATTTATTTGGGATATCGCGAGGTTCGAGTCCCCGCGTACCTCTAGGCGTTGAATGCCCATGGATATTGCCATCCGGAGGCCATGTAAAAGGGCCTCGTATTCGGCTGCATTGTTGGAATCCGTGTACATAATTTGGAGTACATATTGGACTATGTCTCCTATGGGGGATGTCAAAACGACGCCAGCCCCCAGTCCGGCCAACATTTTGGAGCCGTCGAAATGCATGATCCAGTTTGAGTATGTGCCGTACTCTTTAGGGAGTTCGGCCTCTGTCCATTCTGCGACGAAGTCGGCCAAAACTTGCGATTTTATAGCTCGCCGTGGCTTATAGGTTATATCAAACGGGAGGAGCTCGATGGCCCATTTTGCGATCCGGCCCATTGCATCGCGGTTGTTGATAATATCGTTAAGTGGTACTTCCGAGGCTACTGTTATGGAACACTCTTGAAAGTAGTGTTGTAGCTTTCTGGATGCCATGAATACCGCGTATGCAATTTTTTGATAATGCGGGTACCGTGATTTGCATGGAGTAAGGACAGTGGACACGTAGTAGACCGGCCTTTGAAGGGGGAATTTGTGTCCGTCCGTTTCCCGCTCGACAACGAGCACTGCGCTGACAACTTGATGTGTTGCTGCAATGTACAATAGCATTGGTTCGCCGGTGTTCGGCGCGGCCAGGACTGGGTTTGTTGCCAATATGGCTTTTATTTCATCGAGTCCGGCCGTGGCGGCCTCCGTCCACTCGAAGTGTTCGGTGCGCCGGAGTAGGCGATAAAGGGGCAGTGCCTTTTCTCCCAAGCGGGAGATGAAGCGGCTTAGAGCCGCCACGCATCCGGTTAATTTTTGTATTTGTTTGAGGTCCTTTGGGATATCCAATTGTGACAAAGCTCGGATCTTGGCTGGATTTGCTTCAATTCCTCTACCGGATACATAGAAGCCCAAGAGCTTTCCGGCTAGAACGCCGAAGACGCATTTTTCCGGGTTGAGCTTGATGTCATATTTTCGGAGGTTATCGAATGTGAGCCTCAAGTCGTCTACTAGAGATTCGACATGTCTTGATTTGATGACCACGTCATCCACATATGCCTCCACTGTTTTGCCGATCTGATTTGCCAGACATGTCTGGATCATGCGCTGATATGTTGCGCCGGCGTTTTTTAGCCCGAAGGGCATTGTGTTGAAGCAGAATGGGCCGTATGGTGTGATGAATGCTGTTGCAGCTTGGTCTGATTCTGCCATCTTGATTTGATGGTAACCGGAGTATGTGTCGAGGAAGCACAACGAGTCATGTCCTGCGGTGGCATCGATAATTTGATCGATACGGGGGAGGGGGAAGGGATCCTTTGGGCAAGCCTTGTTAAGGTCTTTAAAGTCGACACACAGGCGCCAGGATTTGTCCTTCTTTGGTACCATCACCAGGTTTGCTAGCCAGTCCGGATGTTTTATGTCTCTAATGAATCCGGCCTCCAATAGCTTGGCTAGCTCTTCTCCTACAGCCTGTCTCTTGGGTTCGGAAAAACGCCGAAGGGCTTGTTTTACATGTTTGAATCCTTTTAGGATATTTAAGCTATGTTCGGCCAGCCTACGTGGGATCCCTGGCATGTCTGAAGGGTGCCAGGCGAAAATGTTCCAATTCTCTCGTAGGAACTCTCGCAGTGCGGCGTCTACATCGGGGTTCGGTCGTGCCCCGATGGAAGCTGTTTTATTGGGGTCCGTTGGATGGACCTGGAATTTGACTATTTCGTCAGCTGGCTTGAAGGATGTGGATTTGGATCTTTTGTCGAGTATCACATCATCCCTGTTAACCGTGGAGCGCAGCGCAGTCAGTTCCTCGGCCGCTAAGGCTTCGGATAGTGCCTCAAGGGCTAATGCGGCCGTCTTGTTCTCGGCGCGGAGTGCTATGTCCGGATCACTAGCTAGAGTGATAATTCCGTTCGGCCCGGGCATCTTAAGCTTCATGTACCCGTAATGGGGTATCGCTTGGAAGATTGTGAATGCTTCCTGCCCTAGTAGGGCGTGATGTCCGCTCTTGAACGGGGCCACCTGAAACGTGACTTCTTCGGACCTGTAATTATCCGGCGTGCCGAACACCACATCTAGTGTGATTTTTCTTGTGCAGCGCGCTTCCCGACTAGGGATTATTCCTCTAAAGGTTGTGCTGCTTCGCTCGACGCGGTTCCAATCTATTTCCATTTTTTGAAGGGTTTCCTCATAAATGAGGTTCAGTCCACTGCCTCCATCCATGAGCACTTTGGAGAGGCGAAAGCCGTCCACTATGGGATTGAGGACCAATGCGGCTGGTGCTCGGGCTGTTCGGAATCTAGGTTCGTCACTTGTGTTGAAGGTAATGGCAGTGTCGCTCCATGGATTTATTGTTGCAACTTGATAGACTTCTGTGAGGTTGCGGAGTGTTCTTTTTCGCATATTGTTTGATGCGAAAGTCTCGAAGACTGTTAGAACGGTACTGGTGTCCTCGGGCTGGCTTTCCGCGGCCTCCCGATTTAAGAGGTCCTCGCTAATTTTGGCCACCTGCCGGAGTATCCAACATGCTCTAAGGCTGTGAGTTGGAGTGGCGCCCTCTGTACTGTGAATTTTACAGGGTCCATTTAGCCATCTTTCCAGTACGGTTCCATGCCCTGTAAAGGGTTTTGGCTTTTTGCTATTTATCCCGGGTGTCTTATGATGATGCACCCTCTTAGTTCGGACGGGATTACTATTCAAGGCCGGATTATCCCAAAATTTTATTTCGGTTTTCCAGGCACTTTCCATCGCACAGTACTTTTGTACTATGGACGCCAAGTCAGTGAAGCGTGTAATATCACGACGACTTATGGCGTTAAGGATTCCTTCGCCCATGCAATTACTGAAGAAGATTGATATTGCGTCTCCCTCGCGGCAATCCTTTATCCTGTTCATAACCAGGAGGAATCTGGCCCAGTAATGATGTACTGTTTCGTCGGGCCTCAGCCTGACTTGGGAGAGATCGCTTATGTTCGGGTGGGCGGGTGTCGTTGAACCTGAAATCTTACCCAATCCAAGATTCGGAGGCCGAAGAGTTTCCGAACTCGGAAGTTCGGATTCTTGGACGTTATCCAATGAATCCGGCCTGTTGCCTGATCCTAAGATCAGGTCTTGAGTTATATCCTCCCCTCCGCGGGTATCCGGCTTGGAGGGATCAGGGATTCGGACGTAACTAGTCCTTAAAATAGATGAAGGGTCGCCGCACTGCGCCTCTACCACGGCAACGTGGTGGGTGACTTGGGGAGAGTTGATTTCTCTTAGATCGGGTTTAAGCCCAACCAGGTCGTAATCCGTAGCGACCCCCAGGGCGGCGATGCGATCCAAGAGCTCGTTCACGGAAGAGAGCTCCATTGGATCTAGCTGCTTGACGAGCTCCGAGCTGGCGTGTAGGTTGCTTTTGATGACCCGAGAGGTCACCGTCGGCGCAACAGCCGAACAGGCGGACATGAGAAAACCACCTAGCCGGAGGGTTTGGCCGACAGCCAAGGATCCCTTAGCAACGGCATCGTCTTTGAAGACGGGAGAAGGCATCCTTCCTGATTGTGACGGCACAAAGGAACTCTCAATGAAAGCACCAATGTCGGTGTCAAAACCGGCGGATCTCGGGTAGGGGGTCCCGAACTGTGCGTCTAGGCCGGATGGTAACAGGAGACAGGGGACACTTTGTTTTACCCAGGTTCGGGCCCTCTCGATGGAGGTAAAACCCTACTCCTGCTTGATTAATATTGATGATATGGGTAGTACAAGAGTAGATCTACCACGAGATCAAGGAGGCTAAACCCTAGAAGCTAGCCTATGGTATGATTGTTGTGTATGGAGTTTATTCTGTCCTACGGACTACAACCCTCCGGTTTATATACACACCGGATAGGGTTAGGGTTACACAGAGTCGGTTTACAATAGTAGGAGATCCTGAATATCCGCATCGCCAAGCTTGCCTTCCACGCCAAGGAAAGTCCCATCCGGACACGGGACGAAGTCTTCAATCTTGTACCTTCATAGTCCAGGAGTCCGGCCAAAGGATATAGTCCGGCTATCCGGACACCCCCTAATCCAGGACTCCCTCAAAGACCCAATAATATCTTCAGAAGTGCGAGGCAAGCAAAACCCCCTTGTTCATTCTGATACAATCCCGCTCTCGCTCCTGCTCTCTTTTAGTGCATTAGGATAACGACGATTCAACTGTTACATGCTGCGGTAGTTGAACCCTTTTCCTCTGCATGACCTGTCATTGCCACAGTAAATAGATGAAACCCACTAGCATGAGTAGGAGTTGTTTGAGCCTGATGTGCCTACTCATTGATGTTTGTTTGTCATGCCTGCTTCTGCTTAGAGTTGAGTCAGGTCTGATTCATCGGGGATGAATCAGAGGTGTGTAAACATGTCCTACTGTTGAGAGCTAAGTGTGTGAACACGATTTGATAAAGGTGGCAGTGAGAGGCCATGTAGGAGTACATGGTGGGTTGTCTCATTGAAACCGTTCTTAGGAACTGAGTTCTGTGTTTGTGATCCATGAAATAGTTACTACCATGCATTGGTCCCGAAACCAATGGACCCTCTCGGCTTCTTAATCACCCTTGTCCTCTGTCCAGGAGTTGCAACTAGTTTCTGGTGTTTATAGGATATGTGTTGGCGGCCGTGCATAGCGCTGACCCTAGGGGTGGGCTATGATGCGGTAGATACACCATGGCCGGGCATGTCGGGCGCCCGTTTGGTGTCTCGGAACCCTGTACACATCGTCCGGGGCCGTATGTGGAAACCTCGGCCGGACTCCCTGCGGATGGAACCTGGATAGGCGATAAACCTGGACTAGGGACTTGAGTGTTTAGGTAGGCCGTGGCCGACACCCTCGCTGGGCTTCCGCTTGAAGGTTGTCGAGTACATGTCCTGTAAACGGCGGTAAGTGGTGAGAGCGTGTGTGAAGAAGTACACCCCTGCAGGGTTATAAATGATCTATTCGAATAGCCATGTCCGCGGTAAAGGACTTCTGGGTTGCCTATAACAGTTCATAGACAAGTGAAAGTGGATACTCTAAAACTCGCAAGATAAGTGTGAGTGCCATGGATGGCCTTCTCGTAGGGAGACGGGAGCGGATCCATAGTGGTGTATTGAATGGTGAATATGTGGACTCGTGTGCGGCACCTCAAAAGAGTTGCTTGCAGTCGTAGTTCAGGTTAGCCACTAAGTCAAAGCTGGCTTGCTGCAGTTAAACTCCACCACCCCCCTTGTTGATACCGATGCATATGTAGCTAGTTCTGATGTAAGTCTTGCTGAGTACCTTTGTACTCACGTTTGCTTAATTTATGTTTTGCAGAGAGATTTCAGTCTCGCTAGTAGTTCCGCATGGACTTCGACGTTTAGCCTGATACCTCAGCTTCGATCTTGTGCCCTTGGCAGGATCTGGTAGATAGTCAGGCTTCTCAGCCTTTTTCATTTATAGATGTCTGTACTCACACATGTTAAGCTTCCGCATGTGTTTTGGTTTGTATGCACTGAATGTTGGGTCATGAGACCCATGTTTGTATTTCTCGCTCCTCGGAGCCTAATGAATAATACTTGAGTTGTAGAGTTATGTTGTGATGCCATGTTGTATTTACACATATCGAGCATATTGTGTGTATGATTGAAATGCTTGGTATGTGTGGGATCCGACAATCTAGTTGTTTATCCTTGGCAGCCTCTCTTATGGGGAAATGTAGTCTAGTGCTTCCATGAGCCATAGTATTCCGCTACAGCCCGGTTCACCGGAGTCCTGTTAGCCCAGCACTACTGCTCAGGACACTTGACTGGCCGGCATGTGTTTCACTTCGTTCATGTGTCTGTCCCTTCGGGGAAATGTCACGCGG
This sequence comes from Triticum urartu, assembly GCF_056163025.1. Taxonomy (NCBI): domain Eukaryota; kingdom Viridiplantae; phylum Streptophyta; class Magnoliopsida; order Poales; family Poaceae; genus Triticum; species Triticum urartu. Next base: position 160,342,085 of record NC_141878.1, on the reverse strand, counting down.
TGACATCCGGAGTCCTGCCTAGCCTGCTACAGCCCGGGTTCCCGGAGTCCTATTAGCCCAGTGCTACAGCCCGGATTCACACGCCGCTGACCGACATGCTCGATGTGATTCATGTATGCCTGTCCCCATAGGTTAGTGCCGCTTTGGGTTCACGACTAGCCATGTCAGCCCGGGTTCTCTGTCATATGGATGCTAGCAACACTATCATATACGTGAGCCAAAAGGCACAAACGGTCCTGGGCCATGGTAAGGCGACACCCGTGGGAATACCGTGCGTGAGGCCGCAAAGTGATATGAGGTGTTACCGGCTAGATCGATGTGACTTAGAATCGGGGTCCTGACACCATCCCACTAGCACCCGTCATGGAGGATTCACCGCATTGGTTTTAGACCCAATTATTGACGGATTTCATCTCATTAGAGTCCTTATGGACGGCGGCAGCAGCCTGAACCTGCTTTACCCGGATACAGTGCGGAAAATGGGCATAGATCCCTCAAGGATTAAGCCCACCAAAATGACCTTTAGAGGCGTAATACCAGGTGTAGAGGCCAACTGTACAGGCTCAGTCACACTGAAGTGGTCTTGGGATCTCCGGATAATTTCCGAAGCGAGGAGTTAATCTTCGACATAGTCCCATTCCGCAGTGGCTATCACGCACTACTTGGGCGAACCGCATTTGCCAAGTTCAATGCGGTACCGCACTACGCATACCTTAAGCTCAAGATGCCAGGCCCTCGAGGAGTAATCATGGTCAATGGAAACACCGAACGCTCCCTCCGAACGGAGGAGCACATGGCGGCCCTTGCAGCGGAAGCACAAAGCAGCCTCTCCAGGCAATTCTCCAGTCCGGTCATTAAACGTCCAGACACCGTCAAGCGCGCTCGGAGTAACCTACAACAAGACCGCCTGGCACGTTCCGAGCAGGCGTAGCAATGCGTCCCCAACCCCAGCCCTCGCAAAAATGCAACACCAGTGCTTCGCGTACATAAGTACACTCTAGAAATACCATGGGTACAGGGGGAGGGGCACCACCACGGCACGCCCGAAACACGGCTTAAACCGCACTAGGGGCTGCCAATTTTTTAATTTTATCTTACTTTTAGGACTCCATTCTTCGGAAGGCCTGTTCGGCAGTTCAATTGCCGCACCAATGATGCAAGAACCAGGGAAGCAGACAAGCCATGCCGCATTACGGAACTCCCAGGTGGTCTCTATCACGAGCAGTATAGCTGTCTCGCATACCATTCCGTAGCCTGCCCCTGGAACGGACATGTTAAATAGTCCAACCTTTTGCTTATAGCATTATTTGTATCATCTTGCTTTGATCGTACCCCTTTTTAATAAACAATGCATAGCTTTTGTCTATTTTTGCGTTACTCTTTTTTACAAATATATGTTCTTAAAATGACATGTTGCACCCGTACACACTGGTACGGCCAAAATACGCCAGGGGCTTTAGTACCCCTCAATATGGTGTGAGAAGTCCGAACATTTAACAAGTGCGGCACCCCGAACTTATAGCATTATATGCATCGGCTCCGAATCATGTCTTTGGTCAAATGTTGGGTTTGCCGGGCTCCTATGTTTTGGTGCCTTATGTTCCGCTATATCGGCTAAGGTAGCACTAGGAGAACTACTGCGATTGTGCCCCAGTTGAACTGGGTCGAGCACCTCAGTAGAGAAAGCTAAAACTGACTGTCATGATGAAGCGAGAGCTGGTCGCTGTTCGAGAGGTTTTTCGAGTCCCTAAAGACATATGCCGCTTAGAGTGAGGAGTCGTCTCTGTCCGGCCAAGGCGTAGATAGCGCCCCGAACTCGGTCTTCCGAATACCAGGGGCTTCGCCGAAATTTAAAATTATAGAATTCTATGGCTAAGTGAGAGTGTTCACGCATTATAGTCCGATTGCCTTGTTCGTTGTGCTGAGCGCCTCCCTCGAAGGACCCAAACATGGGAAAAAGAGCGCTCAGGTTTATCCCCGAACACCCCAGCACTAGCGGCACAAGGGTAGAAGCCGACGACTCGCCATCTCTCATAATTGATAAACAGCCGCACAGAAGGTAATATTTTAAATTCCAACAGCATTGCTTAGCGCATATGAACAAGTTTTCAGCACACAGGACAAAACGAGCGAGTTTTACTCAAAAATTACATCTCTGGAACATTCATCCGCCACAAGGCAGGCACCCTTCAGAACATCCTTATAATAATTCTCGGGCTTGCAATGCTCTTTCCCCGGCGGTGGCCCGTCCTTCACAAGCTTCTCAGCATCCAGCTTGCCCCAGTGCACCTTAGCACGGGCAAGGGCCCTACGGGCACCTTCAATGCAGACGGAGCGCTTGATGACTTCGAGCCTTGGACATGCCTCCACCAGCCGCCGCATCAGCCCGAAATAGCTCCCAGGCTGAGCCTCTCCAGGCCACAGCCGAACTATGAGGCCCTTCATGGCCTGTTGGGCCGCCTTGTGGAGCTCGACCAGTTGCTTCAGCTGGTCGCTCAGGGGCACGGGGTGTCCAGCCTCAGCATACTGAGACCAGAACACCTTCTCTGTCGAGCGGCCCTCCTCGGCCCAATAGAATGCGGCGACATCGGACACGCTACGGGGAAGATCCGCGAACGTTCTTGGAGAGCTCCGGATTCGGGTAAGTAACAAGTAACTTACGTTTATGTGTTTGCTTTGCATAAAGAATGCCTTACCCGCCGCTATCTTCTTCACCTCATCCAACTCCTGGAGGGCCTTCTAGGATTCGGCCTTGGCAGACTTGGCATTTTCAATAGCCACCGCGAGCTCGGACGCTCGCGTATTTGAGTCAAGCTCCAAACTCTCATGTTTTTCCATGAGAGCCTGGAGCTCTTGCCGCATCTTGCCAACCTCGGCCTCATACTTCTCCCGCTTGGTGCGCTCCGTGGCCGCCGTCTTCTCGGCCTCGAGCAGCGCTTGCTTAAGGGTCGCCACCTCAGACGTGGCCCCTACAATAGCCACGATAATCCTGTCATTTTTTGCAATTGCACCTTTTTATATATATTTAAACAAGGTATTTCTTACCTTCCTTGTCCTCGAGCTGCTTCTTGACACGCCCGAGCTCTTGCTCGGACTGCTCGAGGTTCTGCTTTAGCATGTCCACTTCCGCAGTCTGTGCGGTTGACGCCAGCAGGGAAGCCTGCATATGCATATTGACTCTTTTTTGTTAGACTCCTGTGAATTTCATTTGATCCTCTATTCGGCTTTTCTTCCCGAATGCCAAACAGAGTATCAGGGGCTACTATCTATGCGGTAATATTATTTACACATTCTTTACTTACCTCAAAGCCTGTTAAAAGGCTAGCACAAGCTTCAGTCAGTCCGCTCTTGGCGGACTGAACCTTCTAGACCACCGCACTCATAATGGTGCGGTGCTCCTCGTCGATGGAGGCACCTTGGAGCGCCTCCAACAGATTGTCCGGCGCCTCCGGTTGGACGGGGGTCACCGGCACGGAGGGCTCGCTCCTCTCGGAAGGAGGTCGCCCGCCGGACTCTGGAACCTTTGAAGGTTCCGGAGCGGTGTCCGGCCTGGAGCCAGACTTGGAGCCCTGGGAGATTTTATCCCCTTCACCCCTGGAGTCTGGGAGGTCGCCTTGCGGCGCCTCCAGGACCACCTCCTCCTGGCTTGGAACCTGTTGAGACAACACTTCGGCGTCGTCCGTAGGGCAGGGGGAGGAAGCTGTCGGAAGCGAATTCACGTCCGACGAGTCCAGTGAACCGCTCAACGACGCGTCGAGCCGGTCTTTTGGTGGGCTGCATATTCGTATTCGACATAAGGGAAAGATGTGCAATAAAGGAATACTATGAATTACTCTGGTATCCGGATACTTACGATTTTGCCAGGGGCTTGGCCCTGTGCGGCCACTCCTCTTCGTCGTCGTCGGCGTCGGTGGAGTAGTCCGGAGGAAGGGTTTTCCCCTTCTTGGACCCTTCGGCCTCCCCAGTTGGGGCGGCCTTCCTTTTCTTCCCTTCCCCCGCTGGGGGGGAGAGGTCTCTTCTTCCTCCTCCTCGTCTTCGTGGGAGGAGTGCGTCTTGGAGCCGTCGGATGATGGATCCGACACCTCCTGGCGTCGGGCACTCTTTCGAGTCCCCGCGGCCTTCTTCTTGGCCTTCTTCTCCGGCACCACATAGGGTGCCGGAACTAGCAGCTTCGCCAAACGAGCGTCCGCTGGGCCTTCGGGCAAAGGAGCCGGACAGTTGATCTGTCTGGACGTCTCCTGCCAATCCTGTCAAAGGTAAGGGAGCTTAGATCCCGCATGGAGTCAATCTATAAAAAAACTGATACCCTGTAGAAGGTAAAAATAGCTTACCGCATGAGCATGATGTTGCATGCTGAATCCGCGATCCTCGGTAGCGGATGCGGGGGCCTCGACGCCTTTGAAAAGCACCTACCAGGCATCTTCGTACGTCGTGTCGAAGAGCCTGCTTAGAGTTCGGTGCCACGCCGGGTCGAACTCCCACAGGTTGAAAGCCCGTTGTTGACACGGGAGGATCCGGCGGATGAGCATAACCTGGACTACGTTGACAAGCTTGAGCTGCTTGTCCACCAGGGTTTGGACGCATGTTTGGAGTCCGGTCAGCTCTCCTTTTTTACCCCATGACAGGCCCGTCTCTTTCCAGGACGTGAGCCGCATTGGGGGTCCAGATCGGAACTCGGGGGCTGCGACCCACTTAGGGTCGCGCGGCTCGGTGATGTAAAACCACCCTGATTGCCACCCCTTCAGGGTCTCCACAAAGGAGCCCTCGAGCCATAAGATGTTGGGCATCTTGCCCACCATGGCGCCTTCGCACGCCGCCTGGTTGCCGCGCACCACCTTCGGCTTGACATTAAAAGTCTTGAGCCATAGGCCGAAATGGGGGCGGATGCGGAGGAAGGCCTTGCACACGACAATAAACGCCGAGATGTTGAGGACAAAGTTCGGGGCCAGATCGTGGAAATCCAGGCCATAGTAGAACATGAGCCCCCGGACAAATGGGTGGAGAGGGAAACCCAGTACGCGGAGGAAATGGGGGAGGAACACCACCCTCTCATGGGGCCTAGGGGTAGGGATGAGCTGCCCCTCTTCGGGAAGCCGGTGCGCAATGTCGTTGGACAAGTATCCGGCCTTCCTTAGTCTTTTGATGTGTCCCTCCATAACGGAGGAGACCATCCACTTGCCTCCCGCTCCGGACATGGCTGGAGAAGGTTGAGGTGGGGAGTGCGGACTTGGGCGCTGGAGCTCGAGTGCGCGAAAATGGATAGGCAAAGGCGGAAGAAGGCGTAGGTGAAAAGTTGGATCCTTATCCCCTTATATGGGTGGATGCGACTATGCGTCCCCACCAGCCTGGTAAAACTCGCTTATCTCCCAAGCGCCGTAATCAAAGGCGCGGTTGGGTTACCCATGCCCGTATTGATGAGAATCCCGGAATAAGGGGACACGATCTCTGCTTTAACAAGACGTGCCAAGGAAACCACCTCGCATAACACGCTGAGATGGGACAGTAAAACGATTCGAATAAAGGCTTGGCCATGGTGTGATGTCACACTACAGAATACGTCAGCAGATTAGATTTGTGTAAATATTATTCTCTCTATGGCAATATGTGGAAACTTATTTTGCAGAGCCGGACACTATCTTTGTGTTCAAAATCTTCTATGAAGTACTTGGAGGAGGAACCCGCCTTGCAATGCCGAAGACAATCTGCGCGCCGGACTCGTCGTCAGTGAAGCCTGGTTCAGGGGCTACTGAGGGAGTCCTGGATTAGGGAGTGTCCGGATGGCCGGACTATACCTTCAGCCGAACTCCTGGAATATGAAGATACAAGATTGAAGACTTCGTCCCGTGTCCAGAAGGGACTTTCCTTGGCGTGGAAGGCAAGCTTGGCGATACGGATATGTAGATCTCCTACCATTGTAACTGACTCTATGTAACCCTAACCCTATCCGGTGTCTATATAAACCGGAGGGTTTTAGTCCGTAGGACAACACATTCATACACAACAATCATACCATAGGCTAGCTTCTAGGGTTTAGCCTCTCTGATCTCGTGGTAGATCTACTCTTGTACTACCCATATCATCAATATTAATCAAGCAGGACGTAGGGTTTTACCTCCATCAAGAGGGCCCAAACCTGGGTAAAACTTCGTGTCCCTTGCCTCCTGTTACCATCCGGCCTAGACGCACAGTTTGGGACCCCCTACCCGAGATCCGCCGATTTTGACACCGACACTGGCCTTGGTAGCGGGCTGTAAATGGGCTATATGCGAACAGGCCATTAACAGGCTTTCCATGGGTCGGCCCGCCACCTTTTGACCAAGCCAACGGGCCGGCCTTTTCACAGGAATGGGCCTCTGTTGGGCCGTGCCACGTGTCGACGTATCATAGGCGCCTTCTGTCCAATGAGTGGATGACATCTGTCCCAACGATGAGCCGACATGTGTTTCCTCCAGCCAGTGATGATTTTACACGTGGAAAATCCCCATTGGTCGGGGCTGTTAATGGGTTATCGGATCCAAAACCCGACCCGATAGCTTAACGGCGTTCCGTTACGGTGGATGCCATGTGTCGATCACCCTTGACGAAAGCACTTCTGTGACGCACGATTTATCGTCATGGAAGTGCACACTTCCGTGATGATAATTTTGGTAATGTCATGGAACACTTCTACGACAGCACAGGTATGACTATATTGATTCTGTCAGAAAATCGTCATGGATGTACATGCATGACAAAAAACGCGACCTACTGTGACAAACACGTATCATCACGGAAGTGTATTTTTTTTGTAGTGTCCGCCACTTCGCCGGGCTCCTTCTCCTCCCCCACGGCGCCTGCTGTGGTCACCAACTCCTCCTCCTCCGCTGCCTCCACTCTGCCGTTCGTCTTCGGCACCACCCCCTCCCTTCTCAGTGGCTCCTCCGGCGCCTCGGGCTCGCAGTTTGCCCCCCTCTTTAACTCCGGCGCCCTCGCTCCCCCCACTGTCCCTGCGCCACGTCTGTCGATCTACAACGACCACATCACCAATCAGATCAAATTCCTTCTTAACCCCGCTGATCACAATTACCACAAATGGAAGAATTTCTTTCTCATGGTCCTTGTTCGCTACGGCATGTCCTACCTCATCGAGCACCCGCCCCCTCCCAATGCCACTTCCGCGTACCTCAAGCTCGACACCCATGTCGTCCTGTGGATCTACGCCACCCTCTCTGATACGATGTGTGACCATGTCGTTGGCGCCGCCACCACCTTCGCTCTTTGGCACAAGATCAAGGATTTCTTCCTCGCCAATCGCGCCGCACGCTACATGATTCTCAATCGCTAGTACCGCAACCTCAAACAAGGCGATCTCTTGGTTTCCGAATACGTGCGCCGCATCAAGCTCCTCAGTGATGGCTTGGCTAACATCAATCACGCCGTCACTGAGGTGGATCTCACCACCCAATTTCTACATGGCCTCGACAAGCGGCTCGACACCATCCGCGTCATCCTCGGCGATTAGGGCCTCCCCTTTGACACCGTTCTCTCCCGGGTCATCCTTGCCGAAGAGTCCCAAGAACAGCGCGCGGCCGAGGAAAGCGCCTCGGCCTTCGCTCTGTCCGGTGGTGGATCCGCTAGTGCCAGTTCCAGCACGGGCGTCCGCGCCGCCACCAATCGGGGTGATCGCCCCTCCGACCGCTCCAACGACCGTGACGGTGGTGACCGTGGTGGCCGCGGCGCTCCTCATCCGCCCACTCCACCAGCTGGTCGTGGTCGTGGTGACCGCGGTGGCCGTGGCCGTGGCGACAACTCCGGGTGCAATCCGCCCCCTCCTGCAGCGCCCTTCACCGGCTACTTCGCCCCCTACGGCATGGCGTTGCCGCCCCCGCGTTCCGGCTGGGTTCCGCCCAATGCCGCCAGCGTGCTCGGGCCGCGTCCCGGCTCCCATGCGCAGGCATATCCCGTGTACCAGCACGGTCCTCTGCCACCACCAACCTACAACTCCGCCCAGCAGCCATCTTGGGAACATGTTGTGATGCTCAACGCCGCGTACAGCAATGGCAGCTTCCCCTCCAACCCCACGCCCGAGTGGTACCTTGACAGTGGTGCTTCCTCCCACGTGACAGGCAATCCAGGTAATACCAAGTATGCATGCACACACAGTACTAGTCGGCATTATCCATCACACGCATGCAATATTTTTGTTCTGGTCGGTCTCTCATGCATGCACACACACACACACACCTCCCCCTCTCCATCATATCGGGCATTCTTTATCTCTCACATGCATGTGCAACGATCGATGTTCCTCTATGTGTGTGTATATATTGCGGTTCTTTAAAGCATGTTCGCTCTTCCATTCTTGTCGGCAATGGGCATCATATCCCCGTCACAGCCACCAGATCCACCACTCTCCCCCTATGACTTTCGTCTCACCGACGTGCTTGTCTCTCCCAACATCGTCACTAGTCTTATTTATGTTCGTCGTTTTACTAAAGAAAACTCTTGTTCCATTGAATTTTACCCTTGTGGTTTTCTTGTGAAGGATCTTCGCACTCGGAAGGTGCTCCTGATCTAGCAACGGCGACCTCTATCCCTTTCTTGGCAATAACAGCGCTCCACCAGCCGCCCTCACCATCTCCACGCCGGACTTGTGGCATCGCCGGCTTGGGCACCCCGGCGCACACTCTCTGTCCACATTAGCGAAGGATTTTCTCAACTCTTGTAATAATGCAGCCCTTGTTCAAGAATTCATCCGATTAACCAGTTAACTTGCCGATTAATCCCTACTCATAGGGTCCCCGAGTAGCTGATTACCCGATAAATCATCCGATTAATTGATTAAATGGCTGATTAACTTGCTGATTAGCCTATTAATCCCCTACTCACCAGCCGACCGAGCAGCTACCAGTTAACGATTTCCTCAACAATGAATGCAGCACACTCTCCGTGTAATGCTTGTCAGTTAGGCCGTCAACCGCGCCTTCCCTTTTCATCCTCCTTTAGCAAAACATTTGCACCGTTCGATTTGATTCATAGTGACTTGTGGACGTCACCCGCTGTAAGCTTCTCCGGTTTTCAATATTATTTAGTTGTGCTTGATGATTTCACACGCTACTCTTGGACCTTTCCCATGCGCCAAAAATCCAACACCTCTACTATCCTACAGCGGTTCTTTACCTTTGTCCACACACAGTACAATGTTATCATTAAGGCTATGCAATGTGATAATGGTGGCGAATTCATCAAATCATCCCTCTGCTCCTTCTTCTCCTCCAACGGTGTCGTCTATCGCTTCTCTTGCCCTCACACCTCTCCCCAAAATGTCAAGGCAGAATGTCTCATCCGCACCACCAATGACATCATCCGCACTCTTCTTCTCCAAGCCAACCTCACTCCCCCTTTTGGGTGGAAGCACTACACACAGCCACATATCTTCTCAACCGCCGCCCTTCTCGTGCCATTGTGGATCACACACCCTTCTTTCTTCTCCAAGGTGTTCATCCCACATATGACCATCTTCGCGTATTGGGTTGTCTATGTTTTCCCAACACATCCGCCACCATGCCACATAAACTCTCCCCTCGCTCCACATGCTGCATCTTCTTGGGTTACCCTCTCGAGCATAAGAGATATAGATTTTTGATCTAGCTACTCGTCGCGTCATTGTTTCTCGCCACGTCATTTTTGACGAAACCTCCTTTCCCTCCGTACCACCCTCTGCATGGCCACAAAGTCCCCCAGCTACACCTGATCCCGTGCGCCCAACCATCCCAGCCGAATCCTCCTCGGATCTAGTGCCCACCTCATACTGGCCCCGCCACCCACCTATGCCCGCCCGCATCGCTCCCCCCCCCCCCCGCAGGCCTCCACTCACCGCTCGGTCCCACCACTCCTCCCGACCGGTCTCGCGCACCACCTCGCCCGGATCCCGTGGCACCCTGCCCTCGTTCCCTGTGCCTGCCTCCACCCACACCCCTCTAGCGCGATCCACCTCGCCTTCCGCGCCTGTCGGCTCTGCTGGCCCTGCCTCCGCGGACTCCGTGCCCGCTCCCTCTGCGCCATCAGCCCCAGGCCCCACCGAATCTGCCTCGGCCTCCGAGGCATGCACGGCCAGTACTCCTTCGCCACGTCTCCCTCGCCATGCACAACCCACCGAGCCCCCAGGTAACTCCCACAAGATGATCACCAGGGCCAAACATGGTTACTGTATGCCTAAAAAGCTTTTTCTCGCTGACTCCTCCACACCAGCCATTTCTCCCGTACCTCCCACCTACAATCTGCTCTCCGAGACCCCAATTGGCGCCATGCAATGCAAGAGGAATTTAATGCTTTAATCAACAATTCTACTTGGTCTTTGGTGCCTAAGCCTGCAGGTGTGAACATTGTCACGGGGAAGTGGATCTACCGGCACAAGTTTCATTCGGATGGCTCCTTGGCATGGTACAAAGCTCGTTGGGTTGTCCGTGGCTTCACTCAACAAGAGGGCATTGACAATGATGAAACATTTAGCCCAATGGTCAAGCGAGCTAGCATTCGCGTTGTGTTGTCTCTTGCCACCTCCAGCTCCTGGCCCATTCACCAATTGGATGTCAAAAACGCCTTCCTCCATGGCGACCTCAAGGAGACGGTGTACTGCTCCCAACCAGCTAGATTTATTGATTCTTCTCATCTCGATCACGTTTGTCTCCTGCGTAAGTCCCTCTATGGCTTGAAACAAGCCCCCCGCATGTGGTTTTTTTAAATAAAACTTGAACTTTATTAATTAGAAATAATTGTTACATCATCCATAAGAAGAGGTACAATATCCTTCATCGGCTCCTCAAACCAATCCCTAGTGGCAAAAAAATTGCTAACCTAGCTATTTCATGGGCCACTCTATTTGCTTCCCTATTATAGTGTTCAAATTTAACTCTAGGAAAATCACAAGCCAAAAAGTAACAATCATCAAAAACTGCAGTTGCCGCTCCCGCCGAGTGTCCTACATTTTTCATTATGTCGATCACTTCCATGTTATCTGAGTTTACAACAAGGCGATTGCAGCCCGCCTTCTGTGCTAGGAATAAACCAAATTTAAGAGCCAGAACTTCAGCTGTTAATACATTATCACACCAATCAATCCTCCAGTTTCCTCCAACGATGAACCTTCCCTTATCATCTCTCAAGACCACACCAGTTGTACCTTGAAGGAGATCATGATCGAAAGCGGCATCAACATTCAGCTTCACAAATCCCCTAGGAGGGATACTCCATCCCCCTATTTTATGAGTTGCCTTAGGGGAATATGCACTGACATAGTTTGTCGTTATAGCACGAGCCCCCATCGAAGTTTGATTTGCATCCTGTAACTTTCCTTCATGGACCAATTGACATCTATCCCACCATAGATACCAAGCTGTAATAGCTATTAACTCATGTGCATTCTAGATGCCCTTAATGTTTAATTCCTGATCTTTCATAAGGAGTAAGAATTCTAGCACCGCCTCTCCCGCGCGGTCAACAATACAGGCTTTATGGATCATCTCTTGTAGACCTAATTTTCCCCAAACTTCTTTTGCCTTCTAACACTGAAACAAGACGTGTTTTGTATCCTCCGGTCCATTTGAGCATGAAGGGTAAATGGGTGAAACTTTTATATGTCTGTTAGCAAGTGCAACTCGGTATGGGAGGGTACCACGCAGTGTACGCCATATGAAAATTTTAATTTTTGCTAGGCAGGATAGTCTCCAAATCTTACCCCATATAGGGTTGACATTGGTTCTACCCATTCCGTTTGCGTGTTCTAATTTTTTCCATGTTGTTGGTTTCATTCTTCCAAATAAGCTGACCGAACAGTGAACTTATCATTTTTTGTATGGCTCCAAGCAATGAAGTCAGGCATATTACCCATGGGAAGTGGAATTGCTAATACCCTTTGAGCATCAATTGGCCATAACGTTTGTCTCACCAAATCTTCATCCCAAGAATTCGTGACTGGGTCAATAAGATCACACACTTTTGATAGTATTTGTCCCCTTCTATGAGTAATAATTTTCCTATTCGCACAGTTAGGAATCCATGCATCTCTCCGTATATCAATATTATGTCCATTTCCAACTCGCCAGATATAACCATTTTTCAGACAGTTCACTCCCGCCATGATACTTTGCCAAGTAAAAGAGCGGCCCTTTTTTAGATTTTCACTCATTAAATCACCATCCGGAAAATATTTAGGTCCCAAAATCCTAGCTCATAAAGACCCAGAATTATCAAGTAGACGCCATGCTTGTTTGGCTAACAATGCCAGATTAAAACAGTGGATAACTCGGAACCCCATACCTCCTTGGTCTTTTGGGACGCACATCTTCCACCACGCCATCCAATGCATTCTCTTCTGGTTGTCCTCGTCACCCCACCAAAATTGTGACATCGCGTCAATGATTCCCTTACAAGTTTTTTTTAGGAATTTTAAAGATGGACATGGCATAAGCTAGGATAGCTTGTACAACAGATTTGAGCAAAATTTCCTTCCCACCCGTCGATAGCAATTTTTCTTTCCATCCACTGATTTTAATAACAATTCTATCAATAAGGAATTGGAAACAATCACTTTTGTCCATACCCACATTTGCAGGCAAACCCAAATACTTATCGTTAAGTGCTTCAGTCATAATATTCAAAATTGTACAGATTTGCGCCTTGTCTTCTACCTTGGTATTGGGACTGAAGAATATACTAGACTTCTCAACACCCACCATCTGCCCCGAGGCCGCACAATAGGAGTTTAAAACTGATTTCAACGCCTCTGCATTCATAACATTTGCTTTCATAAGGATCAGCAAATCATTTGCAAAGAGAAGGTTTGAAATCGGTGGTGCATCCATGCTAACCTTTATTCCTGAGATGTTCTCATTCTCCACTGCATTCGCTAATAGAGCGGTCAGCCCCTCTGTACATAATAAGAATAAGTATGGAGATAGAGGGTCTCCCTGCCTTAATCCTTTAGTAGGTTTAAAACTCTTAGTTTCTTCTATATTAAACCGGGCCCAGTACTCCACTGAGGTTACACATTGCATAATCAAGTTTACCTAGTTTTCTTGAAATCCCAATCCGAGCATAATCGCCTTGAGAAAAGGCCACTCTACTCGGGCATAAGCTTTGTGCATATCCAGTTTAATAGTACACAGACCCTCTTTACCATTCCTTTTTTTGTTAATAGTATGGAAGCATTCATATGCCACTAATATATTATCTGTAATCATTCGTCCTGGCACAAACGCACTCTGAGTTGTGCTGATAATGTTTGAAAGGATTATCTTCAAACGGGCTGCGATCATTTTTGAGATTACCTTATACATGACATTACACAGACTAATTGGTCGAAATTGAGTTACCTTTTCGGGAGAATTAATCTTTCGGATCATTACAATTGTAGTCTCATTCCAACCATCACAAATAGTACAAGTATTCACCGCCCGGAGTACCTCTTCTATTAGGTCATCCCCTAATATGGGCCAAAATCTTTTATAAAAAATAGCATGTAACCCATCCGGACCCGGTGCTTTTAAATCTCCAATATCGAAAAGGGCCTTCTGAACCTCCTCGGCCGTGTAAGGGGCTAGAAGAGCATTATTCATTTATCTGTTACTTTCCTTTTGACAAGAGATAGGACCCTCAGGTCAGGTTGATTAACTTCCGAGGTGAAGAGTCTTGAGAAGTATCCCATAATATGGTTCTTCATCTCCTTATCTTGCACCTAGACACCGTTTTCACCAAGCAATTTTTTTATCTGATTTCTCTTTTTTCTAGCCGTTGCTGCATTGTGAAAAAGGGAGGTATTACGATCGCCATGTAATAGCCAGTTTGCACGACCCCGTTGTACCCAGTAGATCTCCTCTTGCTCTAGTAGATTTTCGACAAGGACTAGAATCTCCTTCTGTCGCACTTGAGACTCCATGTTGATCGGTCCTCTTTTCCATGTACGATCAGCGACGGACGGTCCAATACCTAACATCTTTGCTTTATCCCAGGCTGTACGTACTATTTCCCCAATTGTCTCTTCTTTCAACCATCGAGCTTCAAACTGTTTTATTCGTCTCTTTGGTTGTTCAAAAATATTTCTGTCGTAATATTCCGTATCGAGGATGAGAGGCCGATGATCAGAGTGCATATGTTCTTCATTTACAATTGCAGCCCGAGGAAATTTGTTTGCCCACTCCACATTACAGACCCCGCGATCAAGTATTTCCCTAATTTCGCCTCTCCTCCAAGTAAACAGATCACCAATACAGCCCATGTCTTCCAGACCTCATTCTCCCAAACAATTACGAAAGTCCCTCATCATAGCATTAGGCCTCGCATTACCCCCTTCCTTTTCTGAAGAAAGTAAAATCTCTTTAAAATCTCCCAAAGTCACCCATGGGTGGTTGCCCTTCTGGTGCAAATTGCGAATATCATCCCAAGAACGTGTACGCTTACTCCAACTTGGATGTCCATAGAAACCTATAAATCGCCATTGTACTACATTCTCACTGATAAAAAGCACATCAATAAAATTATTCAACACATAGTTCAAAACGACTTTATTCATCTTATGATAAAACAAAAGGAGGCAACCGGCCCGACCATCACTCTCCACTACAAACATCGAATCAAAATTTAAAACACGACATAGCTCATCAGCTTTACATTTATTCAAATGAGATTCAGAAAGAAAAATTAACTCTGCCTTGGTTCGCTCTTGTAGATCCAAGAGCTCACGAACTGTCGTGGAGGAGAGGATACCGCGGCAAGTCCAACTTATGATTTTCATTTGGCTCGGCGGTCCTCCTCCTCTGAGGCCGCCGAAGCGCCAACATTTTCCTTTTCTTCCCCAACTGATTCCCTCTCCTTCTGCTCAAAGTCCTCCTCCTTCTCATCTGTCTCCTTCGCTACATATGTGATCACACCCTCCGCATTCTTAACTGTCTCCACCCTACCCGTACACACACGCTTGGAGGAAACGTCTGTTACATCCATATCGCCATATAGTATGTGCTCATAACTATCCATATGTTTCTCAAAAGAGAATTCTATATCACTACTCGTACGACGTTTGTCTACTGCGTGTCTCCTTTTTTCCCTATGGTTTTTTTTGCGGGCCTCCTCAGCTCCCACGGCCACTCCTACACTCTTTTCTTTTTTTCCCTTGCTCTTTTGGTGACCCTGCATACTAGTTTTTGCAGCATTGAAAGTAAATCAAATATCAGCTGATTGGTCCGCCTTGGATGAGGTAGCAAGGCGGGTTGCCACAGCTCCCGAAAGAGCTTCCGGGACGCCTGGCTGGAACAACAGCTGCTCTTTCTAAAACTCAGCCGCTATGATGGGTTGTTCACTAGTGGCCGAGCACCTGCAGAATAAAATTTGGGCCAGCCGACCAAGGTCTTCTCTTGATTCTTCTGTACAACATAGTGATTCCCAGCAGCAGCAGCAACAGCATTCACCCGTGGGGCATTGGTACTGTGCATCCGCTTTGTTGCATGGCCCTCCTGGCCATGCAAAGCCATGTGCATTGCCAGCCCCTGGCCCTCCTGGCCAAGGTTGGCTGGAGCAGAGGGCGCCCTTGCCTGGTTCACCTGACTAGTAGCAACATCTAAGAGCACCGATGAGGGAGCCCCAGCATCCCGGCCCTCCTGGCCTAGCATGAAGACGGCCATGGCTGCCGATTTTGCGGGATTAACAGCCTCCTTTTCGGAGACCGTGAGAGCGCTCACCGCCGAGGCCACCTTGACGACGTCCATCGTCTTCGCAGCTTTGTTGATGTCGATGCCGGTGATCGAGGCCTTCTCACCACGCGATGAGCTCCCAAACATAAGAGCTCTTTTACTTGCACCTTGGCCTTTCCAGTAGGCTTCTACGCTAAGATTTTTAGGATAGCTAGCTACTCTTTTATCACTTGGGATGTTACAAAATCTCTCGGATGTATGACCTACAATCCCACAACACTCGTAGTACAAAGGTAATTTTTCATATCTTACATCATATTTGACTATCTTTGAACTACCCAAAGGAGTAAACTCGATTGTACTCTTTAGAGGTTCATGCAATAAAACTTCCACCCGCACCCGCAAGAATTTTTCAACAATGACATGGTTGCGGTGTGACACCACAAGCACCTCCCCTAATTGATCCCCAAGAGTCCAACCCATGCTCTCAGTCTTACGCTCAAAAGGGAGGTCACGTACCTGGGCCCAAATGGCCATTACTCCAAGGTAAACCTCGGTTGGGTCGCCCTTGTCGTCGAACTTAGCAAAGACAACACCGTCCCGCTTATAGTGCCACGGATGTACCTTTAGCACGAACCGTCGGTCACCCTCGTTGGCAAGGTTGAGGATAAACCTTCCGTCATCGGAGTCCACCTCTTGTACAATGACCACTCCTTGGTGCTTCCATGTCGTCGCCCGAAGCTCATCGACGATGGCGCGCAAATTTGCTTGGAAAAGGGACAAGAGGCGTCCGACCACGAGGTGGCCGCTGACGGCCTTGCGCGCCGCCTCCATGTCGATGATGAGAGGGAGACCCTCGCCTCTATGGTGCCTCGACGCCGACTTCCCTCCACAGTCAGGAGTGCCCGAAAGCACAGAAGCTCCGGCACCCAAGAGTGATGGCGGTGAGCGCACCCCCCCCCCCCCCCAGCCGGTGCCGTCACTCCGCTTGGGTTCGCCTCCTTGGTCAGTTCTGCCGCTTCTCGCCTCCCCATATCCTCACCCTTGTTTGCCATGCCACTCAATGCTGAGCCCCAACAGAGCGAGAAAACTACAGGTAGTAGAGAGCATAAATTGGAAGAACTTTGAGACGAACAGAGTCTCCCACAAATCCTACAAATATAGCACCCTCTACGTCTAGCCCTTACGTCCAATAGGGAATAATGGCTAGCCTTAATGAGATAAGAAAGACCATAATTTTGCCGTTTCCAAACAAATGCAGCGTTAATCTCTCTGTTGTCAACAAAAGAAATAAAAACCGCACAAGAAATCCACCATAATTTTGCAGCTTCCATAGATAGAATCAATGATATGGATGAACCCCCTGATTTCGCTCACTACTTTCCAATCTAGGGGAATAAATCACCAAAACATTAGGTAACAAAGACAGATCCTCCCCTATCCCCGTATTTTCCTCCAAATCACAGACCACCGAATCCGTGGAAGTTATGGCGCCTTCTGTCCCGATCGGTTCTACCCCATATAGATCAGAGGGGATCTCACCATCCAAATTGCAGAACAAATTCTCCATTCTTCTCCTTGATTGCTGAGGCACCATAGGGGATTCTTCGCCCACTAGATTATTCGCCTTGATCTCCGCCGAAACTCCTCCCACTATTCGCTGAAGAGGCCCCCGACGAGGCCGGCTTCAGGAGAGATAGACCCATTTTCCGGCGGGGCCGCCGGTGTCGGTGCCGAGGCCGCCATCTACACACGCTCGAACTCCGTCGTCGCCAGATCGCATGGGCGATCACGGGAGCCCCCGAGGTTTTTTTACAAAAGTACCTAAAAGTGTCCCCGCACATGGTTTCTTCGTTTCAAGGCATTCTTGTTATCTCTCAGTTTTTCTACCGCCAAGAGTGACTCTTCCTTGTTCATACTTCATCGTGGCTCTTCACTTGCTTACTTGCTTGTGTATGTCGATGATATCATTCTTACCGCCAGCACCACGCAAACCTTAACCACCATCATTGATGCTCTCAAACGTGAGTTTTCCATGTCAGACCTTGGTCCCCTCCATCACTACCTAGGCATCAATGTCACACCCAACTCCTTCGGTGTATTTCTCCATCAACAGCAATACACCCTTGAGATTCTTGAACGAGCTAATATGCTTCACTGTAAGCCCGTGTCCACTCATATCGACACCACTTCCAAACTATCTTCCCATGATGGTCGCCTCCTCTCCAAACCCCACATACTACCGAAGCTTAGCTGGAGCGCTCCAATACCTCACTCTCACTTGCCCAGATATAGCCTATGCGGTGCAACAAGTTTGTCTCTTCATGCATGAACCCCGTGACACCCACATGCAGCTCATCAAACAGATTCTTTGGTACCTCCAAGGCACTTCGCACTATGGCATCCAGTTCTTCCGGTCCTCCTCCACGTACCTCCTCACATATACTGATGCTGATTGGGCGGGTTGTCCCAATACCCGCAAGTCCACCTCAGGGTTTTGTGTTTTCCTTGGCACCAATATCATCTCTTGGTATTCCAAGCGTCAACCGACCGTGTCACATTCGAGTGCAAAGGCAGAATACCGTGGTGTTGCCAACTGCATTGCTGAATCTTGTTGGCTTCGTCAACTCTTGCATGAGCTCAAGCATCCGCCTACGCATGCTACCGTCATCTACTTTGACAACATCAGTGCCTCCTACCTCGCCTGCAATCCGGTGCAGCATCAGCGGACTAAGCACGTCGAAATTGATCTACACTTTGTTCATGATCGTGTTCCTTGGGCGAAGCTCGCGTGCTCCATGTCCCCTCCAGTTCCAAGTTCACTGAACTCTTCACCCAAGGGCTACCATCACTGGTTTTTCATGAGTTTCGTGCTAGCCTGAACGTCCTTCCACACGGCGTTCCGGCTGAGGGGGGTGTTAAACTGTACATGTACACTTTGTATTCTTTCTGTTGTAAGTGGCTGAGTCCACCCCTACTTTGTAGGATCGGCAGCGCTCGTGGCCTGCGTGCCTCAATTCTAGGAGCGCTAGCCTTCCATATATGTTGTACATTGCAACTGATTCAATCAAGGAGAGAATCATGATGATGTAGGGTAGAACCCTAATCGGCCGATCTTTCAGAAAAGGAGCGAATCCCGCGATGAACACGAAGAAAACGAGGAGGGAAACGAGGGAAAACACAAGGGAAACACAAGAGGAACACTCAAACTAACAAGAACAAGTCACACATGTGCTAGATTCTCAAGTACAAAGGGGAAATACACGATCCAAAGTCAACAACGGACGATACACGGTAGCCGGTCTTCTCCGTGAGGAGGTCTTGATGTTCTTCCCTAAAGAGGGGTCTTGAATCCGCTTGGGGGATCTTCTCCATAGGAGGCTTGAATCTCCAAGGAGAAGGTAACCAAGTGGACGAGCAAAGCTCTCACACGATATATGAGCTAATCCTTTGCTGACCCTAGAAAGTTGGACGAGGTGGAGTATATATAGTCTTAGTGCAAAAGAGGGGGGCGAAGGGGTACATGGGCTGCGGCCCAACTCGAAACGGTGCTCAGGCGTCGGACGTCCGAGGGTCACCGGTCGTCCAGAGGCTCGCGAGGGTCCGGACGTTCGGTGCGTGTCGAACGTCCGTAGATTCTTCTTGGGTGGTCTTCGGTCGGACGTCCGGTCGGGGTCGGTCGTCCGAGGGTCGTCGGTCGTCTGGGTGGCGTCGGACGTCCGTCTGTTTTGGCTCGGATGTGGCAGTGTTGGTCGTCCGGAGGGGTCCGGACATCCGGAGCCTGGAGGTCGTCGGACGTCCGGAGCCTGGAGACTTTGATCTTCTCTTCTTCTTCGTCTCCATCTTCACGTCCATCTTCCTCTTCCTCTTCACCTTGCTCCTTAGCTTCTCCATGTGTAACGCCCACGATGCGGCTATATCTCCCACGTGTCGAATCACGACTTAGAGGCATAACCGCATTGTAAGCAATGTCGCAAGTGAGGTAATCTTCACAACAACCCATGTAATGAATAAGGAAAAGGAGTACATAGTTGGCTTACACTCGCCACGTCACAGAATAGCATAAATATCATTACATTCATCCAGATACACTCAAGGTCTGACTACGGAACAAAAATAAAGAACAACCCCAAATGCGACAAAGTCCCCGATCGCCCCAACTGGGCACCACTACTGATCGTCTGGAAAAGAAACGTAGTATCGTCCTGAGTCCTCATCGAACTCCCACTTGAGCTTAGTCGAATCACCTAGAGCGGTATCATCGGTCCCTGCATCTGGTTTTGGAAGTAATCTGTGAGTCACGGGGACTCAGCAATCTCACACCCTCGCGATCAAGACTATTTAGGCTTATAGGAAGGGTAAAAGGTATGAGGTGGAGCTGCAGCAAGCAACTAGCATATATGGTGGCTAACATACGCAAAAGAGAGCGAGAAGAGAAGGCAAAGGCACGAACGAGAAACTATGATCAAGAAGTGATCCTAGTACAACCTACGTTCAAGCATAACATGAGACCGCGTTCTCTTCCCGTACTCCACCGAAAAGAGACCATCACGGCCACACACTCTGTTGATTCATTTTAATTAAGTTAAGTTTCAGGTTATATACAACCGGACATTAACAAATTCCCATCTACCCATAACCGCGGGCACGGCTTTCGAAAGATCATATCCCTGCAGGGGTGTCCCAACTTACCCCATCACAAGCTCTCACGGTCAACGAAGGATATTCCTTCTCCCAAGACAATCCGATCAGACTCGGAATCCCGGTTACAAGACATCTCGACAATGGTAAAACAAGTCCAGCAAGACCACCCGCTGTGCCGACAAATCCCGATAGGAGCTGCACATATCTCGTTCTCAGGGCACACCGGATAAGCTAAGCGTACGGAAGCCAACGTAACCCAAGTTGCCAAGGCACGGCCCCGCACGGTGCTCTGGGTTGGACCAACACTTAGATAAGCACTGGCCCGGGGGTTTAAAATAAAGATGACCCTTGAGTCCGCGAAACCCAAGGGAAAAAGGCTAGGTGGAGAATGGTAAAAACAAGGTTGGGCCTTGCTGGAGGAGTTTTATTCAAGGCGAACTGTCAAGGGATTCCCATAATAACCTAACCATGTAAGGAACGCAAAATCAAGGAACATAACACCGGTCTGACGGAAACTAGGGCGGCAAGAGTGGAACAAAACATCAGGCATAAGGCCGAGCCTTCCACCCTTTACCAAGTATATAGGTGCATTAAAATAGACAAGATATAATAATGATATCCCAACAATAAACATGTTCCAACAAGGAACAAACTCCAATCTTCACCTGCAACTAGCAACGCTATAAGAGGGGCTGAGCAAAGCGGTAACATAGCCAAACAACGGTTTGCTAGGACAAGGTGGGTTAGAGGTTTGACATGGCAATATGGGAGGCATGATAAGCAAGTGGTAGGTATCGTAGCATAGGCATAGCAATAGAGCGAGCATCTAGCAAGCAAAGATAGAAGTGATTTCGAGGGTATGGTCATCTTGCCTGCAAAGTTCTCCGAGTTGACGTTAGCTTGATCCTCGTAAGCGTACTCAATGGGCTCCTCGATCACGTATTCATCTCCCATCTCTACCCAAAGCAAGAACAACAAGCAAAGGGAGACACAATCAACCACGTGCAATGCACAAACAACATGATGCAAAACATGGCATGATATGCGGGACATGATATGCGATGCATATGCATGTTTTGGAAAGGAAAGATTGAACCTGGCCTCAACTTGGAAAACCAAGAGTGCCACTGGAAGGAGGAGTTGATTTCGGTCGAAATCAATATAAAGATCACCGGAATCGGATGCACGGTTTGCAAATGACAAGCAAAACAAATATGGCACCGATCTGCGATTAACAGCACGAGGCCATCTAAATGCATCAAGAACAACATGCTACAGCACTCTAACATAGCATCAAAATACATGGAAGGGATCCACTCAAGATGCTTGACAAAAGATGAACACTGAGCTACGGCTAATTCACTCAATAGCAGGTTCAAACAAGCATGGCAAAAGTGAAAAAGATATCAGGTTACAGACTTAGTGGGAATAACAAGTCAGGAATTTGATATCAGGAAGCAATGTTTAGAGCAAGGTAACAACATGCTACAAGAACATATCATGGAAAAGCAAGGCATGGCATGAAGCTACTCAAATCATACAACAAAAGTCCCTTACTGACCTTAAGCCAAAAGGGATCAGAAAATACAATGGCAACCATGTGAACATAGCAATTATCGTTAACAGATTCAGACTTAGTAGAAAACTGGAACATGGCAAAACAGATATCAAGTAGGCATGTTTACGAGCTCGATGCACTCACCACAAAGCATTGCATGAAAAACTAAGCATACACCCAGCAAGTAGACATGGCATAGAAGCTAGACATGGCAAGAACAACAACATAGAATGTATGGATCAATTACAACAAGCTCGGCAAAAATGCTTAACATGCAAACATTCTACCAGGAACGTTTTATAGCAAAAGTAGAGCTTGATTGACTCAAGCTAGGGTGCTCAATAATTGAAAACAAAGACATGTATGGATAGAGCACCACAATATCTACAAAACATCCTTACTGATCATGCTCAAAATAGGCATGGATCACTGGGTAGCAACATGAATACATGGTATAAAAATATAAACAGGGCAATGACAGAATATTTCTAAGTCCCTGAAATCAGCAACATTACTAGGTCTACTTTGCATGCTTGTGCTAGTCACCACAGAGATCACAAAAATACATGGCATACACCCCTGTAAAGATGGCATGGCATACTTCAAAACACATGTAGAGCTCAAGTTCATAGGAGGCACACATCAATCATGGCAAAAATGACAAATGTCCAAATACTGATATGAGTCTGAAACTAACAGAAACTAGCACTCTTCCAACAGAATTTAGGGCATCAAGATGAGCTCAAATGAACATGATGCAATGAGATGAAATGAAGTACTCGTCGAGACGAACATTTCATTATGCTACACTCCCAAAACGGAGCCATGGATGATGAGTTATGACGCTGCGAAGAATGCACAAAATTACTGGGACAGGAGAGAAAGTCAAC
This sequence comes from Triticum urartu, assembly GCF_056163025.1. Classification (NCBI taxonomy): domain Eukaryota; kingdom Viridiplantae; phylum Streptophyta; class Magnoliopsida; order Poales; family Poaceae; genus Triticum; species Triticum urartu. The sequence continues at coordinate 160,319,331 of NC_141878.1, read as the reverse complement.
CCTCGAGAACTAGGGTTCGCACACGTCACGAGGTCGCCGGATCCGAGCTCGCCGAAGGAGGGCCGGATCCTCGCCGGAGAGGGGCGCGGGCGCCGGATCCGGGCGTGGGGACGCCGGATCTGGCCGGCAGCGGGGCGGCACCGGTGGTTGGAGGAAGAGGCGGACATCGCCAGGCGGCGAAGGGCGGCAATCGCCGGCGAGGGGCATCGACAGCTGCACGGCAAAGTGGCGGAGGCGGACGGGCGGCGCAAGGGTGGAGGAGAGGCGCGGCGGGGCGCGGCCCGGTGGCGGCGCAGGAGGGCCGGCCGCGGGCTTCCGCAGGCCGCGGCGGCGGACGACGCGGTGGCGACAGGTGGCGGACTCTGGTTGGCGGCGGCAGGAATGTCCGGCGCGCCCGGACACGTCCGGCGCGCGGAGAGACGAGGGAAACTAGGGTTAGGGTAGGAAGATCCGAAATTTTCGGGGGGAGGCTAGTTTTATAGGTAGAGGGAGATATGAGGCTCCAAATGAGGTGTGGTTTTCGGCCACGCGATCGTGATTGAACGATCTAGATGATGGAGGAGGTTTAGGTGGGTTTTGGGCTACTTTGGAGAGGTGTTGGGCTGCAACACACATGAGGCCTTTTCGGTCCCTCGGTTAACCGTTGGAGTATCAAACGAAGTCCAAATGGTACGAGACTTGACAGGCGGTCTACCGGTAGTAAACCAAGGCCGCATGACAAGTCTCGTTCCAATCCGAGAACGTTGGACACCCGCACACAAAAAGAGGTAGAAAGGGACACCGGAGGACATAGGAGCGCCAGAATGCAAAATGGACAACGGGGAAAAAGCTCAGATTTATGAGACGAACGCGTATGCAAATGCAATGCACATGATGACATGATATGAGATGCATGACAAAGACAAAAGCACACGAAGACAAAAACCCGACAACGAGGAAATATCATAACTTAGTGCCGGAAATGGCAAGAGTTGGAATACAAATATGGCAAGTTACATACGGGGTGTTACACCATGATACCTGAGAATGCACAAAGTGTTCGTATGAGGTAGTAGCCGTGTCTCATGTGCATCAAAGTGGAAATGTGAGAGGAGAGATGTCACCTCGGTTTCAAGGGCTCTTGCACGTGCTCGTGTCATGGGTCCAAGAGGTGTCGTAGGAGATGTAGTTGGGTTCATGGGGATGGCCTTGGGATGCTCCGCATCATCTCCCCTCCCTTGGGGAAGATCCGTCCTCGGATCAAATTCTTCATCACCATGGGAGGGAGAAAGATCTTTGACGTTGAAGATGTCGCTCACGTTGTACTTGTCGCGCGGGAGGTCGATCTTGTAAGCGTTGTCGTTGTATCGTGCGAGCACCTTGAATTGTCCATCCACTCGGGGTTGGAGCTTGGACTTGCGTTCTTGTGGAAAGCAGTCCTTGCGAAGGTGTAGCCACATGAGATCACCAATGTTAAAGACCATAGGTTGCTTGTTGAAGTTGAGCTTGGTCGCAAGGCGTTGAACTTGGCGCTCGATTGTGTTTCTTGTATCTTCATGCACCTTCTTGAGATGTGTCACACGTGCACCTGCGTCCAAGTTGGTGTGCTCTTGGAGTGGTAGAGGGAGAATGTTCAAATGGGACAAAGGGTTGAAACTATAGACGACCTCGAAGGGGGACTTGCCGGTTGTTGAGTGTTTTGCTCGGTTGTAGGCGAACTCGATGATAGGTAGGCACTCCTCCCACTCCTTGATGTTCTTCTTGATGAGTAACTGAGTAGAGAGGAGAGTGTGCGGTTGGTAACTTCCATTTGGCCGTCGGTTTGTGGATGATATGCCGTAGAGAAAAGTAGCTTGATTCCTAGCTTGGCGCATAGGGTCTTCCAAAAGTAGTTAAGGAACTTGACGTCGCGGTCCGAGACGATAGTCTTTGGCACTCCATGTAGACGCAATATTTCCCTACAAAAGAGAGTAGCAACATGTGAAGCATCGTCTATCTTGTTGCAAGGAATGAAATGTGCCATTTTTGAGAAACGGTCCACAACGACAAATACCGAATCCTTGCCATTTCTAGTCCTAGGCAAACCAAGTACAAAGTCCATGCTAATGTCTTCCCATGGTTGATATGGAATTGGTAGAGGCATATAAAGGCCATGAGATTGAGCTTTGGACTTAGCTTTGCGACATGTAGAGCAACGGTTGGTGAAGCGATTGATGTGGCGAAACATCTTTGGCCAAAAGTAGTTCTTCGAGAGCGTAGAGAATGTCTTGTCGCGTCCAAAATGTCCCATTAAGGCTCCTCCATGAGATTCCTGCAAAAGCAACAAATGAAGAGAAGACTCGGGGATGCAAAGTTTGTTAGCTTTCATAAGATATCCATCTTTGATGTAATAGCGTTCCCAAGATGTGTGTGTCAAACACTTGCCATAAGGAGTAGCAAAAGTAGGACCATGCTAATACAATTCTTTGATATGCTCAAAGCCAATGACATCTAGCTCAAGTTGAGTAACAAGCATGCATATGTGGGAAAGGGCATCCACCAAAATGTTTTCCTTACCCTTAATGTACTTGATGACATAAGGAAAAGATTCAATAAATTCACTCCATTTAGCATGACGCTTGTTCAACTTTGTTTGGCCCTTAAGATACTTGAGCATTTCATGATTAGTATGAATGACAAACTCATGAGGGCGAAGATAGTGTTCCCATTCATGCGAAACGCGGACTAAAGCATATAGCTCTTTGTCATAGATGGGGTAATTGAGTTGTGCGCCGGAGAGTTTCTCACTAAATTAAGCTATGGGGTGCTTCTCTTGCGTTAACACGCCTCCTATGCCATTACCACTAGCATCGCAATGAATCTCGAAGGGTTTTTCAAAGTTGGGTAAAGCAAGCATGGGAGCATGAGTAAGCAAGTTTTTATGCTCATTGAAAGTGATATCTTGGGATGGTCCCCAAACAAAAGGCGCATTCTTCTTGCTCAAAGCATGCAAAGGCGAAGCAATGGTGCTAAAATCCTTCACAAAGCGACGATAGAAACCCGTAAGGCCAAGAAAGCTACGCACTTGTTGCAAATTAGTTGGTTGTGGCCAAGTCTTAATAGCATTGATCTTGGACTCGTCAACATGAACACCCTTAGAGGAAACAACAAAACCCAAGAAAACGAGCTTGTCAATGCCAAAAAGGCATTTCTCCATATTAGCATAGAGATGCTCTTTTCGAAGAGTTTGCAAAACAGTTCTAACATGGATGACATGCTCTTTGAGAGACTTGCTAAAAACAAGGATATCATCAAAGTAGACCACAACAAATATTCTAATGTAAGGGCGAAAGACATGATTCATAAGACGCATAAAAGTACCCGGTGCTTCTGATAGACCCATAGTCATGACTAACCACTCATACAAGCCAAACTTGGTTTTGAAAGTGGTTTTCCATTCATCACCCTCTTGTGTGCGGATTTGATAGTAACCACTCTTAAGATCAATTTTAGAAAAGATAGTTGCACCACTAAGTTCATCAAGCATATCGTCAAGGTGTGGAATGGGATACCTATAGCGAATGGTGATAGCATTGATAGGTCTACAATCGGAGCACATGCGAAAGCTACCGTCTCGTTTTGGCACAAGAATGACCAGGACGGCACAAGGGCTCAAACTTACACGCACATGTCCATGGTCCATGAGATGCTTTACTTGCCTTTGTATTTCTTTGGCTTCTTCGGGGTTGACGTGGTAGGGAGCTTTGTTCGGAAGCGGTGCTCCAAGGATGAGGTCGCTGCGGTGCTCAATGCCTCGTAGTGGAGGTAGTCCCGGAGGTAGCTCGTCGGGGAAAACATCGTGAAATTCCTGCAAAAGAGAGGACAACACCAGAGGAAGAGTATGAGAAGTGTTAGTTTGTGGTGCATTGTCCTTGCACACAAGAACGTAGTGTAGGACACTAGATGGGTTCTCACACACTCCTCTTATCTCACTTTTGGTGGCAAATAGAACTAAGTTCTTCTTGTCGCTCATCATGGAGGTGTTCGATTTGGGTTTGTGGCGCTCACTCTCTTTTTGGTGGCTCGCTCTCTCACTATGATCTCCACGATGGGTGGCTTGCTTATCGGCGACAACTTGGCTTGGAGACATGGGACGAAGTACATACTCCTTGCCCTTCATCTTGAAGATGTAGTGGTTCGTTCGGCCATTGTGGATGACTCCTCTATCAAATTGCCATGGGCGTCCAAGGAGAAGATGGCAAACGGTCATTGGAATGACATCGCACTCCAAGGTGTCTTCGTAGGCGCCAATTTTGAAGGAGACTTGTACTCGATGCTCGACTTGGATAGTGCCGGAGTCGCTAAGCCATTGCACTTTGTATGGATGTGGATGCTTCGTCTTGGGCAATTGGAGCTTGGAGCAAAGTTCTTCACTTGCGATATTATGACAACTCCCTCCATCGATGATGACCTTGATGGATCATCCATTGATGCCGGCCTTGGTGTGGAATATGTGGCATCTTTGGTCTTCTTCTTGGTGATGTTGGAGAGTCAAGACCTTGGAGACAACAAGGGCGGGACTTGAATCTTCATCGCAAAAGACTTGTTCCTCTTTATCGTTCACTTGCCGGTGCATGGTGACTTGCTCGAAGGCGTCCATTTCTTCACCACTCATTGAGTCGTAAGTGCCGTCATCGTTGAGGATCATGGTCCGCTTGTTGGTGCACTCATAGGACTTGTGCCTCGGCCTCCGCATGTGAAGCATTTGAAGGAACTTGTCTTGACGGTATCATCGGTTGGAGTGGATGATGATGAAGCTCTCAGCTTGAAGTTGCTCATAGTAGGAGGATGACTTGGAGTTGACGAAGCTTTCTTGGAACTCGACTTGTCGATGTTGCTAGTAGAAGGCTTGGTAGTCGGTGTTGGAGTCATTGAAGCTTGGTTGTTGGAGAAACCGTATGTCTTGGAAGAGAACTTGGCATACTTGAAATCATCTTGCACTTGGCGTTCCGCTTTGGTAGCTTGATGCACTAGCTCGATGAGGTTCGAGTATGGTTGGAAGTCGGTGATCTACTTGATAGGATGGTTGGGTCCATTCAAGAAACGTGCCATTGTTTGCTCATCATCTTCCGTGACATTGGCTCTTATCATGGAAATCTCCATCTCCTTGTAGTACTCTTCAACGCTCTTGGTTCCTTGCTTGAGTAGTTGGAGTTTCTTGAAGAGGTCGCGATTGTAGTAGGTGGGCACAAAGCATGCTCTCATGACATCCTTCATTTGCGCCCAAGTAGTGATGGGTGGTTCACCTCTTGCCTCTCGGCGCTCTATGACTTGTTCCCACCAAATGAGGACATAGTCCTGGAATTCAAGGGATGCCATCGCGATCTTCTTCTCTTCTTCATAGTTGTGCAAACAGAAGATTTTATCGACCTTCAGTGCCCATGAAAGGTACTCTTCGGGATCGTTGCTTCCATTGAACTTGGGCATGGTGAACTTGAGCTTTCCGTAGTGTTGCTCTTCATTGTGTTGGGGTCGAGGATGATGACGCCCGTGTTGTAGATGATTGTCAAGCTCGTGTCGCTCTTGGTGAGGAGGGTTGTCAACCTCATGTTGCTCTTGTCATGGAGGATTTCCGTTGTCGTCATGATCTTGATGAAATTGATGTTCTTGGTGAGCGTGTGGAGGAGCTTGTCGAGCTCGAGGAGGAGCTTGAGGAACTTGACGATGCACGCGAGCTTGTAATCTCCGTTCTTGAATTTCTTCGCGAAGTGCTTCTTCTTGTTCTCGAGCTTGTCGGTCTCGGTTGGATACGACTCTACTTGAATCTTGGAGGGCTTGTTGCGCGGCAAGTGCTTGAGCTTCACGGAGTTGTTCCTCTTGGCGTTGTGCATCAGCGTCTTGTGCAACGTGGTGTAGACGCGCTCGCTCTTCCTCTTCATGTTGGCGTTGTCGTTGTCGTTCTCGTGCTAGCGCAAAGGCTTCTTGAGTTTGACGTTGTCGGCACTCTTGAGAGTCGGTGTCACGTAGGGGATTGAGGCTTGCTTGACAATCGTTGCGCGCGGCATGGCGTAGAGTGTTCAATGTTGGTGTACTTGAGCCGGAGAGGGTGAAGTCGGAGTGTCGACTTGAGCGGGTCCTTCTTGATGAGGATGAAGTGGAAGAAGAGCGGTTGAGCAACAAAGCGTATTTCGTCCATCCTTGTGTCATTCTCTTGCTTGTGATCATCGAGCTTGTGGTCGAAGTAGTCCCTTGTACGTTGCTCGGAGAGTCGCAAGTCGGCGGTGAGGTTGTCGATGCGTTCACTCATAGCTTGTTGCTCTTGATGCAAAGCATGTTGTGCACCAAAGAGGTGGCCCTTGGTGACGTAGGAGTTCATGTCGTCGTCGTGCTCAATGAAGAGTGGGTTGGTAGAAGTACTTGGCCTATCCATCATTCCAAGACAAATGTGAGTGGTAGAAAGAGAAGAACGAATACCAAATGTACCTTGACTGAAGTTGAAAGTGGATCGATGATCACTCCAATGTATGACAAGGAAATAGCACAATTGGTACTAGCTCTTGTCGGTTTCTCACACCTACACAAGTAAAAGCTTATGGTGGAGCTTGGTTAGGATGGTGGCACAAAATTTGATGCAATTGTAAGTGAGCTTCAATAATGTTGGAAAAGATTTGCAAGATGCAATGTAACAAGTAGACCAAGCATATAAGGTACACGGAAACACACACGCAAAAAGATAAGTGGGATTGGGCAACCAAGGATGAGCCAAAATGTGGAATCCACGAAAATGCTCTTGTTGCACAACACTAGAGAGATGCTAGCACGATTGCACAATAGGTGGATACAAGAACTTGTGCACAACCTACTTAGCAAAAATGCAACGACTTCTATCCCAAGTATGCTCTATGCAAGGTGTTTCTATGATATGATCCAAGATGACCGAGTATGACAATCTTAACATTGTATGATGCTATGGTTCTTGCTTAAAAGCTCTTTGCTTAAAAGCTTGTTTGGCTCTTTGATGTTGGAGCTCTTTTCTCATGCAATGATTGACGAACCAAGATAGCAATTGTGTATGCGACGACAACGTTGTGACACAAGAGATGATACCAATATATGCAACAATGATGTATGTATGCTATGGGAAGTATGATCACTAATGTACACAAGTCTCGTTGTCGGCAATACTCAATGGCTAGTATCGATGGGTAAGCAACGCAAAGGAGTAAGGCTATGATGGCTATCAATGTAATGGCAAGAGTCATATGTCCAATACCAAGACGAGGTTACCGGTCTTGCTTCCGGTATGGTGTCAAAATGGTGGCATGAATACCAAGGTGTAGTCGAGGTGGTCATTGTTGATGAGGCGTCTGTGGCGAAGATGAGAGGCGGTGATGTCGATGTCGAACCGTACCTAGATAGCCGAAACACAAAAGGATACAGAACCGCAACTCAGATTCTCAAAGCTCAAAGTGGCAACACGTGTTGGAGTGCGAAACGGTCCAAATGGTGGTGGTATGCGGAAGTGGTGATGGTGTATTGGTGGTGGGAGTGCGTATGCAGAAATGTGGGGCGGTGGTGGTGACTATACTAGAAAAAATTCAGTTTCGTCAGGGTCGGTCGGACGTCTGGGCTGGGCCGGTCATCCGGTTGTCGGACGTTCGGGCTGGCTCGGATGTCCGGTGCCTGGACGAATTTCGGGCACGGGATGAACAGCTAGGGTTCTAGGTGGAGATGGCGAAAATGGTCAAATCCGGGGGGTTTTGTGGATGGAAAGGGTGGGGAAAGGGGGGGAAAGGTAGATCCACTCAAAACAAAGCAAATCCACGGATCCAAACCAACAAAATCTCAACACACTAACAAATCACAAAAAAAATTGGGGCTATTTTTGTGGGGAATTTTCGAATTAGGACGAAAAACAACAAAAACTAGGCTAGCAACACAACGGGGAGGCTCCGAAATCATGATCAACGTGGCTCATGATACCAAGATGATGTAGAGTAGAACCCTAATCGGCCGATATTTCACGAAAGGAGTGGATCCCGCGACGAACACAAAGAACACGAGGAGGGAAACGAGGGAAAACAAAAGGGAAACACAAGAGGAACACTCAAACTAACAAGAACAAGTCACACATGTGCTAGATCCTTGAGTACAAAGGGGAAAATACACGACCCAAAGTCAACAACGGACGATACACGGTAGCCGATCTTCTCCGTGAGGAGGTCTTGATGTTCTTCCCTAAAGAGGGGTCTTGAATCCGCTTGGGGGATCTTCTCCGTAGGAGGCTCGAATCTCCGAGGAGAAGGTAACCAAGTGGATGAGCAAAGCTCTCACACGATATATGAGCTAATCCTTTGCTGACCCTAGAAAGTTGGACGAGGTGGAGTATATATAGTCCTAGTGCAAAAGAGGGGGGCGAAGGGGTACATGGGCTGCGGCCCAACTCGGAACGGTGCTCAAGCGTCGGACGTCCGGGGGTCACCGGTCGTCCAGAGGCTCGCGAGGGTCCGGACGTACGGTGCCTGTCGGACGTCCGTAGATTCTTCTCGGGTGGTCTTCAGTTGGACGTCCGGTCAGGGTCGGTCGTCCGAGGGTTGTCGGTCGTCCGGGTGGCGTCGAACGTTCGTTTGTTTTGGCTCGGATGTGGCAGTGTCGGTCGTCCGGAGGGGTCCGGACGTCCAGAGCCTGGAGGTCGTCGGACGTCCGGGGTTCGTCGGTCGTCCGGAGCCTGGAGACTTTGATCTTCTCTTATTCTTCGTCTCCGTCTTCACGTCCATCTTCCTCTTCCTCTTCTCCTTGCTCCTTAGCTTCTCCATGATACCTGAGAATGCACAAAGTGTCCGTATGAGGTAGTAGCCATGTCTCATGTGCATCAAAGTGGAAATGTGAGAGGAGAGATGTCACCTCGGTTTCAAGGGCTCTTGCACGTGCTCGTGTCATGGATCCAAGAGGTGTCGTAGGAGATGTAGTTAGGTTCATGGGGATGGCCTTGGGATGCTCCACATCATCGTGAGAACGCGAAAATCGGACTCCGGATGAATTAGTTATGGCCAAAACAGAAATCAGCCGAAATGGGAATGTACAGGTATCAGACGTCCGAAGATGGTCGGACGACCGGTGGCCGGACGTCCGGGCAGGCTCGGAAATCCGTAAATTTGGCTCGGGTTAGGGGTTTCGGATGTTCGGAAAAGGTCGGACGTCTGGTCCTTCCAGGGGCTCCGGACGTCCGTGAAAGGCCGGTCGTCCGATGGGTCAGGGTCAACGCGAGATGCAGGTTTCGGGACGCGATTTTGGGCAGAAAATGGAGATTTTGGGGTCAAAATTGATGAGATTTTGTGGATGAAAGATGGGAAACTTGGGGAGATGGTAGATCCACTTGAAACCAAGCAAATCTATGGATAAAATCCAATAAAACTTCGTCAAACCAAGAAATCACAAAAAAATTGGGGCTATTTTTGTTGGGGATTTTCGAAATTGGGGAAGAACCCTAATCGGCCGATCTTTCACGAAAGGAGCGGATCCCGTGACGAACACGAGGAGGGGAACGAGGGAAAACACAAGGGAAACACAAGAGGAACACTCAAACTAATAAGAACAAGTTACACATGTGCTAGATCCTCAAGTACAAAGGGAAAGATAGACGATCCAAAGTCAACAACAGACGATACACGGTAACTGGTCTTCTCCATGAGGAGGTCTTGATGTTCTTCCCTAAAGAGGAGTCTTGAATCCGCTTGGGGGATCTTCTCCGTAGGAGGCTCGGATCTCCGAGGAGAAGGTAACCAAGTGGATGAGCAAAGCTCTCACACGAAATATGAGCTAATCCATTGCTAACCCTCAAATGGTGGAGGTGGAGGAGTATATATAGTCTAGGGTCATGACGGGGTAAGTGAGGGCGAAGGGATACATGGGTTCAGCCCGATACACTGTGCACAGACAGGCGTCGGACGTCCAACGGGTACCGTACATCCGGTGGCTCGCGAGGGTCCGGTCGTCCGGTACTTGTTGGACGTCCGACATTTTGGCTCGGGAAAGCCATCGTCGGATTTCCGGACAGGGCCTGTCGTCCGCGTGGTGGAGGATGTCGGACGTCCGGTCAGCATCGGTCGTCCGACCGCTGTAGGTCTCGCTGGCTGGGATTTGGACTGGCTGGTGAAGACTCCAAGCGTCGGACGTCCGGTGGCTGTAGATTTCTGGCAGCTTCTTCTCTTGGTCCTTGTACTTGGCGTCCTCGCTAGCTCGTCCGTTGGATGTGGTGGCTCCGTGGCTTTCCTCTAAGTACCTGATCATGCATAGCACACATGTTGGAGGTAGTAGCCATGTCTCACATGTAGAAATTGAAAGTTCAGAGAGGAGCGAGTTCACCTTGTGTCCAATGGCGTATGTTCGAGGTCTCGCCATATGTCTTCTTGGGGCTTGGAGAGTAGTCGGAGTGTACATGGGGATGGACATGGGATGCTCCGCATCATCTCCCCCGCCCCTTGGGAAAGATCCGACCACGGATCGCGATCCTCATCACCATGGAAATGGTTGTCGGGGACGAACTTGTAGTTGGACGGAGTTGAAAACATGGCGCAATCCAAGTACTCCAAGGTGTCGCCGGAGTGGTATACATGCAAAAAGATCAAACACAAACGACACTCGGAAATACAATGGTTAGCACTCAAAAGGTGTCCATCAAGTAAGCATAATGTCGTCCAATGAAGTTGTTCATAGCAAGGCACAAGATGCTTGTCCAAATGATGTAAGATGACATGTAAAGCATTCATGTTGGCAAATGCAATCATTGTGCACACCAATGTGTCGTGAATATGATCAATGCAATCTCGGTGCAAAATGATGTCATAGTGAGACGGTTTATCAATAGCATGAATATGGCAATTGGTGCTCAATGTGACTATGTGATTTTTGTTTTGGCCATAACTAATTCATCCGGAGTTCGACTTTCATGTTCTTTAGCTCGTTGAAAAGCTCTTGACACCCCCTTCCCACAAAAATACCACCAACATCTTTTGACTCCATCAAATTTTGACAATTTTGGCATCTTTGCCTAGGGCTTCCACCACATCATCTGCTACACCACCACCGACTTCCGCAACCTAACCCATATTGATCCCCATCGCATATGTGGTTGCTTGAGGAGTGATTTGAGTCTCCTAAGGTGTCTAGGCTACTTAGGGATGGTTGCTTCTTCATCAACCACCACCACTTCCGCATAGGCTTGACCACTATACACTTCCGCCACCCCAACTTAACCCAATTTTGTTTGTGTTGTGAGTTGTGTCTCCTAAGGTGTTTCGGCTACTTAGGGACCGTGCTTCCAACTCTGACACTGTGTATAGTCCACCACCTTCCCTCCACTTCCGCATTGCGTACTCCACAACCCATCATTGCATTTCTGCAATCCCTTTGAGCTTCCGCAACCACCACCGCATCCCGCTACCACCATTTTGACATTTGATGTTTGAGATTTTGAGTTCGCGGTTTTTCCGTTTCCTAAGGTGTTTCGGCTACTTAGGGACGAGTCTCCATCATCTTGGTATCTACATCAAGAACACCGCTACTCATCATCGCCAAGGACGCTAACCTCCATATCATCTTGGTATCGTGGTATCCCTCCATGGTATATTCCTTTGCCATTGCATTGTTAACCCCTAGCCCATTTTGCGTCACTTGCCTATCGGGACTAGCCATTTGAGTATTGCCGGCAACGTTACTTGTGCACATTAGTGATCTACACCATACATTGCATACATACCATATCATATTGGCATATTGGTATCATATCATCTCGTGTGCCTCAAGTTTGTTCCCGCATATACGCAATCACTATCTTGGTTTGCGCATTCCGCATAGTGGCCATACAAAAAAAAGAATAAGCTTTTAAGCAAAAGAGAAAGAGCAAAGAAGCTTGTAAGCAAGAGCCATAGCATCATACCACATTGCATATAAGATTGTCATATCCGATCATCTTGGATCATACCACCAGAACATCATACATAGCATACTTGGGATAGAAAGTTCATACATTTTGAATTTTATAGGTTGTGCACAAGTGTCGTATCCGCCTATAGAGCAATCGTTCTAGAGTCTCTCTTGAGTTGTGCAACACAAGCGTTGATACGTCTCCGTCGTATCTACTTTTCCAAACACTTTTGCCCTTGTTTTGGACTCTAACTTGTATGATTTGAATGGAACTAACCCGGACTAACGTTGTTTTCAGCAGAATTGCCATGATGTTGTTTTATGTGCAGAAAACAAATATTCTCGGAATGACCTGAAACTCCACGGAACATCTTAGAAAAAAAATTCTCGCCAAAGATGAAGACCAGGGGGGCACACCCTTCTCACGAGGGTGGGGGGGCGCCCCCCCCCCCCCCTAGGGCGCGCCCCCCTACCTCATGGGCCCCCTGGATGCCCTCCGACGCCAACTCCAACTCTATATATTTGCTTTCGGAGAGAAAAAATTAGAGAGAAGAAATCATCGCAGTTTACGATACGGAGCCGCCGCCAAGCCCTAAAACCTCTCGGGAGGGCTGATCTGGAGTCCGTTCGGGGCCCCGGAGAGGGGGATTCATCGCCGTCGTCATCATCAACCATCCTCCATCACCAATTTCATGATGCTCACCGCCGTGCGTGAGTAATTCCATCGTAGACTTGCTGGACGGTGATGGGTTGGATGAGATTTATCATGTAATCGAGTTAGTTTTGTTAGGGTTTGATCCCTAGTATCCATTATGTTCTGAGATTGATGTTGCTATGACTTTGCTATGCTTAATGCTTGTCACTAGGGCCCGAGTGCCATGATTTCAGATCTGAACCTATTATGTTTTCATGAATATATGTGAGTTCTTGATCATATCTTGCAAGTCTATAGTCACCTACTATGTGTTATGATCCGGCAACCCCGAAGTGACAATAATCGGGACCACTCCAGGTGATGACCATAGTTTGAGGAGTTCATGTATTCACTATGTGCTAATGCTTTGTTCCAGTTCTCTATTAAAAGGAGGCCTTAATATCCCTTAGTTTCCAATAGGACCCCGCTGCCACGGGAGGGTAGGACAAAAGATGTCATGCAAGTTCTTTTCCATAAGCACGTATGACTATATACGGAATACATGCCTACATTACGTTGATGAATTGGAGCTAGTTATGTGTCACCCTATGTTATGACTATTACATGATGAACCGCATCCGGCATAATTATCCATCACTGATCCGGTGCCTACGAGTTTTCCATATACTGGTTTACGCTTATTTACTTTCCCGCTGCTACTGTTACAATCACTACAAATACCAAAAACATTACTTTTGTTGTCTTTACTTTTGTTGCCGCTACCACCACTATCATATTATTTTGCTACTAAACACTTTGCTGCAGATACTAAGTTTCTAGGTGTGGTTGAATTGACAACTCAGCTGCTAATACTTGAGAATATTCTTTGGCTCCCCTTGTGTCGAATCAATAAATTTGGGTTGAATACTCTACCCTCAAAAGCTGTTGAGATCCCCTATACTTGTGGGTTATCAAGACCAATTTCTGGCGCCGTTGCCGGGGAGCATAGCTCTATTCTTTGAGTCACTTGGGATTTATATCTGCTTATCACTATGAAGAACTTGAGAGATCCAAAAACCAAGATCTATCCCTCAACTATGAGGAGAGGTAAGGAACTGCCATCTAGCTCTGCACTTGATTCACCTTCTGTTATGAGTAAGTTTGCGACACTTACACCTGCTTCTGCTATTCGTTCTGATATGTCGCATGTTATTGATGATGCCACTTCTGCTATGCATGATACTTATGATGAAACTGCTTCGATGCCTGATAGTACTGTGCCCCTTGGTGAATTTCTTGATGAACAAATTGCTAGGGCTAGAGAAAAAGAAATTATTGAATCTGAATACGATGATGATAGTGATGATGAAAATACGCCTGTTATTCCTGAGGGTTATCTTTTTGATATGGAATCTTCTGCCGCTATTTTAGCTTGCAAAGATAGATATGAGCTTAAGAGGTTATTAGTTAAATGGAACAAAGAATCACTTAGAGATAAAATGAAAACCGACCCTGCTTTTGCTACTTCACCTATTTGTGTTCCTGATAAGGATTATGAATTCTCTGTTGATCCTGATATAATTACTTTGGTTGAATCTGATCCATTTTACGGCAATGAATCTAAAACTGTTGTGGCACATCTTACTAAGTTAAATGATATAGCTGCCCTGTTCACTAATGATGAGAGATCGCGTTACTTCTATATACTCAAAATATTTCCATTCTCATTAAAGGGTGATGCTAAGATATGGTTTAATTCTCTTGATCCTGGTTGTGTGTGTAGTCCCCAGGATAGGATTTATTATTTCTCTGCTAAATATTTCCCTGCTCATAAGAAACAAGCTACTTTGAGGGAAATATACAACTTCGTGCAAATTAAAGAAGAGAGTCTCCAACAAGCTTTGGGGAGGCTTCTCAAGTTACTTAATGCCTTGCCTGATCATCCTCTTAAGAAACCTGAAATACTGGATATCTTTTATAATGGACTAACCGATGCTTCCAGAGATTACCTGGATAGTTGTGCTGGTTCTCTTTTCAGGGAAAGAACACTAGATGAAGCTGAAATTCTATTGAATAATATGTTGACAAATGAAAATAATTGGGCACCTCCTGAGCCAGCTCCTGAGCCAACTCCTGCTCCAATTACTAAACCTATTCCTAAACCAACTCCGAAGAAGAGAGGTGTTCTATTTCTCAGTCCCGAAGATATGCAAGAGGCAAAGAATCTATGAAAGGAAAGGTATTAAAGCTGAAGACGTTAAGAATTTACCTCCTATTGAAGAAATACATGGTCTTAATATACCGCTGTTGAAGAAACATATGGTCTCAATTCTTTATTTATTGAAGAACCTCTTGATCCCGATATCCCGACACAGGTAGTAAAGGTAAATTCTCTCTATAGATATGATAAAGCTGAAGTCCCTCCTACTAAAATTGCTAGTCGGTGCTTGGATGAGTTTGATAACTTTATGTTTAAGCAAGATGACTTCAATGCTTATTTTGGTAGACAATTAAAAGAAAATGCTTATATGATTAGACGCTTGGGTGATTATATGGCTAATATTAAAGGTGAACTTAAACTTGTTAGCAAACATGCTTCTATGGTTACCACTCAAGTAGAACAAGTACTTAAGGCTCAAAAAGAAGTGCTTGATGAAATGAATAGTAAGAAAAATGATTATGTTGTTAGAGTGGCTACTAGAACTGGTAGAATGACTTAGGAACCTTTGTATCCTGAAGGCCACCCTAAGAGAATCGAGCAAGATTCTCAAAGAAATAATATTGATGTTCCTAGTTCTTCTAAAAAGAAGAAGAAGAAAAATGATAGAACTGTGCATACTTGTAGTGAACCTATTGCTGAACCACCTGTTAATCCAAATGATATGTCTATGTCTGATGCTGAAACACAATCTGGTAATGAACATGAACCTAATGAAAATATTAATGATGATGTTCATAATGATGCTCAACCTAGTAATGATAATGATGTAGAAGTTGAACCTGTTGTTGATCTTGATAACCCACAATCAAAGAATCAACGTTATGATAAAAGAGACTTTGTTGCTAGGAAACATGGTAAAGAAAGGGAACCTTGGGTTCAGAAACCCATGCCTTTTCCTCCGAAACCATCCAAGAAAAAGGATGATGAGGATTTTGAGCGCTTTGCTGAAATGATTAGGCCTATCTTTTTGCGTATGAGATTAACTGATGTGCTCAAAACAAATCCTTATGCTAAATATATGAAGGATATCATTACTAATAAAATAAAGGTACCGGAAGCTAAAATTTCCACCATGCTTGCTAATTATACTTTTAAGGGTGGAATACCAAAGAAACTTGGAGATCCCGGAGTGCCTACTATACCTTGCTCCATTAAAAGAAATTATATTAAAACTGCTTTATGTGATCTTGGAGCCGGTGTTAGTGTTATGCCTCTCTCTTTATATCGTAGACTTGACTTGAATAAGCTGACACCTACCGAAATATCTTTGCAAATGGCTGATAAATCAACTGCTATACCAGTCGGTATTTGTGAGGATGTGCCTGTTGTGGTTGCAAACGTTACTATTTTAACGGACTTTGTTATACTTGATATTCCCGAGGATGATAGTATGTCTATTATTCTTGGAAGACCTTTTCTTAATACTGCAGGGGCTGTTATTGATTGCAACAAAGGCAATGTCACTTTTCATGTTAATGGTAATGAGCATACGGTACACTTTCCGAGGAAACAACCTCAAGCTCACAGTATCAACTCCATTGGAAAAATTCCATCGATTATATTTGGAGGTTTTGAAATTCCTCTTCCTACTGTCAAAAAGAAATATGATATACTTATTATAGGGGATGTGCATATCCCCGTTGAGGTAACTTAGTGTTATTCGAAATTTCTCCGGTTTCATGATTATCGGGATGAGTTTGTTAACAAGACTTGATCAACCTTGTTAGTGGATTGTTTTTAATGAGCATGAGATGGATGAAACTAGAAGCACAAACTTCTGTACCCTCTCTATACTTTCTGTTAATTAGTAGAAATAAAGTAAAAATAGTTTTTTTTCTGTCTGTTTCCTGACTTATCCGTGCAATATAAAAATATCCCGAAAATAAAAGTCCTCGGAATGACATGCCAATTTAATATGATTTTTCGGGAATATTTGAGGATTTACTGTGCAAAAATTACCGCGGGAGGAGCTGCCACCTGTCCACGAGGGTGGTGGGCGCCCCCCCTTAGGGCGCGCCCCCTGCCTCGTGGGCCCATGGTGGCCCTCCTCCACTTATCCCAGCACCCATCTTCTTCCTCTGTCTCACACAAACCCGAAAAACCAACTCAAGCACGAGTTTCAGCCACTTTTGCTGTGATTTTCGATCTCCTTGCTCAAAGCACCTCTCGCAAAACTTCTTGGGGAGATTGTTCCTTGGTATGTGACTCCTCCATTGGTCCAATTAGTTTTTGTTCTAGTGCTTTATTCTTTGCAAATTTGTGTTGCATAGGTGACCATGTTCTTGAGCTTGCATGTCAAATTTATATGGTTCCAAGTAGTTCTAATGCTTGATATAGGCTCTAGGCACTTGTAGGAGTAGTTGCTATCAGTTTTATTGAAGTTGGTTCACTTTTGTTTGAAGTTACTAAAAATTTCAGAATTTTTCAGAGAAAAACAATATGCTTAGGAAGATGTTCCAAGGTGATTCCTCTAAGAAGCAAGGACTCAGGATTGCTATGCGCGATGCTGACGAGGATCCATCAAGAGACGCTCCAGTACGGCCTTGCGAATGGCCGTCGGAAAATTTTATGGAACGTGCGAGAATTAAAGAAGAATTCAAAGCATATTTGCGCAATGTCGGTCTTGAGGATTTTGAGGCTAACAAATTCCCGCAGTATCATGATCTCACAAGTTCCTTTGTGAGGAGGTTTGAGTATTCATCTTTGCGTAATTCTCCTTCAGTCATGTTTGATCTCTATGACAAATCTTATACCATGGACTTAGAGGATTTCACTTCTGCTTGCAAACTTCCATCATGGGGTAGTGTTAGGGATCCCCCTAAATCTGAATTTAGAAACTTTCTTGCTAGTATAACTGTGGGGGAATCTAGAGATATAACGCAGGCTACCATAGGGAGCATTCACTTTCCTGCTATACATTATTTTGCTCTCTTCATCGATAGATGTATAAATGCTAAGGATGAAGCATGTCACATGTGTGTCCCTGATCTTAGCATTCTTAGAAGTGCTGTGTCAGGAGACCAATCTTATCATATGGGAGTCATTGTAGCTCGTAGGTTGCATCATAATAGACATAATGGAGATTTCTTTGGAGGAATTTATGCAACCCGCTTAGCTCATTTTATTGAGATAGACATTCATGAGGGTGATACCGAGTTGCCTCCTGCATATTTAGATTATGACTCTATGGCTTCGCACTAGTTTGTCGAGAGGCCTGAATCACCTCTCTTATATCGTTTAATTTTTGATAAACGATGTGTTTTCCATATTACTCTCCCTGCTCCTGCCTTCTTTGATTCACAGACAAAAAGAAGATATGTTATTACCAGAGAGGAGGCGGAAGAGTACAAGAGGAGAGCGGAGGCAGCTCGACTCCATGCTGCAGCTCAGCAGGCGATAACCGCTGCACATCAGTATGATCCCAACAATTCTTCCTCATCACAGTACGACCCCAACAACTATTATTATGGATATCCGCCAGGCCAGCCGTGGCCATAGACCAACTTAGGCCAAAAGCCTAAGCTTGGGGGAGTACGTATTTCTCACCAACATTATATTTATGTTCACACACACTCATTGCTAAATGTCGGTGCTCATACTTTTTCACTGTAATATCCATGCTAGTTTATTTTCTTTTTCCTGCTTTCGTCTTGTGTGTTTGTTAAACCTTAAGAAAAACCAAAAAAAATTAGTAGTAGTTTATTTTTCTGCTGTAGTAGTAATAATTAAAAAGAAAACCCAAAAATATTTCCCGTTTTTCTTTTGCTTGTTGGGAGCTTTCCTGTGTAAATAGTTTTATTTCTTTTCTTTTCTTTGGGGGTCAGTAGGAGAAGACCATAATTAAATTATTGAAGTGGCTCTTATATGCATTATTGTTGATTTAACCCAGAGCCCATATTGCCTTGTCTTCTCCTGTTTATTGAATGCTCGCAGATTCTAGCTTAGTCCAATGCACGTACACTCTTATTATTATTCACACCGTTCGGTCGTGCAAGTGAAAGGCAATTATGATGATATATGATGGACTGACTGAGATGAGAAAAGCTGGTATGAACTTGACCTCTTTTGTTTTTGTAAATATGATGAGTCCCTCGTTCTTGATTCGGCTTATTATGAATAAACATGTTTGCAATGACAATTAGAGATCGTAGTTGCTTGTGACATGCTTGATTAGCTATGAGTTATAATGATTTACCTTGTGTGCCAACATGCTATTGAGATGATTATGATGTGGTATGATGGGGTGGTATCCTCCTTTGAATGATTTAAGTGACTTGACTTGGCACATGTTCACGCATGTAATTGAAACAAAATCAACATAGCCTTCACGATATTTATGTTCATGGTGGATTATATCCTACTCATGCTTGCATCCAATGTTTATTAATTTTAATGCATGTACATGGCTGTTGTCGCTCTCTAGTTGGTCGCTTCCCAGTCTTTTGCTAGCCTTCACTTGTACTAAGCGGGAATACTGCTTGTGCATCCAATCCCTTAAACCCCAAAGTTATTCCAGATGAGTCCACTATACCTACCTATATGAGGTATCTACCTGCCGTTCCAAGTAAATTTGTATGTGCCAAACTCTAAACCTTCAGATAAACATTCTGTTTTGTATGCTCGAATAGCTCATGTATCAACCAAGGCTGTCCTTATCTTCTGTGTTAGGCGGGTTATTCTCAAGAGGAGTGGACTCCGCTCCTCACTCACGGGAAAATGGATGGTCACCGGGATGCCTAGTCCCATGCTTTATGCAAACTAAATCAAAATTAATTGCAAACAAAACTCCCCCTGGGACCTGATGTATGTTGGAGGCACTTGTTGTTTCGAGCAATCCATGGATTGATGCTTGTCGGTGGAGGGGGAGTATAAACTTTACCATTCTGTTTGGGAACCACCTATAATGTGTTTATCATGAAAGATATCGCCATCTCTTAGTTGTTACGTTGACAACGAAAGTATACCGCTCAAAATACAATTTATCTCTATTTCAAAACTGAGCTCTGGCACCTCTACAAATCCCTGCTTCCCTCTGCGAAGGGCCTATCCATTTACTTTTATGTTGAGTCATCACCCTCTTATTAAAAAGCACTAGCTGGAGAGCACAGCTGTCATTTGCATTCATCACTGTTAATTTATATTGGGTATGACTATGATTGGATCTCCTTTACCATGAATTACAATGTCTAGTCAGTCCTTGATCTTTAAAGGTGCTCTGCATTTATGTTTTGCGGTCTTGGAAAGGGCTAGCGAGATACCATCTTGTTATATCATATTATGATTGTTTTGAGAAAGTGTTGTCATCCGAGATTTATTATTATGACTTGCTAGTTGATTATGCTATTGATATGAGTAATTATGAGACCTGAGAATTATTGCAAATGTGATTAGTTATGATCTATGCTGAAAACTTGAATGCTGGCTTGACATAGTTACAACAACAAGAGCAAACAGAGTTTGTAAAAGTTTTTTTCTTTCTTTCTTTCAGTTTGTCAACTGAATTGCTTGAGGACAAGCAGGGGTTTAAGCTTGGGGGAGTTGATATGTCTCGGTCGTATCTACTTTTCCAAACACTTTTGCCCTTGTTTTGGACTCGAACTTGTATCATTTGAATGGAACTAACCCGGACTGACGCTGTTTTCAGCAGAATTGCCATGATGTTGTTTTATGTGCAGAAAACAAATATTCTCGGAATGACCTCAAACTCCACGGAACATCTTAGAAAAAATAATAAAAAATCCTCGCCAAAGATGAAGACCAGGGGGCCCACACCCTTCTCACGAGGGTGGGGGCGCCCCCCCCCTAGGGCGCGCCCCCCTACCTCGTGAGCCCCCTGGATGCCCTCCGACGCCAACTCCAACTCTATATAGTTGCTTTCGGAGAGAGAAAAATCAGAGAGAAGAAATCATCGCATTTTACGATACGGAGCCGCTGCCAAGCCCTAAAACCTCTCGGGAGGGCTGATCTGGAGTCCGTTCGGGGCTCCGAAGAGGGGGATTCGTCGCCATCATCATCATCAACCATCCTCCATCACCAATTTCATGATGCTCACCACCGTGCGTGAGTAATTCCATCATAGGCTTGCTGGACGGTGATGGGTTGGATGAGATTTATCATGTAATCGAGTTAGTTTTGTTAGGGTTTGATCCCTAGTATCCATTATGTTCTGAGATTGATGTTGCTATGACTTTGCTATGCTTAATGCTTGTCACTAGGGCCCGAGTGCCATGATTTCAGATCTAAACCTATTATGTTTTCATGAATATATGTGAGTTCTTGATCCTATCTTGCAAGTCTATAGTCACCTACTATGTGTTATGATCCGGCAACCCCAAAGTGACAATAATCGGGACCACTCCCGGTGATGACCATAGTTTGAGGAGTTCATGTATTCACTATGTGCTAATGCTTTGTTCTGGTTCTCTATTAAAAGGAGGCCTTAATATCCCTTAGTTTCCAATAGGACCCCGCTGCCACGAGAGGGTAGGACAAAAGATGCCATGCAAGTTCTTTTCCATAAGCACGTATGACTATATACGGAATACATGCCTACATTACATTGATGAATTGGAGCTAGTTCTGTGTCACCCTATGTTATGACTGTTACATGATGAACCGCATCCGGCATAATTATCCATCACTGATCCGGTGCCTATGAGTTTTCTATATACTGGTTTACGCTTATTTACTTTCCCGCTGCTACTGTTACAATCACTAGAAAATACCAAAAACATTACTTTTGTTGTCTTTACTTTTGTTGCCGCTACCACCACTATCATATTATTTTGCTACTAAACACTTTGCTGCAGATACTAAGTTTCCAGGTGTGGTTGAATTGACAACTCAGCTGCTAATACTTGAGAATATTCTTTGGCTCCCCTTGTGTCGAATCAATAAATTTGGATTGAATACTCTACCCTCGAAAGCTGTTGCAATCCCCTATACTTGTGGGTTATCAAGCGTTTTTCGTGGATTCCACATTTTGTGCTCATTCCTTGGTTGCACGACCCCATTTATCTATCTCTGTGTGTGTTTCCGTGTGCCACATATTGCTATTGGTCTACTTGTTTCACTTGTGAATTTGTGAATCTCTTTCAACATTATTGACTCTTGCTAACATTTTGCATCAAATTTTTGTGCCACTATCCTCACCGAGCTCAACCATAAGCCTTACTTGTGTAGGTGTGAGAACCCAACAAGAATTGGTACTAATTGTGCTATTTTCTTGTCCACATTGGAGTGATCATTGATCCACTTTCAACTTCGGTCAAGGTACATTTGGTATTCGTTCTTCTCCTTCTACCACTCAAAATTTTCTCTTGGAGTGATGAATAGGCAAGGCATTTCATCTCCAGTCTTCCACAACAATGACGGCGTGGACAACTACATCACCAAAGCGTCAATCTTCGACCTACAACGACAAATGCAAGGCGCACAATCAAGATTGAGAGAGCGCGTCGAGAACCTCTCCATTGACATTCGCCACTCCGAAGAGAGGAAAAGGGACTACATCGACAACAAGCTTTCCGCACAAAAGGAGGATCAAGATGCAAGGATGGAGGAGATTCGGTCCTTGATCAAGTCTACTTCCCCTTCGTCATCTTCAAGGAGGCGGCGAGCAAATCGATCATCTTCGGAGCGCCCAAGCGACACAAGCACAAGTCGTCCACGTCCACATCTCCATGGCGACCACCATCACCTACGTGATCCACCTCGTCATGAAGGGCAAGTCATCTCCAAGCAACATGTGCACGACGACGACAAACGACATCTACTACGAGCTCAAGTGCGACAACGCCAACATCATCATGACAATGCTCACCAAGCGCCTACCAACAAGTCCCAACAAGCCCTACTTCACGCCAAGTCCAAACTTCATGACCACACGAGAAGACCGCGAGACAAGCACCACCAAGAGCACGCTACGGCTACTACCACCACCACTTCGGCATCTTCACCAAGTGTTCTCAAGGCATCTTCACCTTCGGACGTACGGCATCTTCGCCTACTTCACATGAGTTCGCCTACATCGACATCTTCAAGTACAAGGCGACCACCTACAAGCGAGGGCGACACTTCCATCTTCGGAAGCCCCTCAAGGAAGATGGCCGAGCACGGGAAATTCCCTTCGGTCATGGAGACGAGCTACGAGGTGCCACATCATATGGGCCTCCTACAACAAGACGGCGACAAGAAGGTCGAGCAAGGGCCATCCCCTTCGACCACGGAGACGAGCGCGGACCTCTTCAACAACATGAAGATAGCGCCCATATTGGACTCATACTCCGAGTCAAGCTACGAGACCGCACATGAGACCTTATCTTTGATCTTGGAGGATAGTGATGATGTGCCATCTTCGGCCTTCATCTATGGCTACGACCACGACATGATTGAGCATGGAGACATTTGCACCTACATCTCTACGACACCCATATATCATGAGATGCCCCAATTGCCATGTAAGGAGCGCCATCACCCAATGAGTGAGATGAGTGACTCCACCATACGTGACATGGAGAGCATTTCCTATGAGAGGATGAGTGTGACCACCACTAGCCCCACACTTGAGAGCATGCCACACATTCTATGTGAGGTTGAGAGCCATTTGAGTGACTCCACCAACCATATGAGTGAGAGCATCCAAGAGGGAGTGAGTGAGCCAAAACACTTAGTAAGTGAGTTAGTTGACACGGCATGTGAGGCCACTTTGATTTCTAACGACTTAACCTCTACTCCTAGTGTGTTTTCTTCTTTGGTGCTAGGTCTCCTACATGACGACACGCCTATCCTCGACGAGTCCATGCCTCCAATGGAGACAACGATGGCCATGGTGGACGATGATGCACCCCCCACATGGTTCCATCAAGATGAAGATGACCACGACTCGGTCTTCGACACCTCACCTACAACACATGAGCGATGCTCCAAAGGTAACATAGGTGATGGTGCTTCTCTTGTCCCACTAGTGGACTATTTTGCGAATGATTGCCTGCATGATGTTGACACACCTATTACCATGCTTCACGCTAGTGCAAATTCTTCATGTCATGACTTGCCAATTTATGATGAATATGATTATGAGCATATTGATTTGCCTATTGTGATGCTATGCTCCATAAGATATCATGTGAAAATTCTATTGGTCACATCATGTTTGATAATCCTTTGAACTTTTCATATGCTATGAATGAGATCTCCCACATTGCATCATTTCAATCTCAACATAGTGACTATGCATGCCCCATTAAAATAAATCCCATTTGCACTTATGGCATAGATGACGAGATGATGGTCATTGGCTTTTGTTTTTCATGTGATGATATTGCCATGCTTCCTTTACATGATTTGCGCAATTCATCTACTATGCCATGCCATGATCACATAGAACCAAATATGCTTTGTTTTGGATGTTGTCAATATTCTCCATGTGATGTTTCCATTAATTCTCATGAGGAGACCCCCATAGTTTCCCCATACATATTAGGAGATTTTGATGCATTCCATACTTTGCATGATTCCCATAATTGCTTGCACCATATGCATTCCATGAATAGCAATGCTCTACATATATCCCATGATTCATTACACAATTTGAGTCTCCATTGTGCTATACATAACAACAAACCTATCATGATGGATGACATGTTTCTATATCACGCATCTCATTTATTTGAGCATTGGATATTTTGTGCTAACCGACACAAACACATGCGCATCATGATGGATGATGTGTACATATACCATGCACACACAATTTTTCCTTTGTCTTTGTTTTGTGTAGGTACTCACGTATACTCGTTAACCTCTCAATCCCAAGAGTTGACGAAACGAGCTCTTGAGAGCAAAGATGACTTAGGATCCCGTGAACTATCCTTCCCACCGCTCTCTTCGCGTACCGACTACGTGCATCTCCCTCACTTGGCTCTCACACGGCTATGGGCTATATACTGCTTGTCGCTTCATGCTCATTTTATCGTGTTCACTTTGCATGATATGCTTGCTTCTATGCCTTTGCCATGCAATTGTGACCCTTGCTTGCATCTACCCATGATTCATCATTATGCTCCTATGTGTATTTGCATGCTTGGTAGAGATCCTTGTTGCTATTGCCATGTTTATCATGTGCCTCATGCTATTGATGTTATTTTGCTCATATCCTCCTTTCATGCTTGTGATATGTCTTGTGCATTATTCATGCCCACCATTTGCACACACGACATGATTGCCATGATTCCTTCTAGTACGTTGAATATTCGCACTACTAGCTTGCTTGCCTTGATTCACATGATTGCTTGCTTTGTCGCATCACCCATGTTCCATTCTTACTTGCTTTCTTGGGTTGATGGCGTATATGTTCATGCCTCCCACATGATACATCTTGTTCATTGTCGCTTACCTCCAATTGTTGCATCTATGCTTATTGATCATGGAGACTTGGCCATATTACTTGTGATGCATGCTTGTTACTTGAGTGTATTGTATTTGGTTGTTCCCGCATCATATGCCTCCATACTATGAAATGCTCCCTTATCCTTTCTTATGATGAGCATGATGCATACACTTGTTGGGTATTTTACCACACGAATGATAGGTTTTGCATCTCCGCTAACCTCATTTGTTTTTCCGAGTGTTTGTCATGTTCTTTCATGTTGAAGGATTCACAAGGCGATACCTTCATGACACAACTTGGTCATGCGAAGGCATACACGATGTGCAACACCAACTTTGGCGACAATCTCCTAAAGGTGAACTCCTTCCCTTTGAGCCATCCTCAAATACGCATATTGGATGGGTCATTCTTTCATTGTTGTTTCCTTCTTCTTGTCTACATGTTGCACCTATTGGATGGAGGACCAACATTGAAGATTGGCTCTATGGACCTTTGCATTGAGGAGCGCTCGGACTTATTGGATGCACTTTCGAATATCAACTCATGCCACGACATCGAGCATTGGTACACCAACACCTCCATATTTGTTGATTGTGCTCACACATGTCATGCTCATTAGACATCTCACACACATGACAAATTTGCATCCTATGCATGGATTGACTCACATTATGATTTCCTTGTTGCATCCCGTATTCCCATGTCATCCATGATATATGAGCTTGTGCATTTCCTTAGCAAATTTGTTGTGATATACCTTGATGGCATATTCATACATCATGATCATATTGCCCATCATCAATTGCATGATCACATGCTCATTTTGAGCATCCATTGCCACATTCATGCTATTGATAAGCCGTCTCACTATGACATCATTTTGCACCGTGGTTGCCTTGATCATAATCACAATACATTTGTGTGCACAATGAATGCTTTTGCTCCCATGAATGCTTTACATCTCATTCCATATCATCTTGATAAGCTTCATGCGCTTTGTCACAAACAATATTGCCGAACGGACTCATTCTTACATGATGGACACTTTGTGTGCTCTAACCATTGTATTTCCGAGTGTCGTTTGTGTTTGCTCTTTTTGCATGTATACCACTTCGGCGACACCTTGGAGTACTTGGATTGCGCAATGTTTTCCACTCCGTCCAACTACAAGTCCGTCCACGACTACCGTTTCCATAGTGAAGAGGATCACGATCCGAGGTAGGATATTTCCCAAGGGGGGAGATGATGCGGAGCATCCCACGTTCATCCCCATGTACACTCCGACTACTCTCCAAGCCCCAAGAGGACATATGACGAGACCTCGTACATACACCATTGGACGCAAGGTGAACTCACTCCTCTTCGAACCATCACTTTCCACATGTGAGACATGGCTACTACCTCATATATATGTGCTATGAATGACCAGGAACAAAGAGGAAGGCCATGGACCAGACGGCAAGGACACCAAGTATAAGAACTACCGAAGAAGCTCCAGCGAGCGGACATCCGGACGACACCGGACGACCAGCCTCTCACAGCGAGCGGATGTCTGGCCAGGACCGGACGACCGGTGACACCGCACCCGAGCCAAACCAGCAGATGTCCGACGCCACCGGACGACCGGCCACCTCCGAAAATCCGGTGCCTCCTCAACCGAACCGGATCGAGGGGACGTCCGGCGACTAGCGGACGGACGGTCCCTCCTGAGCCACCGGACGACCGGTACCTGCCTGTGCGCAGCCAGGCCTTTGGCCTTGTATCCCTCTCCCACTTACCCCTTCGTGGCTCTAGACTATATATACTCATGCACCTCCTCCATTTAAGGGTTAGCATTGGTTTAGCTCATGTTTAGAGATAGAGCATTGCTCATCCACATCGGATCTACTCCACGAGAGAGACCGCGGCCTCTACGGAGAAGATCCCTTTGGATTCAAGACCTCCTTGCAGAGAAGAACTTCAAGACCTCCTCACGGAGAAGACTGGTTACCTCTTGTATCGTCCGTTGTGTTGACTTTGGATCTTGTATCTTCCTTTGTGTTCATGAATCTAGCGCATGTCTGATCATTCTTGTTGGTTTGAGTGTTCTCTTGTGTTCCCCTCGTGATTTTTCCCTCGTTTCCCTCCTCGTGTTCTTCATGTTCATTGCGGGATCCGCTCCTTTCGTGAAAGATCGGGCGATTAGGGTTCTACCCTACATCACCAAAGGTAAGGTCTTATGTGCGGTCTCGTAACTTGACTCGGAGTATGAGTCC
Organism: Triticum urartu; assembly: GCF_056163025.1. Classification (NCBI taxonomy): domain Eukaryota; kingdom Viridiplantae; phylum Streptophyta; class Magnoliopsida; order Poales; family Poaceae; genus Triticum; species Triticum urartu. Next base: position 160,291,948 of record NC_141878.1, on the reverse strand, counting down.
AATATGGGCGCTGTCTTCATGTTGTTGAAGAGGTTTGTGCGCGTCGTCGTGGTCGAAGGGGATGGCCCTTGCTCGACCTTCTTGTCGCCGTCTTGTTGTAGGAGGCCCATATGATGTGGCACCTCGTAGCTCGTCTCCATGACCGAAGGGAATTTCCCATGCTCGGCCATCTTCCTTGAGGGGCTTCCGAAGATGGAAGTGTCGCCCTCGCTCGTAGGTGGTCGCCTTGTACTTGAAGATGTCGATGCAGGCGAACTCATGGGAAGTAGGCGAAGATGACGTGCTTCCGAAGGCGAAGATTCCTTGAGAACACTTGGCGAATATGCCGAAGTGGTGATGGTAGTATCCGTAGCGTGCTCTTGGTGGTGCTTGTCTCGCGGTCTTCTCTTGTGCTCCTGAGGCTTGGGCTTGGCGTGAAGTAGAGCTTGTTGGGACTTGTGCATTTGCGCTTGGTGAGCATCTTAATGATGATGGTGCCGTTGTCGCACTTGAGCTCGTAGTAGATGTCGTTCGTCGTCGCCGTGCACATGTTGCTTGGAGGTGACTTGTCCTTCATGACGAGGTGGATCACGAACGTGATGGTGGTCGCCATGGAGATGTGGACGTGGACGACTTGCGCTTGCATCATTTTTGCGCTCCGAAGACTTGTGACTTGAACGTCGCCGCCTTGAGGATGATGAAGGGGAAGAACGGTTGATCAACAAGGTCCGAATCTCCTCCATCCTTGCATCTTGCTCCTCCTTTTGTGGGGAAAGCTTGTTGTCGATGTAGTCCCTTTTCCTTGCTTCGGAGTGACGAATGTCGATGGAGAGGTTCTCGATGCGCTCCCGCAATCTTGATTGTGCGCCTTGCATTTGTCGTTGTAGATCGAAGATTGACGCTTTGGTGATGTAGTTGTTCACGACGTCGTTGTTGTGGAAGACCGGAGATGAAATGTCTTGCCTATCCATCACTCCAAGAGAAAAATGTGAGTGGTAGAAAGAGAAGAACGAATAGCAAATGTACCTTGACCGAAGTTGAAAGTGGATCAATGATCACTCCAATGTGGACAAGGAAATAGCACAATTGGTACCAATTCTTGTCGGTTTCTCACACCTACACAAGTAAGGCTTATGGTGGAGCTCGGTGAGGATAGTGGCACAAAATTTTTGATGCAAAATGTTAGCAAGAGTCAATAATGTTGAAAAAGATTCACAAATTCGCAAGTGAAACAAGTAGACCAATAGCAATATGTGGCACACGGAAATACACACACGGATAGATAAATGGGGTCGTGCAACCAAGGATGAGCACAAAATATGGAATCCACAGAAAACGCTCATGTTGCACAACTCAAGAGAGACGCTAGCACGATTGCTCAATAGGCGGATACGACACTTGTGCACAACCTATAAGATGCAAAATGGATAACTTTCTATCCCAAGTATGCTATGTATGTATGGTTCCGGTGTTTCTCACAAGGTGATCCAAGATGATCTTATATGCAATGTGGTATGATGCTATGGCTATTGCTTACGAGCTCTTTGTTCACTCTTTTGCTCAAAAGCTTATTCTTGTTTTTTTTGTATGGCCACTTTGGCACAATGCACAAACCAAGATAGCAATTGTATATATGCGGGAACAAACTTGAGGCACAAGAGATGATATGATGATACCAATATGATACGGTATATATGCAATGTATGGGCGGATCACTAATGTGCACAAGTAATGTTGCCGGCAATACTCAAAGACAAGTCTCGATAGGCAAGTGACGCAAAATGGGCTAGGGGTTATCAATGCAATGGCAAGGGAATATACAATGGAGAGATACCACAATACCAAGATGATATGGAGGTTACCGTCCGTGTCGATGATGAGTGGCGGTGATCTTGATGAAGATACCAAGATGATGGAGACTCGTCCCTAAGTAGCCGAAACACCTTAGGAAACAGAAAAACCGCGAACTCAAAATCTCAAATGTCAAAATGGTGGTAGCGGAAGCTCAATGGGATTGCGGAAATGGAGGGTATGGTGGTGGACTATACACGAGTGTCGGAGTTGAAAGCACGGTCCCTAAGTAGCCGAAACACCTTAGGAGACACAACTCACAACACAAACAAAATTGGGTTAAGTTGGGGTGGCGGAAGTGTATGGTGGGCAAGCCTATGCGGAAGTTATGGTGGTGGTGGTTGATGAAGAAGCAACCGTCCCTAAGTAGCCTAGACACCTTAGGAGACTCAAATCACTCCTCAAGCAACCACTAATGCAATGGGGATCAATATTGGTTAGGTTGCGGAAGTCGGTGGTGGAGTAGCGGATGATGTGGTGGAAGCCCTAGGCAAAGATGCCAAAATTGTCAAAATTTGATGGAGTCAAAAGATGTTGGTGGTATTTTTGTGGGAAGGGGGATGTCAGGAGATTTTCAACGAGCTAAAGAACACGAAAATCGAACTCCGGATGAATTAGTTATGGCCAAAACAAAAATTAGCCGAAATGGGAATGTACAGGTATCGGACGTCCGAAGATGGTCGGACGTCCGGGCGGGCTCGAAAATCCATAAATTTGGCTCGGGTTAGGGGTTCCGGATGTCCGGAAAAGGTCGGACGTCCGGTCGTTTCAGGGGCTCCGAACGTCCGTGAAAGGCCGGTCGTCCGATGGGTCGGGGTCAACGCGAGATGCAAGTTTCGAGATGCGATTTTGGGTGGAAAATGGAGATTTTAGGGTCAAAATTGATGAGATTTCATGGATGAAAGATGGGGAAACTTGGGGAGATGCTAGATCCACTTGAAACCAAGCAAATCTATGGATCAAATCCAACAAAACTTCATCAAACCAACAAATCACAAAAAATTGAGGCTATTTTTGGTGGGGATTTTTGAAATTGGGGAAGAACACAACAAAATTAGGCTAGAAAACGACAAGGGGAGGCTCCGAAATCGTGATCAACGTGGCTCATGATACCAAGATGATGTAGGGTAGAACCCTAATCGGCCGATCTTTCATGAAAGGAGCGGATCCCGCGACGAACACGAAGAACACGACAAGGGGAACGAGGAAAAACACAAGGGAAACACAAGAGGAACACTCAAACTAACAAAAACAAGTTACACATGTGCTAGGTCCTCAAGTACAAAGGGAAAGATACACGATCCAAAGTCAACAACGAACGATACATGGTAAACGGTCTTCTTCGTGAGGACGTCTTGATGTTCTTCCCTAAAAAGGGGTCTTGAATCCGCTTAGGGGATCTTCTAAGTAGGAGGCTCGGATCTCCGAGGAGAAGGTAAACAAGTGGATGAGCAAAGCTCTCACACGAAATATGAGCTAATCCTTAACCCTCAAATGGTGGAGGTGGAGGAGTATATATAGTCTAGGGTCATGAAGGGGTAAGTGAGGGCGAAGGGATACATGGGGTCGACCCGATACACTGTGCACAGACAGACGTCGGACGTCCGGTGGCTCGCAAGGGTCCGTTCGTCCGGTACTTGTCGGACGTCCGGCGTTTTGGCTCGGGAAAGCCATCGTCGGATTTCCGGACATGGCCGGTCATTCGGGCGCTGGAGGATGTCGGACGTCCGGTCAGCGTCGGTCGTCCGGTGGTTGTAGATTTCTGGCAGCTTCTTCTCTTGGTCCTTGTATTTGACGTCCTCGCTAGCTCATCTGTTGGATGTGGTGGCTGCAAAAGTCAACTAATTAACGATTTCCTTGTGTTCAATATTTTAACGATTTCCTTGACTATAAAAAATGATTTCCATCAACTAAAAAAACCAATTGATGATTTCCCTTGCTAAAAAACTAATTAACTATTTTTCAACCCCTAAAAAAATACCATTTCCCCTATAAAATACTAATTTACTATTATTGTCTCAAAAGACTAATTACCTATTAGTTAATATACATGAGCAACATGCATAAAATGAAAATGAACTAATATTATCAAAATGGTTTTATTTGTATTGTTTTGTCTCAAGGTTTTATTCAAAAATTTCTTTTAGCCAATATGTTTGTCTCGAAATAGTCTTTCGTCCCACTTTATATATAAAGCAACACCCGAATAAAGTACATGGCCGAATGATACAAGACGGAGGGGCAGCTCCCATACAATGCCGAGTCACACGCGCCACCATGAGGTCTCCGGGACAAGCGTGACGAGCCCAACACCCTAGGTCTAGATCGGGGTATCACCAATGCCGCGGCGCCCGCCGTCCGCGCCACATCCCGGCAAGGGCACCCCGTCCCGCGCCACAGCGCCCACGCGAGGAAGCAACAAAGGGCTCATAGCAGCAGGCGACAACCAGGCTTCGCCTGGCCGCACCCCCTGGCGACGGCGAGGGAGGAGCAAGGAGAGACCCTCAGCGGCAGTCATGTTTGTTGGACATGTTTTAAAATAATCTTCTGACCCTCCCTAACATGTTTTAGCAGCACTCAACCCACGGGTAAAATAATTCCACTGCTCTTATTGGCATCTATGAAAGATGAAAGATAGGTGAACATATAGTTGTGCACGACCGACGACCTTGTGATTGTGAGCGTGCGATAGCGGGACATGCTGTAGTTACACAAGTAGCGTGAAAAAAAAACAAATCCACCAAAATAAAAATATACCAATAAAACTGATAAAATTAAAATAAATTAAGAAACCATTTTTTATGAAAAAATAGTTGTACAAATTAATACATGTATGGGGAAACATGTTAGCCAATATGAGTTCTTTTTCATTTTTAAATGTTGCTCGTGTATATTAATTAATTAATAGGTCCTGCCAAAAAATAATTAATAGGTAATTAGTCTTTTGAGACAATAATAATAAATTAGTATTTTATAGGGGCAATAGTTTATTGAGGGGTTGGGAAATAGTTAGGAAAATAGTTAATTTTTCTTTTTACCTGTCCAGCCGCTTGATGCATTAGTTTTTTTTTAAAGGAAAGCGTGATGCAGCTGAACGTCTGGGCTAGTTAAGATAGACTTTCGGTCAGGAGGTAAGCCTTTCTGGCCCGAGAGTGGACGAACTGCACGCAGCGGCAGCTGCACACAGTTTGTCTCAAAAAAAAAAGAGCTGCACGCAGTTATCCGGCCGGTCGCGCGCGGTGTGGTGATGCGTGCAGTTTGATTAGCAAAAGGAGTAAAATAGAGATACAACGCGTGATACATGCAAATACCCTGCAGCACGTCGACCTCGTGGGGTCCGGCCGTGGTACTTATCCGACACAAAAAGTGGGTGTGCTGTGCAAGACGTACAATGTGGGGGCATTGGTTTACTGTTCCGCGGGGCCGGCGATTTGGCCTAAAGCTATGTACGGACTGGACTGGTGGCGACACAGATTGAGCGCATGTGCTTCGTCTCGCACGAGCCCCTTTCCCGTTCTTGCTGGGCGAAGAACAAGCTGAGCCACAATAGCAGCCGGGTTGCTTCCTGTTCCGCCTGGATCTGCTCATGCCGATCCCTGGAGCGACTACGCCGGAGGCGTTGGACTCTGGGTTAGTGAATCCCTTCCTCTTGGTCAAAATCTAGATCTAACGAGCTCGCCCCGGTCGCCGGTGCTGCAGATCAATCTTGGCTGCTAGGGATCCAGTGGTGCACGAGGCGCCGTGCGTTTTGGGCGGGGGCGGCGACGCTGCGCCCGATTCGGCCGCAGGCTCGTCGGATTCGGCCGTCTGACCGGTCTCGCCGGGCGTGGGTCAGTTGGATCAAGGCGTGGCTTGGCCGATGGCGAGTTTTCCGAGGCGTCCTGCAAGACCTTCAGCTCTGGAGGCGGAGATGTGGCGTCCGGGTGCGCGACCCCTGCCGTCATCTCGCACAACTCCGTCCAGTCCAGCGGCCGCAGTGGCGCGGCGGATTCGTGCACGACATTCAGTTCTGGGGTCGTGGTCCTGCCGTCGGCACGAGTCGGCGACGAGACGCCGGCCGCCGTCTCGAGCTGCGCCGTGCAGTCCCTACGTCACAGCGGCCCGGCTTCGGCTAACACCACCATCCGCGTTGGCTGGAAGCGCAGGTACATACTAATTTTTCTGTCGCCTGGGGCAAATGTGTATTTTCTTGATCGCATTCATACGAGCTGATGAGAGAAGTTTCATTAGTTTGGTCAAATTGGGGATAAAGACTGGCGCTCAAACATCACTAGCTGAAAAGTTCTTAGTTTTCCTTAAGCCATACCCGGTCGTTCGTTTGCTGAAAATTATCATTGCCACTGCAGTAAAAATAATGGTTTAAGTTCCGTTGACAGAGAAGGATTAAACTGCTAGTACTGGGAACCAGTTGACTTGTATGGTTAAGTTACTTTGTCCAAAATTTTCATTCTCGCCGCTGAACATCCGTTTGTAGAAGTTTGGTCACTTTTTTTGCATCAGTCTGAATGTGTGATATGGGGGAGAATATAGTCTGAATCAATCCTGGCGGAAAAAGGTCCTAGAAATCGTTTTTGTAATTATGAACCCGTGTTTGGTTGCAGAAGCACGCGTGCCCCGGCATTATGCATCCCACAACCAAAAGTCGCACGGGCCTCCGTCCTGCGTCAGTTCCAAAACTGAATGATGAACAAGAAAACACAACGCAACAGCAGAAAACGGCAACATCTGATGGATGGGTGTTCAAAAAACAGACTTACTCCCTGGTTCAGGCACTTGTAAAAACGGACGCCAGGGTTCCGGTCTGTCCCGGAGACAAACCATCTAGTCCTTGTCCCGGCACACCTCGGGCACAGGATCAATGGCAGCAGGGACGGGGGTGTCCGAAGACGACGAGCGGAAGATGAGCTCTAGGACATCGCGGCACGGCGGCGTCGACGGAACGCGGCAACTCGAGGTGCTTGTGTGCGTGTTAGAAGGAGAACGGGCAAAACGATTGGTACTGTCCACAGCTGGTGCATGGGCCTTACATACATGCAGCTGGTAAAGTTTTTCCGTTACAGTGTTCATCACAACGGTAATATTGCGTCCTTCATCCTGCGCCCGCACAGTGCTCTGCAGGTGTGCGTCAGTCGCCCTGTCAGTGCACGGTACACCGAATACAGCAAATACGCAGCACAGCGCTCGCTTTCGCCGCTCTTATACGCCAAGTAGCACTCACAGCTGGTCCAAATCGCGACGCAGTACCAGCCGTGGATGCGCTGCGTGCAGCGCTGCACTTCTCTTTCTGGCCCATATCAATGTGCACGCTGGTGGTGCGTAATAAGCACGGCACTCTGCCGTGCCCAGAGGCACGGTAGAGGAGCCGGTTCTGGAGTCGAACGGCAAGGGGTGTGTTTGCCTCTGGCAAGCAGCACATGCTAACCAGGGGGGCTCTGCCGGTTGCAATGGAGCATCGCTGGAGGCCCTCACAGCCTCCGGGCGGTGCTGCAACTCAAACGATGTTGCCTAAGCTGCTGGTTGCACTGCCCGTGCTGCATTGCAATAGAGCTTCGCTGGGATGAATCAGCGCTGTATTGAAGCTCCTTCGGTGCATTGATATGTCACAAGCTCTCATGAGTACAGACCTCTGAATAACAAACCCAAAAAGTCACAACTTACAAACAAATTACAGCTCTTTCCCTTGATATGCCATGCATGACCAAGTTCGACCAGCAGCCAAAATCAATTCAGCAATTATGTAACCAAGCACTGCTCGGTCGAGGACATGGAGATCAGACAGCTTTAGGGCGTGCAGCAGTCCACCAACTTCATCAACATATGAAGGTCTAGCAGAAGCTGCGGCAGAATCCAGATTCCGGAATAAATTGAGGCCCTGTTTGGTTCACAAGTCCTAGGGTTTTTTTAGTCCCAACTAAGTCCCTAAAAAATCCCTACCTGTTTGGTTCCTGAGACTTAAGATGGACTAAAAAAACCATATTACAACTATAAGTCCCTACAAGTCCCTCAGATTCTTATTTCATAAGTCCCAGGTGCCCAATTTAAGTCCCTATAAGTCCCTCTGTTTGGTTTAGATGGGACTTGGGACTTTTTTAAGTCCCTAAACCAATAAGTCCCTGGAAACAAACACCCTCTAATTCAGTTCCAACTGCACTAGACATACAGCAGAGCAAAAGTAGTTGTTGTAATAGCCATCAGATAGCAGCAGAAGACTATTTGTTCAACTGATCACAGTTAGACCATCTGAACTATGAATCTCCTCTGGCTGAAAAACAAAATTAAAATACTTGCAAAACAAAAAAGATGTTATATTTTTAAAATCCATTTATTCTTCTGTATTGGTTCATCCTCAGAAGTTGCATAAGCTTCTCATAGTATCAAACAATGTAGGCAATACAGTTCGCAACTCATCATAGGTATGAAGAACAATTTTTTAAAACAACATAAAATACTACTCAAAAAAATGAGACAACAGCCACCAAACATCAGACAAAATGAAGATACCAAAAATGTGAAACATTTATTTGGAGGACTCAGAATATGGGTGGTGATATAGCAGTATGGTCGGCAAGGCAAACGAATGCCAGTTACGACGAACGAGACCAAATATCAATCTTCACCGTCCTCAACAAAAATCAAACAATTTCATTCATTGTATCTAAAACCAGGTTATAAACTGCAAAATTAATGAGCAAATTGTGCATCTAATGGTAGTTTGTACAGCTGAAATTCATGGTTTTGCTAACATTCATTCATATCTCCAGCTGCTCTCTGCACAGCTACCTTATTCGTATATTCTACACAGAAGCATAAAGCAGACACCAAAAAAGAATATTAAATTGGGGAAATCAACATGGCTCAGACATCCAAGGAAGGAATTAGCAGCATTAGCTCTCAAGCCTGGCAGGGCGAAAGCTCTTAGACGGCAACTGCGAATGTTTTCAGAAACAAGCCTAAATTTTATCATCATCGCCAATGATTTACCCAAATTTCAAATCACCTACAGCAACTAGTACTATATTATGGTTATGCAATCAAAATGTGTAATCACAAAAAACGGCTCTGTGTACCAACTGATTCACAGCCACAGGTTCCTATCAAATGTGAAACGTCCAAGAACTCCCTCTCGGCACAATGTAGCATCTCCGGTCAAGGCTGTAGCTACCGGAGACGTGGCATCGGGCCCAATCAAAAACACCAAAACGATCTAGGTTAAGAGAAAGAATAGAAGGCGCTGCATAAGTCCCTCAGAGACCCGTTTAAAATCACGCACACAGCTGAATCAAGCTGGTGCAAATGGGTATTTCCATCCCAGACCAAACCACAGAGGTTATGATAAAGAGGACGGACACTTGCATCGGCGGAGAAGCAGCTGCTGTTTACAGTGTCATACGGCACTTCCTATGGTCGAGAGCTCTTCACCGAGACGAGATGAATTCAAGAAACGAACGAAAACATACAAGGCAAGAACCATGTTAAAAGGGCGATGCTCAGTGGAAAGAGAAGTCGTTTTTGGTTTGAAAGCTCACGGCGACATATGCCACCACTGCCGAAAAACCTATATGAATCATCATCGCGTCGCATCTCAGGAAAACCAAGAAGAAAAGAGAAAGTGAGAACGGAAACATCGGAATAAAAAGGCCTCCATCGTGTGTAAGAGCATGATTCGACCAGCGGCGGATGAATCCGCCACACCGACATTTTGAGATGAACCATCACGACCCAACCTACTTCGATAAACGAAAAGAAATCACCAGAGAAGACAAGGGATCGGCAATCGAATTGGAGGGAAAGCTTCAGCGTGTGTAACAACATGAATCGATCAACGGCGGACGAATCCGCCTCACCGAAATCCGCTAAGATCCTCTCGGACCTGAATCATCACAAGCAATCCCCAATCATACACCAAGAAAACACGAAGATGGATAAAGGGAAGTACCATGGATGAAGGTTGGAAAGAAGTCGAGGCAGATTGCGGCTAGGGTTTCAGGGCTGGGATTTGAGGTTTGCTCTCGGTCTGACCAGCATATATAGGGGCAAAAATAGATCTAGGTTTCCCTTCGAGGCCGTGCAAGACGAAGAGAGATCTTCGCGCGTGGGCTGGGGTTGGGTTACGGGAGAGTCGACCGATTTAGAGTTCAATACGGCCCGTGGGTGGTTAGGGTGTGTGTTCGGTTTGGAGATGGACTTGAGCTAATTATGGATAATATTATGCTGGCCCGTGTGGGTGTGTGTTGGGCCCTGTTCAAGAATTCATCCGATTAACCAGTTAACTTGTTGATTAATTCCTACTCATAGGGTCACCGAGTAGCCGATAAACTGATAAATCGTCCGATTAATTGATTAAATAACCAATTAACTTGCCGATTAGCCTATTAATTCCTACTCGCCAGCCAACCGAACAGTTACCAGTTAACGATTTCCTCAACAATAGTGTTAGATTCAGGGTTGGGCTTGACCTAGTTATGGATAATATTCTATTGCCTCATGAAAGTACAGGGACCCCTAAAAAAATGAAAGTACAGGGGGAACCTGCTCAAAAAAACAAATTCGGCCCTCATTATGATCAACGTGCACCTAAACAATATTGTTCCAGCATGATATAAAATATACTAGCAGAATGTCGGTGTGTTGTTACGGGCTACAATGCATGTAAATAAAATAAACAAATGATTAAGGTCATCTTTAAGGTCGAAGCTCATTTTTTCCTCATACGTCCAAGCATGTTCGAACACCAAATAAGTGTCCAGTAGGCTCCCAAAAATCCAACCGCCTGTACCCCCAATTCAAACCCATATAGAGGGTTCTGGTTAACCGAACAATTCACCATGTTATCTCAAACACCTGGTCCCCACAACACTGGTTAACCGAACAATTCACCATGTTATCTCAAACACCTGGTCCCCACAACAAAAACACAACCCCACGACGCACTTTCCCTTTTCCTGTCGAACCCTTCCCTTCCCACTCGATTTCCCGCTAGAGCCCTATCCTTTAAAACCGTATGACGCCCACGCCACCTTCGTCATGGCACTTCTTTCCTTCACACCATAGAGCCCCCTCCCCACCAACCACCCCGCTCTCTGCCCTGATCCCCTCCCCCCGTGTTCATGTCGATCCGCCACCATCATCAAGGAGGACGAGGCGTGTGCCGCCCCCGCCCACAAGCCAAGAAGGCAGATCCAATGTCTTCTGAGAAATTGCCGCATTGTAACATACAGTTGAATGTCGTGCGTTATCACGAAACAAAATATGATGTCCATTATTGGGCTTGCAACTGATATGCTACCATGTCCATTATTAACTCTTGAAGTAATAAACCAATGCATTTACCTTTCGATCCTAACCAGAAAATTGTATGACTTGATCAAAAACAATATATGAATTGCTTGCTCATGCAATTTGCTTCAAAGCCATCTCTAATGAAATGCAATTTGCCATATTTTTTAAAGTAGGGAAATTATTCCGCTCATAACTGAATAGACCAATCCCAACCCCCGCCCCGCTCACTCTAAACCCTCACTCTTATAAAAAAATCCACTAACTCATGTTCTTAGTGAGCCAGTGATCGATGACGCCGCAGTAGGACAACAAGGGACAAGGACAACAACCACCTTTCTATCTTAGTTCTAGTACCTCCTAGTTCTAAATTGGACCCACCATTCATCCCGGGCTCTAACACAACAGTGGAACACAAAAAAAAATCAAACAATGTACCAGCATTTTTGTTCTTCGAGCATGGAGGTGTGAGCTTTTCAAGTGGAGCGAGGCACTGTGATAAGAATACCAACAACTTAATAAAAGGGACCGGCTGTGTAAACTACAAGGAATATAACCTCCAAGGGAGTGAGTAAATAGTTTAACCTTTGTAATGCGCATACATTTACTGAGACATTTTCTTTCCAGTTTTTTTCCTAGAGTATGTGTAAGAATAAAATTTTATAGATTGAAGGTGGATTTTCATCCTAACGTGCATTTTCTATTCATGGTCAAGTACAGTTCTCTGCAATAACAAGCATAAATGGACTGAACTCAGTTAGAGTAAATGGCAAAAAAATGCCGAGTATAGTACAATTGTTGTTCATCTAAAATCATCACAGTATGAAAATTGTTCGAGCATATGGGATTAAAGTGTCAACTTTTTCCCCATAGTAAAAGAAGGGAGAACCAATTGGCCATAATCGCAATATGGACAAAGAAATAGGAAGAAAAACTTTACAGGATGCAACATGAGATGGAGAGGCATTCTAATAAAATAGGTCATTGCCCGTGTGTTGCAAATAGGGCATAAACAATTGTGTCAACCATGTATTTTAGTATTGTCAACTTATTTACCAACTCATCACCCTTTTTCTTCTTCCTCTACCCACCATCTCCGCCTATCTAATACATTCTTGCAACCATACTCAATGGCACATCCAGCTAACAATCAAATTTCAATATATTTTAGTAGATTCATAGAACTATATTGAGATGAATATGAAATATACATAGTTCTCAATAAATAAAGCTAATGGAAAGGTACATCTTGTTATAATTTACATTGAAGCTACATATAACCGAATTTTTTGTTGTGGTAACAAAGAAAAGAAAACTACCCCTTGACCAATTGTAAAAAAACTATGAAGAGAATCTTTAACAACCTAGAAAAGGCCTTGACCGCTGTATTCACTTGTTCTTCGCAAGAAATAATTTAGTATAGAGAATCTGTCACCATTTTGGGTCGTAGAGAGGTGAGTTTTTCTGAGCGGTAGGAGGAGGTTCCTCCCAGCTCCATTTGCAATAACCTACTGAGTGAATGATAATGCTGACTTGTTTGAGAAGTTGTTTGCTAACAAAAGGAAAGCTTAGAATATTTGATGTCTATATCAATTGGAGAATAGGTAAGCTTCAATATAACCCAGAAATAACTTGGCACGTTTGAATATAGTAGAGATTCTTTAAAACATGGTCATACATACTCACTCCGTCCCAAAATAAGTGTCTCAACCTTAGTACAACTTTGTACTAAAGCTAGTATAAAATTGAGACATTTATTTTGGGACAGAGGGAGTATTCATTATCAGCAATGATCAAGATGTACTTACTGCTACTATATTTTTTCTCAAACTTTGTTGGAATAAAATTACAGTAATTCACAAAGAAATTAAAGGTAAGTAGGTAGCTATTTAATGTAACTACTACAAAGATGTTCATATTTATTTTTGTAAACAGATGTATCAAATGGTGTATCAATTAATGAAATATAAGTACCACATACTTTGGACAAAGAAGAGACCCGCAGATAAATAACATGGTTAAAAAAACAAGTACTGAAATATAAGTGTTCCGCTTTAAGCTTGCTAGTAAGAAAAGGACCTCTAAAACAATAATTCTAATACCTCAAACCTCCTTATAGCAGTAAGAAAAATATCAGGAGATGGCTTGCTAGATTTCACCTCCTCACCCCCATGGCAACTTGATACATCAGGGCAAACACTTCCCAGTGGTTACAAGCCTTCAGTGCAAAATGACAAATATCAGGAGATGGCTTGCTAGCTTTCACCTCCTCACCCCCATGGCAACTTGATACATCAGGGCAAATAGTTCCCAGTGGTTACAAGCCTTCAGTGCAAAATGACATTCATGGGTTCTGAAGACATCACCAAGAAATATCAGGTTCTATATGATTCTAACTTACTGAAGAACATAGAGCAACGAAGAAAAGTGCAGTACATTAAATCAAGGCCAAATGATACATTTCATGCATAAGCGAGCAGAAAAATAAATGGTGTGTAACATTTTTTCCCTTCCAATAGAGAGACTCTTCGTATATTTTAACCAGTGATTACTTCTTGTTACACCAACTAAACATAGTTCTAAATGCTACCAACATTTTTTATGAAACAAAGGACAACAAAAATTAACTCCCCTCGCATCGGAACTTCATGTCCTTTCAACTCTGAAATTCCAGAAAAGGTAAGCATACAATAATTTTATAGTGTATAATTATGCTAAAGAAGAACATGCTATGTGTGTCATCAACGCAAGTTGGCATATTATCATTGAGAGCATATATTAGTACACAGTGTGATGATAATTGGAACCGGATGTGCTATCAGCATGTCTTTCTCCTGGCGATATTAAACATCATGGTGCAACAAATTACAAATATTAGTGTTAACATAGGTTAATATATATTACTTATGTGTGCAGTTCAATATACTCTGAAAAAAAGTTGAATTATTCCTAACTATCACCATCAGATCTAGGCAAATAAGCATTATAATCACAGCCTGAGCCAGAACTTAGGATTGAGGAGGGATTGGGAAACCCTCAAAGAAAGGAAGAAGCTCACCAAAACACAGTTACATGCCCCAACTATCTCGACCTTGCGCTCAAAACGGCTTGAAAGAGTGATAAGGGATCAACAAGAGTGCCAGTCGCATAAAGCTTGTTCAGATTGCCAAGGCCTGGTTGCACTTGACAGCAAGACAAAAACTTGAAATTTGGAGTCCGAATGTGGTTAGACAATCTGCAATAACCTCATATTGATTTTGATCCGACATGTGCATTAAACATAGCATGGACCATGATTGAACAGAGCGACCGCTGCAAAATAAATGTATAACAAGAGCGGGCAGCATCAACATGTAATAGACGTGTATTGTTATCTATGAGTGTTGTCGCTAGTGAACGCATACAGTTGCAGTTGCACTTCTGCAACCTAAAGGGGAAAGAAAAATCCAGTTGTTAACCCAAAGGACTGGAAAAAATTCATTACAAAAGAAAAAAAACAGCTTTCCTAAGTTCACTTGCTGGGTGAAAAAATCAGCTATTATAAAAGTGAGCTCCAGATTTCAGCATGTATCATGCAGTTTTGTGTATATGGTTCACACATGAAAAAAGGATTTTGGCCAGTGCTAGGACATGGCATTTGTGGCCTCATAAAAGATTAGTTTGTGCTATCTTCAGGACAAAATGGGCACGTGAGTTACCAAACCAGAAGGGGAGGCCATGAGTATAGGTGGACTGAAACTTCTTGCTCGGTTGGAGCTTAATGAATCTGATCAATAGAAAATGATTTAATTATTTGAAATTAGTATACTAAAAAATGTAAGGTACATTGCAGAAACAACAGATTAGCAAAATTCAGTAATGCAAAACCGAACCCACCATAGGGGAAGCATAGAAAGAAAATCATCGTCTGAACCCTATTATCCTAATCCACCTACAGATCCAATTTATATGCATCATGCCATGGAATTTCCAAAAGCATGGCTGCAGCCGCTGGCAATGATGTTGACCCAATGGTGCTTGTGCGGGCGAAGTACATCGCTGTTGGGCTTGTCGCCGAGGAGTTCTGCAACTCACCGCAGCCTCAGGTTGAGAAGGTCAAACCCTTAGGGTGGGATTGGATCCAGCTTCCCCGTAGCATCAGAAGTTCGAGTCCATCGCAATGATGTGCTGCACGACGACGAAGGACGGAGGATGAGAGGAAGATCGGCGAGGAGGTATCGATAAGGAGAGGCAGCAAAAGCGACGTGGGCCGGTGGTGTGTTGGCGGGTGCGAGGGGACATTGAGGACAGCGGCCAGCGTCGTGCGCGAGAGCACGATGGCGCATGCGGAGGAGCCAATCGAGCGGCGGGTGTGGCTGGCAGCTGCTAACCCTAGCGTGCCGTGCTTTTGTTGACACAGAGACGTGGGTTGGATCTCATTCTCTTGCAGCGCTTGGCCCATGTATGGGTGTGCGGGCACGGACGAACCGACGACCGTCAAAGAAGCGGTAAAAGAATCGATAGCGGGGATGCCTTCGATCGATGGTACGTTGGGCAGGAACGAACGACATACTAAGAGTAGAGATTAGGAAAGGTAACAATCGGTGCGTTAGGAAAGTTAGGATTTTGATTTGATTTTTATGAAAATAAGGTTTTATTGTTTGGTAACGTGATATTATTACATGCTTGTTTGTGACGTGCCTAGTTAGGAAAGTTTAAAAATTAGGATTTGGAATTGATTGTGATGAAACTAAATTTTATTGATTGGTAACGCGCTATCAGTTCCTGCCCGTTTATAACGTGTCTAGTTAGGAAACTTTGGAAAGATTAGGAAAGTTTTTATTCTGAGGGTAAAAAAATCAACGTGAGGAGAGATGCTGATGGGATGTGAGACGAAAATAAACCGGACGAAAATAAACCAGACGAAATATAACCAGACGAAAATAAACCATGGGCGCAATCCTACCAACTCAGACATTAGTAGTAGAGATAATCGAATGCACCAAGCAAATATATTTCTTTTCTTGTGACATCAACCAAATGTTCAACATGTCTTGTGACATAGGGTTGGCTCCATCTTGACCACTATACACCCTCCATTTCCTTTTCGTTGACATCTCCAAACACACACTCCACTCATCTCTTTTCCATTCGCGTCTCCTTGTACACCGTCCACAAGTCCTTTCCATTTACGTCCATGGCTCCCACCAAGATGGTGAATTGATAATGAAGAAGAAGGGCCATGTAACAAGCTATAGCATTCTCCAATATTTAGCAACCACGACGAACAGGGGCGGAGCCAGGCTAACCCAACGCCTCGGGCCTGCTTCAGAGCTACAGTGTTCAACAGTGCTCAACAGTGCAAAATCGCTACAGTCCACCAAAGAAACAAATCCTCATGCCCCGGGCCCAGGCCCCCCCGGCCTGGGTCCTGTCTCCGCCACTGACGACGAAGATGGAGTGGCAGTGTCTTCATTTGGCACTATTATCCATCAACTCGGAAGAAAAGACGAGGAGCAACATATGTGTGCATGTTATTTTCATTGGCATAACATTTTAAACAAGTGTGCAATCCTACCAATGCGATGGAATTATTTATATGTCCTTTTACATCCAGGGGTCAACCAGTGCAACAAAGATACAACATAACACATATTTATTTTCTTTCCCATCAACATGATATTGCCATCATTAATATGTAAATATGTACACATAGGTAAAAACAAGCATTTGGAACTGGAAAAAATTATTAGCCAAAAGCTATGCCTGAAACAAATGGACCGGATAGCTTTGTTAGTGTGTTCCAACAATGCAAATAAGAGCACACAGGAAGGAAATACATTTTAAGCCTTCATACATTTTCTGATACTAAAAGAGAGCTCTCTCACTTCAGAGATGATCCTATTATGAGAATGCTAAACTGAGTGATGTATCTAGAGGTATTGATTGAGATCAACTCAACAGGATAACTAAAACTTGACAATAGTCATTTTGTTATGTTAGGAAAGTAATACAGACCAAAAGAACATGGTAAGAAAGTGAAAGATTTAACTTAACTTTACCATGACTTCCGTAGATGCAAAACCAATTTCAAGCCTGAATGGTTTAACTAAGCGCTTCTCTTGTCTTTTTTCCTTCATCAATATCACCCTGCGATGAAGAATATCCCATTGCAAAATTCTAACATATGAAAATAAAATGCCAACAATTAATTTTAAGTAACCGACAACATAATCTCATTACTACTGTATAGTAGCATAACAACACCTTAAATTAGGCTAAAAGCAGTGGAAATGTAGCATCACCTAGTCTAGACAATCAGTCTTCTGAACAACAACCGTCATCAGTGGAGGAGCACAAGTAATCAAATGCAATGAGGGAATAGGTACTACTTATAATGGATAAAAACAGGATGTAAAATAAACATAAATTCCTTGGATATGATATATCTATTAATCAAAAGAGAAGCTGAATTGTTGTGCAGGGTGATGAGCTTCCTACAACACAATACGATAGAATATGTTGTTGGGGAGGGAATAATATAAGGGCAAAACAGAAAGTAATCCTGAAAATATGGTGGTTCCGTCCTTCCATGACATACATCAGCACAAAATAAAAAAATGATCATCATCCCACTAATTGTTGCTCCACATTCGTATATGTCTATGAGGAAACTCAGTTAACCAGCTCACTTGAGCTCATGCTTTGCTATTCCCTACAATTATAGCCATTATCAAATGAAAGTGTGTAAATTAAAGGTGGACAATATTAATTAACTATAGATGCCATACAACCATTCATATAATGAATTTCTTTCGAATAACATAATCTCGGTCACTGCGAGTTCTCGGCGGATCCATACCACATGAAGGGGAAAGCTGGTATGTGGACTCCAACCAATGGACTCAAGGGAGGTGATATGAGGCTAGAGGAAAGGGAGGACGTGAGGCAACAAAAGACCTTACTACTATCGACCCTCACACCTAATGAGCAATATGCTACAGTAGACACATGGTTATGTCATTGTTCAATAGTACATCCAAATACTATCATTTTATCTATACAATCGCATGACTTACTGCTATTGCTTTGTACTATCACTTTATCTATACATATCAGTAATGGTTAATCATACATGGAAATCAAATTGAGTACAAACACATGTACTTGGGTGAATTTGAGTACAAACACACGTACACACGACAGGGAAAAAGCATCAAAGCAATTGTCAAGAAATCATTAGTTGCGCATTAACCAATTACCCATGTCTTATTTGGCCGGTGCAGTATCTCCTGTCAGTTCCCATGGAGCCACAACCACAACTCGCCGCTATCGCCCACCGACGACTGAGGTCTGATATGAGGGGAGAGATCTAGAGCAACGCGCGGGATTGGCAATTTGTTATTAAGGAATATCTTATTTTATTTTGGAAGGTTATCGAGAAAAATCTCATGTGTGTCTTTTAGAAAGGTGATATCACACGTATGATGTGATTTATGAATTCTTAATTACCTATCATTTATGTGATTGAATTAAAGCCGCACCTGCTAAAGCAAGAACGAAACAAGATGTCCCCCTTTTATGGGATTTGGTTTTTTAATGAGAGGGAGAAAATCCGGTGGGAAGGGACGGTGGGAGGTGAGACGAAAAAATCAGACAAAAAAACTGTAGAGGGGAGGATACCAACTCCCCCTTTAGGAGTAGAGATACCAGATAGATAGACGAGTCTAACAAAAAGACACACACTTCAGTACATCAAAAATAAATATAGAACAAAGCGTTGAGCTAAGTAGCAGAACAGAGAAGTATTCAATATAGTTTTCAGATAAGGGAAATGGGCGATTTCTTTGGAACATGCAAAGCACATGAAGTAAATTGACATGAAGAAATTAGAACCCATCAGCTCGGTAAAAACACATGATTTTGTTGACCCAGTTCAAGTTACTGGCACAACTCTATGTATGGTTGGAGGGCTTAGCCAAAGCTCAGAAGACACAAAAGTATTACCCTATTCTCTTCGAGCTAGGTTCACTTAGAAGCCGCCCAACTACTCAGGGTAGATATTCTGGTGATCTTCAAACCATCACCGACTTGCCCTTTAACCAGCCCATAGGCCAAAGGCTCTGAAAAAACACCTAACTGTCTGGAAGATGTAAAATCTTCAAGATTAACAAGTCTTTAGTGAACTTTGATCAGTTTCTTCATTGATGCTCACTGGCGTTGCTATTAGGATTCGCTCAAATTCGTCAGGAGAATGAGTTGCTTGGCTAGCACCTATCTCAGTTCACGCGAAGCAGCGAACCATTTTGAAGGAAATATGCCCTAGAGGCAATAATAAAGTTGTTATTTTATATTTCCTTATATCATGATAAATGTTTATTATTCATGTTAGAATTGTATTAACCGGAAACTTGATACATGTGTGTATACATAGACAAAACACCGTGTCCCTACTAAGCCTCTACTAGACTAGCTCGTTAATCAAAGATGGTTAAGTTTCCTGACCATAGACATGTGTTGTCATTTGATGAATGGGATGTAACACCCCCAGTGTCATTGCTACAGTAATCCCTTGTTAATGGTGCCATGTCACCACATTTACTGTTGCTAATCTTTCACTTGATCCAAATCACAATTCAAATTCAAATTCAAATCCAATCTGAAGTCAAAAATTCATATTTGTCAGACATGAAAACTAAAATGTTCATCTTGTGGCAAATATTCATTTGTTAGTATTGGTGGTGAACCAACATTTTTGCAAGGTGTTTAAATGGCCTAAACCAAATAAAGCAGTGGCTAAAACAATAGATTAAATGGCTTTTTAATTTATAAAAATTGCAACCTTTTTCAAAAGCCTCACAATCTTTTTGTGGCAGTGCACAATAATTCTTTGAAATTGTTCTGGCCAGTGGCATATTTTTTTGCAAAGTCATTTGTGGCTAAAAAGCAAAAGCTGCTAGAAAAACAAAAACAAAAAAAGAGAAAAGGAAAAGCAGAGGGGAGAGAAAGCCCCTGCCCCACTTGGGCTTCGGCCCACCCGAGCCAGCTAGCCCAGCAGGCCAGCCCATGCCCCCTCCCGAGTCGCTCTCCCCTCCCTCCTGTTCCCCCGATGCACGCCGCTAAAGGGGCTCGTCATCGCCCGAGCACCTCGCCGACAATGTCGCGGGTGGATAAGAGCACCCCCTCCGGATCCTCGAGTCCTCCCCCCACCTACCTCCACCCACTCCCCTACTCGCCCTCCTCGCTCTTCCTCTTGCTCCCCACCTCAACCGAGCGCCGCCGTCGCCATGGCTGTGCCGTAGCCGCGGCCACCGCCCACCCCGCGCCTCGCCAGAACGTCCACGAGACGCGCCATCGACCTCTACCTCGACTACGCCTCGCCATCGAGCTTGGAGACGACCGCACGGTCGGGATCGAGCTCGTCCCCATCTTCTCTGTCGCCGGTGACCGCTGTCGTCTCAAGCCACCTCTGCTCTCCTAAGCTGTCGCAGGCTTTTCATAGACGCTCGTTGAGCTCCTCCCTCACTCCATTCTTCTACTCGCACCGCGTGTTTCCCCCTAGAAAGCTCATCGCCTTCGCCGTCGCCGTAGCTCGTCGCCGTGGCCAAACCCGCCGGTGAGCTCAGCCGAACACGGCATCGTGCTCTGCTCGCTCCTCGCAGCCCAGCGCCCTGGACCGCATCCCGTGCCGTGCCCCGTAGCACCACCCTCATCGTCGCCCGAGCACGACCGCCGCCCTCGCCGCTCGTCGGCACCGCTCCGGCGACGCCACTGCCCCCAGTCAACCCGCCTTCATGCGCTTGTTCGAACACGCCAAGTCCCGCGCCAAAAGACCCCCTGTGCACGATTTCCAGCGAAATCCGGCAAGCCCCGCCACTATTTTGGTCGCCGGTGTCGCGTCTCCGGTCGTCGCCGACATGGCCTCACAAGTTGGCTCCCTACGAGACTGCCGTTGGGCCCCATGGGCCCCAGTTGACCCTGTGACTGGGTCAACTGCTGACTGGGCACTCTGACCCACTGACATGCAGGCCCCACTAGCTTAAACATTTTTATAAATAAATAAAACTACTAGTTAAAATATGTTATTTAATTAGTAGTTAGTTAGTCACTGACACTTGGGGCCCACCCCTCTAATTAGTCTGTTAGATTAGTTTAACCCACTGTTTAACCCAAAGAGGCTAACAGGTGGGCCCCACCTGTCAGTTTGACGAGTTAGCAGGTCAGCCGAATGCTGACGCATTGCTGACGTCATACTGACGCAGTAACTCTTTTTCTGTTATTTTAATCATTTCAGAATATGTTTAAAACATTGAAAAATCATAGAAATTAATCCGTAACTCGGATGAAAATGTTTTCTACATGAAAGTTGCTTAGAACGACGATAAGAATCCCGGTCCGTTTACCTGTCAGACGCTGCTAACTATTCGAACATGGAACATTCCTCCTCTGTCATCTGTTTGACACACGTCCGGAACCGGGAATACATTCTCCGTTGAATCCCCCCTTCACCTATATCATGTAGTACTACGTTAGGTCGACCCTAGTTCTACTTTTCGTCATGTCATTCTTAGTGGTACCTTTGTTTGCTCTGTATTTACTGTTTCTTCTCCCTCTTCTCTCCGGTAGACCCCGAGACCGATGATGCCCCTGTGATCGACTACGTCACCGACGACACTTCTCCCTTTTCAGCAGAGCTTCCAGGCAAGCCCCCCCTTTGATCATCCCGATGTCGCCCATTCCATTCTCTCATGCTTGCATTAGTTTTTGGTACCATTATTGTTTGCTCCTATTCTGATGCATAGCCTGCTTTTGTAACCTGCTTATTGTTACCTTACCTGCTTATCCTAAACTGCTTAGTATAGGTTGGTTAGTGATCCATCAGTGACCCCCACCTTGTCCTTTTTGCCCTTGCTTCATCATCAACGACTCGATCAACGTGATCGACGACCAGAGCCTGACACCTCACATCACATCACCCCCTGGTTGTATGACTCTGTAGAGTTACTATCGAATGCCGAGGGTGACACCTCATACATCACTCCTGATGAGATCTCTGTAGTGTAGCTATTCAGTCGTGGTCATCGAGGGTGATTTCCTCCTTAACCACTTCCGATACGACTCTGTCGTGCAACCCCTCAAGTGTGAACCTCGAGGGTGGTTCCTCTTATGTTCACCTTGATAATTACATCAAGTGGAATCTACCGAGGGTGGTTCCTCAGGGTTCCCCTTGATGTTAGACACACAGTTACTATGGTTACTATGACTTTACACTGAACCATGTTACTAAAGACGGGTCGACCCTGAGGGGTACCCGCACGAGCTTATTTGCGAGTGATGTGGAGTCAGGTTGACCTGGAAGGTGCCCGCGAGATACTTACGAGGCGTGGCTGGGCATTCTTAGCCCTTGCAGCAGGTCCTCGAGACGGGGTGGCGGGGTCACATTTTTCGTGAATCTCTGCTTGTTACCACGCGTTCCTAATCCACTATGATTTGGATATTTGATCCGAGGGGCCTCTGGCCTGATAGCACTAACCATCACGTGGGCATAGTATGGGCATTCTCCGTCGTATGCATCAGCCAACGCTAAATAGACATTAGCGACTGAGCGACGCGCACCGGGTTGGACTGGTAAGCACCTGCCTTTTTGAAGGAGGTAGCTAGGTTTGCTCACCGGCCGCGTATGCAACATGCAGGAGTTCCTGGGGCGATGGCCAGGACCCCTAGGGGCATAACTTTAGTCTGGCGTGCTGACCTCTCTATTAAGCCTAGGTCGGGTTGCGGCGTATTGTTTGGCCGAGGCCGGGTATGACCCAGGAAAGTGTGTCTACCGGAGTTAATCGAGCATGGTGGGTAAGTTGGTGCACCCCTGTAGGGAAGAAAACATCTATCGATAGCCTGCCCTACGGTAACGGACAATTGGAGTTATATCCCGATCGATACAACTAGAACTAGATACTTGAGGTGATAACTGGATAATATGGCTGTGGGATTGCTTTCTCGTAGGGAGTTGAGAAACGATCTCTGGACGAGGTTGATAACACTGCTACTACTTTACTTTATGCTACTCTTATCTCTTCGGATGTTGCAAGATTGTTGAAGCTGCTTGAAGATGATAGTCTTTGATAGGCTAGGCTTTCCCCCTTCTCTTCAGGCATTCTGCAGTTCAATCCACAGATACTACCCGACGGTGTCCTGGACTAGGGGGTACTCATCACGTCGTCTCTCGATCAGTTGGATTGGGCCGAGGACCCCATGGCCGTATACTCATGGGCCAGTCCGGACAGCTGCCGCATATAAGGAAGATTCCACAAGACTTGGTGATCAAGACAAGGACTGCTCCCCCACCGGCGTATTCGGCTAGGACTCTTGTTATCCTAGGCCTTTGGTGCATTATATAAACCAGGGTCAGGCTAGTTGATAGATAGATACAACAATCATACCATAGGCTAGCTTCTAGGGTTTAGCCTCTACGATCTCGTGGTAGATCAACTCTTGTAATACTCATATCATCAAGAACAATCAAGCAGGACGTAGGGTATTACCTCCATCGAGAGGGCCCGAACCTGGGTAAACATTGTGTCCCCCGTCTCCTGTTACCATCGATACTAGACGCACAGTTCGGGACCCCCTACCCGAGATCCGCCGGTTTTGACACCGACATTGGTGCTTTCATTGAGAGTTCCGCTGTGTGATCGGCAAAAGGATCAATGGCTCGCCCGCAGGTCAACTGCGACACCGGCATCTTTGTCGCCGGCTCGACAGGTCAGCTTGGCTCGACCGAGGACCGTGCTCCATCTCCGATCGTCATGTTCAGATGGGTGCCTTCTTCAACATCAACTCGGATCTCTATCATGATCATAGAGGAATCATCCATGGAGCTCGAGGGCTCAACGTCAACATTGCCCTGGGGTAGCCGTGCTGTTTTTATGGACAGCGAACTCGTATCCGCCATCACCACCTCCTCGAGCGTCAATTTGACGATTGCTTCAGTGTAATAGTGTGGAATTACATCTACAACAGCCATGCAAAATTTCGTCGAGTTCCGATGGAGGAATCTCCGACAATCTACGATATACCGGAGTCCTGTCAAACCTGGACGGGAATCTGGACGAGTTTAGGGCGTGGTCTCCAGATCCCAGCTCGGAGGTCCTTTGGAAGATCGAACCGTTCATCTACTACGGCATTCCCATATCTACCACCCCTCCAAATTTCAGCTCGATCCGACGGTTCAAACTCTGGAAACCTTCCGATGAGTGGACCAATTTTCGGATCTGTTTTCTGCGCGAATACGGATGCGACCCAAATTCATGTTTCTTTATGAACGTGATATTGGACAACCTTTTTAGAGGAATTATCTTCTAGGGTATTGCGCGTTGTTTTTAAACACGTGCCCATAAATTGTTAAACCTCCTCTAAGGTCATCTTTATCATCATGCTGGTGTCAAACCAGTCCGACAATATTGCTCCAAGGCTGCCGACCTGCGCTAGACACGTCGTCACTTTGTTGAGCCGAGCTCAACTTCTTCGGATCATGATCTCGGCAAGCCGAACAAGAGTCCGGCATCGCGATGGATAAATCATCACCAACATCGCCGCCCCACAGATTACACGGAGCGGGTACACCGGCATCGCCGCACGGTCACTTCATCAAGCCGGCATCGACCACGTCACGACCGGCATCGGCAGGGCCGCACTATTGCTTCTTCAAGCCGATGTCCATCATGACGACCTACTTCGACTCATCGTCTGACATCGAGGCTTCGACATCTCGGCTGGACCGGGGGCTTCGCCATCTCTTCATCAACCTACTCCGGAGACTTCAGCATCACTAGCCGATCAGCTTCGTCATGTTAGCTGGACCGAGGGCTTTGCCTCCGCAAGCCAACCTTTGCGAGCATCACCATGCCGTCGCTTTATCGCCCATCGGGCAATGGGTGTGGATCGAGTCCCAATTTTGGGAGTCACCTTTCTTCGGATTGCTACAACAAATAAATCAGGTGCTATTAATCCTAGTAATTTTTGCTCGTTGGAGTTTATGTTTCCCAAGAAATTATTACTCTGGTTTGTTCCTGTACACAGGTCTATCGAATGATGTCCGCACTAACGACGGTCGCGTGGTGGTTCGGTCAATTTCTGTACATAGTCCGGCGAACGCCGCATCCGGAACTCGGACCGACCTGTGAATTCAGGCTTTGCCACACCTTTACCGCATCACGTCGACGCCCTGCATCGACATTGACTTCGGCGCCAGGCCATATTTCTTTTATTACTCACTTTACATAAATTATTTATTATGCAACATTTTTTTATCATTACTATTATCTCCGGTTTGCACTATTTCTTGTGCACAGGAAAATGATCCGGGTTGGGCAGTATCGTCAACTCGACGTACTGACATACCACGTCACCTCGGCTGGACGGGGGGCTTCGACAACACTTCATTACCCCATGCCGGGGACTTCGGCATCACTCTGCCAGCTTGCATTGATTGTGCTATATCACCACTTCGGAGTGCCGAGCCCTTTGCTCCGCCACCTTGGGACCGGCTTGGAGGATGGAACCTTGTCCCCCATCAAGCTCAGACCGCGTCATCAATACCGAACACATTAACCAGCTAAGTTGCCTTCATGTTCAAAGTTTTAAATTTTTAACTTGTGTTCGGTTCGACCAAGCATTATACTTTTTTGGAAAAAAGTTGCTTGTAAAAAATTTCCTTGTCCAAACTTTGTTTGTGACGCACAAATTCAAATACCCCGTTTATTTGGGGGCTTCCTTTATGAAGCTTTTCCTCTTGCATATGATTATACTTGTACGGCTTCGTTCCTTGTTCGTGTATTACGCCACAATATGCACCATATTGAGTTAAGCGATTTGCAAGCTGGGTTGCCTGGCTCCTGTGCTTACCCCTACGTTCCCGATTCTTCGGCTAGGGAGTAAAGGGAGCACCTCTGCGATTGTCACGACCGGGTCCTCCGAGCTCTGACCTCAGACTGGGTGAAGCCGAAAGCTAGCGCTCTTATTATTTTCAATCATGGTCGGCACACAACGGAACTCATGAGTACAAAAAATCTATTGCACAAGTCTCATAGTAATAATGAGCACCGAAGAAAGGTATCGGTGTGGGTACTATTTTCTTCGAAGATGCTTCTTACACTTCGTCTGTAATATAGCATAAGTTCTCTAAGCGCGCTTTGTCTGTTACAGCCTTAGGGCCCGGTTGCCTGGTTATCGAAAACATTGTCGATATTCTCGACAGGTGGAGTACATAACACTTTTCGGTCCTTGACCGAAGAGGGAGAAGCCGACGGTCGGTTAAGACGCGTTTAAAGTTCGGATGAACAAAGATATGATATTAGTACTTCGGTACATACAATCATTATACATAAAATTCTTTTACCCAAGTCACTTGGGGGCTCTTAAATTTATTTGAGCTGTTTTATAATAAGTGTTCTTCTTCTTAGTTGTTGCAAAGTTTTTATTACTATTATTATTATTCATCACTCCTTTTTTCGACACGAGTGTGTGGTCACTAGCCGGGGAGCCTAATTTCGCTCTCAAAGCCACTAGAGTTTAGTTTGCTAAACTGGCCTAATGAGAAGTACTCCGCCTTCGGGATAGGAGGTTGAAGCCGTAGGCTGACCCGCTTGAAGTCTTGAGATAGGATGTGACATGTTAAGGCACGACAAAAGCACTCTTTTTTTTTCTAAGACCAATTTTCGGATTGGCACCGAACACTTGATCTTGTTCGGACGTCAACTTTTTATTGACGTTTTTTGGTTTTCCAAGCTTATGACACTTTTAAACTATTTGTGTGTTTTCAGCACAAGTCTCGCAGTGCAACGCTAGACACCTTTAGAGATTCGGCAAAAACATTCTCGGATATTGCTATGTATGCATTGGTTTCGAATTGTGTCTTCGGTCAATAGTTGGGTTGCCCGGCTCCTGCACTTGCTTCCTACGTTCCGCTTTGTTCGTCTAGGCGTGCAAAGGAAGAACCACTGCGACTGTGCTTCCAGCTCACATGGTTAAGCACCTCAGTGGAGAAAGCCGAAAACTTACTGTCACAATAAGCGTAAACTGGTCAGTGATCCGATGACTGTTTAAATGACGGGCCATTCATAACAATGGCCGAAGTGTTTACGGCTTCACCTCGACTGTCGCCGAACACTACCAGGGGCTATTAACTGGCGTCCCAAACTAAATCCTCGATATTTTGCTCTTACATTAGAGCTGAGGTTTCATGTTCATGCTTAGCATGACAACCCAAAGAAAGGAACCGATAGCGGGACTATTTTCTTTGGAAGACATTTCTTATGTTAAACACTAATATAACATATCTCTCTATGTACCTTTGTTTATAAAACCGTATGGCCAGATTGCCTTGTTTGTCGTAAATCTTTGCCCTCATAAAGGCTTTATAAAGTAGGACAAACACTCCTCGGCTACTGGCCGAGGAGGTGGATGTAACACCCTCGATGCGACTATATCTCCCACGTGTCGAGGCACGACTTAGAGGCATAATCGCATTGAAGGCATATGTCGCAAGTTAGGCAATCATCACAACATCCCATGTAATATATATAAGATAAAAGGGGAGATAACATAGTTGGCTTACACTCGCCACGTTAATCAAGTACATAAATAACATTACATCATCCAAACACTCATGGCCCGACTACGGCGCCAAAATAAAAGATAACCCAACATGCGACACGGTCCCGATCACCCCAACTGGGCACCACTACTGATCATCAGGAAAAGACACGTAGTATCGTTGAGAGTCCTCGTCGAACTCCCACTTGAGCTCAAGCGCGTCACCTGGAGCGGAATCATCAGGCCCTGCATCTGGTGTAATAGTAATCTGTGAGCCACAGGGACTCAGCAATCTCGCACCCTCGCGATCAAGACTATTTAAGCTTAATAGGTATGGCAAGGTAAATATATGTGGAGCTGCAGCAAGCGACTAGCATATGTGGTGGCTATCCTGTTCGCAAAAGAGAGCGAGAAGAGGAGGCAAAGCGCGAGCAAGAAACTAGAGAGCAACCTGCGCAAGCATTACTCCAACACCGTGTCCACTTCCCGGACTCCGCCGAGAAGAGGCCATCACGGTAACACACTCAGTTGGTTCATTTTAATTAAGTTAAGGTTCAAGTTATCTACAACCGGACATTAACAAATTCCCATCTGCCCATAACCGCGGGCATGGCTTTCGAAAGTTCAAATCCCAGCAGGGGAGTCCCAACTTAGCCCATGACAAGCTCTCACGGTCAACGAAGGAATAGACCTCCTCCCGAGACGTTCCGATCACTCGGTATCTCGGTTCTTCAAGACACTTCGACAGGTTAAAACAAATCCAGCAACACCGCCCAAATGTGCCGACAAATCCCGATAGGAGCTGCACATATCTCGTTCTCAGGGCACACTCAGATTGTCTAAACTTCCGGTAGGCCAGCCCAGAGTTGCCCCTGGTAGCCACCGGCGGCTGACGAGTTGGACCAACACTCAGAGGAGCACTGGCCCGGGGGGGGGGGTTTAAATAAGATGACCCTTGGGCTCCGGAAACCCAAGGGAAAAGAGGCTAGGTGGCAAATGGTAAAACCAAGGTTGGGCATTTCTGGAAAGGCTTTAATCAAGGCGAACTATCAAGGGGTTCCCATTATAACCCAACCGCGTAAGGAACGCAAAATCCGGGAACATAACACCGATATGACGGAAACTAGGGCGGCAAGAGTGGAACAAAACACTAGGCGAGAGGCCGAGCCTTCCACCCTTTACCAAGTGTATAGATGCATTAAGATAACAAGATAATATAATGATATCCCAACAAGTAAATAAATGTTCCAACAAGGAACAGTCTCCAATCTTCACCTGCAACTAACAAAGCTATAAGAGGGGCTGAGCAAAGCGGTAACATAGCCAATCAACGGTTTGCTAGGACATGGTGGGTTAGAGGTTTGACATCGCAATTTGGGAGGCTTGAAAGCAAGTGGTAGGCATCATAGCATTGGCATAGCAAAAGAGCGAGCATCTAGCAAAGCAAAGATAGTAGTGATTTTGAGGGTATGATCATCTTGCCTGCAAAGAGGTTAGAGTTGACTGGATCCTCGAAAGCAAACTCAACGGGCTCCTCGTTAGCGAACTCGTCTCCCGGCTCTACCGAAACAAGACAAACAAGCAAACGGAACACAATCAACCACGTGCAAAGCTCAAACAATATGATGCAAAGATGGTATGCTATGCGGGATGCGATGCGGGATGCATATGCAAGAATTGACAAAGGATGCAAGAATCTGGCCTCAACTTGGGAATCTAAGTGTGCCACTGGAAAGATGAGATGAAATCACTTGAAAACAATATAAAGAACGCTAGAATCGGAGTTACGGTTTGGAAATGGC
The DNA here is from genome assembly GCF_056163025.1 of Triticum urartu. Lineage (NCBI taxonomy): Eukaryota > Viridiplantae > Streptophyta > Magnoliopsida > Poales > Poaceae > Triticum > Triticum urartu. The sequence continues at coordinate 160,262,468 of NC_141878.1, read as the reverse complement.
AAGCGATTCAAATATGGCCACGTTCTGCGATTTACAGCAAGTAGCCATCTAAATGCAATGAGATGAACATGCTACAACATTCAAACATGGCATCAAAATACATGGCAGGGATGCATTCATGATGCTTAACAAAAGTCTAGCACTGAGCTACGGCCAATTCATCCATTAACAGGTTCAAACAAGCATGGCAAAAATGCATATGGTAAACAGATCTCAGACTTAATGAAATTAACACCTGTCTGGAATTTCAGATCAGATAGCACTCTTTGGAGGAACAAAACTACATGCTACAGGACCTGAACATGGCAAAGTAAAGCATGGCATGGAGCTACTCAAAGAGCTTAACAAAAGTCCCTTAGTGACCTTGAGCCAAAAGGGATCAGAAAATACATTTGCAAGCATGTGAACATGGCAAAAACATAATCAGTTCTCAGACTTAGTGAAAACTGGAACATGCTGAAAACAGATATCAAGTAGGCATGTTTACGAGCTCGATGCACTCACCACAGAGCAAGTCATGATAATCTAAGCATACACCCATCAAGAATACACAAAATGCAAGCTAGACATGGCAAGAACAATAGCATAGCATGCATGGATCAACTACAACATCCTCGGCAAAATCGCTAACAAGTAGACAATCTGCCCAGATTCACGAAGTAGAAAAAGTAGAGCTCGATTGACTCAAGCTAGGGTGCTCCATAATTGCAAACAAAGACATGGATGGATAGAGCACTAAAAGATCAACAAAACATCCTTACTGATCATCCTCAAAAGAGGCACGAATCACTAGGAAACAACATGAACATATGGCAACATGAGATAAACAAATCAAGGACTTAGTGGAAATGCTAAGTCCCTGAAATCAGCATTACTAAGTGCCTCACTTTGCAAGCTTGTGCTAGTCACCACACACATCACAAAAATACATGGGTTGCACCTCTGGAAAGATGGCAATACCCTTAACAAAACATATGTAGAGCTCATGGGCATATCATGTACACAAAAATTATGGCAAAAATGACAAATATCTAAATGGAGCAGCAGATCTGATAATTATCTCAAGTAGCACTCTTCCAACAGCATTTCGAGCATCAAGATGAACTCAAATGAAAATGATGCAATGATATGAAATGATGTACTCTCTGATGAACATTTTGATATGCTATATGCCCAAAACGGAGCTACGGATGCAGAGATACAATGCGATGAACATAGCAAGAAAATTAGGGTTCCGGGCAGAAAGTCAACCCGATCCGGATCTGGATCTGGACGTGCACTGTAGCGGCAGGCTTTCCGAGGTTCGTCCTCGCCGGAGAAGAAGGTCTCGCCGGAGTGAGGGGAGGAGGAGGCCGGAGTTGGAGGAGGCCGGCCGGAGCGGGGCGGTGTGGGCGGCGGGGACTTGCAGCGTTGCGGCGGCCGGGGCGATGGCCGGCGACGAGGGGCCCGGGCGGAGAAGTGCGGCGGCCGGCGACGAGGTGGTGGCCGGCGCCGGAGTCGAAGGCGGCATGGAGGAGGCACCGGGCGGCGGGCGGAGCGGATCGACGACGGGGAAGAAGCAGGCGGGCGGCGGCGGACGGATCTGGGCCGCGGGGGCCCCGAGCGGGCTTGGCGGGCCGCGGGCGCGAGGTGGCGGCGCCTGCCACGTGGCGTGCTACGAGTGGCGGCGGCGCTCTGTCCGGCGGTCTTCGGACATGTTCGGCGGCGGACGAGGGGTGGATCTAGGGTTTCAGAGGAAGAAGAACGGGAATTTTCGGAGGGGGTCTATTTATAGGCATAGGAGGAGCTAGGAGAGTCCAAATGAGGTGCGGTTTTCGGCCACGCGATCGTGATCGAACGCTCTAGATGATGGAGAGGGTTTTGGTGGGTTTTGGGCCAACTTGGAGGGGTTTTGGGCTGCAACACACATGAGGCCTTTTCGGTCCCTCGGTTAACCGTTGGAGTATCAAACGAAGTCCAAATGATACGAAACTTGACAGGCGGTCTACCGGTAGTAAACCAAGGCCGCTTGGCATGTCTCAGTCCAATCCGGAAATTTTTAATCCCCACACACGAAAGAAAGGTAGAAATGACCATCGGAGGAGAACGAAGCGCCGGAATGCAAAACGGACAACGGGGAAAATGCTCGAATGCATGAGATGAACACGTATGTAATGCAATGCACATGATGACATGATATGAGATGCATGACAACGACAACAACACACGGAGACAAAAACCCGAACCCGAGAAAATAAAATAACTTAACGCCGGAAACGGCAAGAGTTGGAATACATATTGGGAAAAGTCATACCCGGGGTGTTACAACACTCCACCACTACGAAAGGATCTCGTCCCGAGATCTAGGACTGAAAGAACGCCGGGTACTCAGAACGGAGGTGATCCTCGCGTTCCCAGGTAGCTTCACGGTCGGAATGGTGTGACCACTTGACTTTGAGGAATTTGATTGACTTGTTGCGAGTCTTGCGTTCAGTCTCTTCAAGAATAGCAACTGGGTGCTCACGATAAGAGAGATCTTCTTGGAGCTCAATGTCCTCGAAGTTGACGGTGCGGTCAGGAGTCTTGAAGCACTTACGGACCTGAGAGACATGGAACACATCATGAACATTTGCAAAGTTTGAAGGAAGCTCGAGTTGATAGGCGAGGTCACCTCTCTTGCTGACAATCTTGAAAGGTCCCACGTATCAAGGGGCAAGCTTCCCTTTGATACCGAAGCGACGAGTACCTTTCATTGGAGAGACGCGAAGGTAAACATGATCTCCGATCTCGAAAGCCAAATCACGGTGCTTACTGTCATAGTAGCTCTTCTGGTGGGATTTGGCTGCTTTGAGGTTATCTCGAATGACTTTGCACATTTCCTCTGCCTCTGTGATTAAGTCATTTCCCAAAAGCTAAAGTTCACCGGTTTCAGACCAGTTGAGAGGGGTACGGCACTTCCTGCCATACAGAATTTCAAATGGGGCCTTGCCCGAACTTGCTTGAAAACTGTTGTTGTAGGAGAATTCAGCATAAGGAAGACAATCCCCCCACTTCATGCCGAAGGAGATCACACAAGCCCTGAGCATATCTTCAAGAATCTGGTTGACATGCTCGACTTGACCGCTAGTTTGTGGATGGAAAGCTGTGCTGAAGCGGATGTTGGTGCCCATGGCCTTCTGAAAAGAATCCCAAAACTTGGAGGTAAAGATGCTGCCACGGTCTGAAGAGATCACTTGAGGAATACCGTGCAGAGAGACAATTCGAGAGGTATAGAGTTCCGCCAATTGAGCTGCAGTGATTGACTCTTTGATAGGCAGAAAGTGAGCCACTTTAGTGAGTTTGTCGATGACAACGAATATAGCATCATTGCCACGCTTGGACTTTGGAAACCCAGTCACGAAGTCCATCTCAATGTGGTCAAACTTCCATTCTGGAATGGCAAGAGGTTGGAGGAGACCAGCTGGCCTTTGGTGTTCTGCCTTCACTCTTCTGCAGACATCACACTCATTCACGAATTGAGCAATCTCGCGCTTCATTCGAGTCCACCAATAAGCCTGCTTGAGGTCCTGATACATCTTCGTGCTCCCAGGGTGGATGGAGAGGAGAGAATTGTGAGCCTCGTTCATTATCACTTTACGGAGGTCACCTTTGGGCACGACAATACGATCCTCGAAGAAGAGAGTATCCTTGTCATCAAGGCGGTAGCACTTGTACTTGGGTTGATTCTTGGCAATCCCAATCTTCACCTTTTTCACCATAGCATCAAGAAGCTGGGCTTGGCGAATCTGGTCTTCCAAGGTGGGAGAGACTTGAAGGTTGGCGAGGAAACCTTGAGGAACAACTTGCAGATTAAGTTTGCGGAAAGCTTCACAAAGCTCGGGTTGATAAGGCTTGAGAATAAGACTGTTGCAATATGCCTTTCTGCTCAATGCATCAGCAATCACATTGGCCTTGCCTGGAGTATACTCGATACTCGGATTATACTCTTGAATCATTTAGACCCATCGAGTTTGCCTGAGGTTGAGATTAGGCTGAGTGAAGATGTACTTGAGATTCTTGTGGTTGGTGAAGATGTCCACTTTTCTTCCCAATAAGAGATGTCTCCAAGTCAAAAGAGCATGCACAACTGCCGCCAACTCAAGATCATGAGTGGGGTAGTTCTTCTCATTGGGCTTCAACTGGCGAGAGGTATAAGCAACAACTTTCTTCTCTTGCATCAATACTGCGCCAAGACCTTGGAGAGAGGCATCACAAAAGACCTCGTACGGCTTGGATTCGTCAGGCGGAGTCAGAACTGGAGCAGTGATCAATTTCTCTTTCAAAGTGTTGAAAGCAATGCCACACTCCGGAGACCAAACGTACTTGACGTGCTTCTGGAGAAGATTTGAGAGAGGCTTCGCAATCTTGGAAAAGTTTTCAACGAATCTTCGGCAATAGCTTGCGAGACCGAGGAAGCTACGGAGTTGCTTAACGTTCTGAGGAGGTTCCCAATTCACAATTGCAGACACCTTTTCAGGATTCACGGCAATGCCCTTGGCAGAGATGATATGACCAAGATAAAGAACCTCATCGAGCCAAAATTCGCACTTGGAGAACTTGGCGTAGAACTTGTGTTCCCTCAACTTATCGAGCACCAAACGCAAGTGCTTGGCATGATCTTCCTTGTTCTTCGAGAAAACCAGGATGTCGTCGAGATAGACCAAAACGAAGTCATTGGTGTAGGCGTTGAAGATGAAGTTCATCATGCGAGAGAACGTCGGAGGTGCGTTGACAAGGCCAAAAGACATGACAGTGTATTCATATGACCCATAGCTTGTCCTGAAAGCCGTCTTGGGAATATCTTGTTCACGGATTCGAATCTGATGATAACCCATACGGAGATCAAGCTTGGAGAATACTTGGGCACCTTTGAGTTGTTCGAACAGCTCGTTGATGTTGGGAAGTGGGTATTTGTTCTTGATGGTCTTCTTGTTCAATGGACGGTAATCAACACAAAGCCGGTCCGTTCCATCCTTCTTCTTCACAAAAAGAACACCACAACCCCACGGAGAAGAACTAGGCCGGATGAGACCCATTCTCTCTTGAATATCGAGTTGCTTCTTCAGCTCCTTCAACTCTTCAGGTCCGAGCTTGTAAGGACGCTTGCACACAGGTTCCGTGCCAGGCTCAAGATCAATGACGAATTCAACTGGCCGGTGCGGAGTCATTCCTGGAAGCTCTTCTGGAAAGACGTCTTGATATTCGCAAACGACTGGAATTTGCGAGATAGCATCCAGTTCACCCTTCTCATTGAGAGAAAACAGACGGATGGTATTATCCCGAGTGGCAAAGACAATTACATCCTCAGACGAATGAGTCAATTGAATCTGCCTGGCAGCACAATCAAGATGTGCCTTGTGCTTAGAAAGCCAATCCATTCCGAGAATAAGATCAATATCCGAGTTACTAAGGATCATTGGAGAAGCCAGAAACTTGAAATCACCCATCGAGATAGAAATATCCGGAACCTCGTAGTTAGCGAGCAAACATCTATTCGGAGAGACAACTGCTAACGGTTTATGCATGACTTGAGAAAACCAACCATGCTTAGATGCAAAAGGTCTCGAGATAAAACAATGTGATGCACCAGTGTGGAAAAGAACTTTTGCAGGAACATCGTTAACAGGAAGGTTACCCATGATGACATCTGATGAATCCTCTGCCTGAGCTGCATTCACCATATTGACCTTGGCGTACTTGGGGTTATGCTTGACCATAGCTGTACTTGCCGATCTCACAGGAGGAGGAGGAGGAAGACGCCTCTGATTGAGACACTTGTTGGCATAGTGACCCTTCTGTTGGCACTTGTTGCACGTGACCTCTGAAAGCGGACGGTGATACGGAGCACTCGATCTTGGAGCTTGAGACGAAGTCTTGTTCTGAAAGCCAGGGTTGGGTGGGTGGGAAGATCCACTGCCACCTTTGCTCTTCTGTTGATACGGCTGACGGAACGGAGGAGGAGGAAGCCAATACTTCTGCTGCTTGGCCACTTGAGTAGAGGAAGAAGGAGTAGCATCTCTGACTCGCTTCTTGGAAGCATCACACCTCAGTTGAGCGGCCTCTTGCTTCAATGCCATGTTGTAGAACTCATCGTATCTCAAGGGCTCAAAGAGAACAAGAGCTAGCTGAATTTCTTCTCTGAGACCACCCCTGAACTGGTATATCATGCTCTTCTCATCAGGGACGTCCTGTTTAGCAAAACGGGCGAGCTTCTGAAACAACTTGTTGTAGTCATAGACAGACAAAGTGCCTTGCTTCAGGTTGCGGAATTCCTCACGCTTGCTTTCAACCACGCTCTGGGGGATGTGATGAGCTCTGAAATCTTGACGGAATTCATCCCAGGTAATAACACGCCCACCTCTGGAATCCTTGTACTGCTGGAACCATTCTGCAGCTTGATCTTTGAGTTGGAAGGAAGTGAACTTGACAAAGTCCTCAGGCCTGACGTTACTGCACTCGAAATGCTTGCACAGATCCACGAGCCAATCGTCAGCATCGGTTGCCTCAACACAATTGCTGAAAGTCTTTGGCCCGTTAGCAAGGAACTGGTTGAGTGTAGCAAAGTGATTCTGATTGTTGCCTTGGTTCCCTTGGTTGCCTTGATTGCGCTCTTGGAGAATTTGCATGATCAACTGTGTGTTTGCATTGGTTGCGGCCATCACAGCTTGCCATGCCTCCGGAGGAGGTGGAGGTGGTGGCAGATCTTGATTCTGATTCTGATTGGTGCTCTTAGTGGGAGCCATCCTGAAGAGGTTGACCACCGTTAGCACACAGACAGATAAAATGAAGCTGAATCCAACGGAATGAAAATTGCAACATATAGTCTTCACATCCGAATAAAATGAACGAATGCATTCCTCTTGAAATGGTCACATATCCATAAATTGAGAAGCCACTTAGAATTTAGGTAGAGAAATAAATCAACAAGGTACGGATCAAGAACGAATACTCGGTAAGAAATCCCAATCTCAAACCAAATATCCGTGGAAGAAGAACTAGAGCTACAAGAATTCCCACCTATGAAACTCCCGAACCTTTCCGGTTATGCAATCAGGTGTTGGGGATACAGGGGAAGCATAATATCTCACCCAAATCTAGCAAATCCTACATCCAGCTGTATCCATCCTTCAACACATAACCGATAAAAACTTCGGAAACCATCTACCTCAACCTTCGAAAAGCATCCCTTATACAAGTTATGGCGATACTCCCGAACTCCCGCCCCAGTACTGGCTGGCGTCGAGGTTATCTCACCAAAGAACTGCATAAAAGAGATTTTCGATGTCGGCATACTAGACTCAGGTATTCCAGAACTGCAACGAAAAAATTATGACGACAGCACCTCAGAGCTCAACTCCCCGGGACACTTCCACAAAACCCCTGACAGGAGGCACCAAGACAATGTTCTCGTCATAAAACCATCGGAACGATTCCAAGATACCCGCGTGATCCTAAATTTTTTTTAGTGAAATTTGAGAAGAGAAGAGTCAAAACTCTACGTCAGGATGCCTTACCAGAGCGATGAGGAGACTGGGAAGTAAAAAGAATTCCTAAACTCTCTGATATATAATTCCTAAATGACTCAAAATATTTTTCTAGACACAACTCGGCCGCTAAAAACGATCAAGCAATGGGGCTCCTAAGGTCGGTAAGGCTCTGATTACCAACTTGTAACACCCTCGATGCGACTATATCTCCCACGTGTCGAGGCACGACTTAGAGGCATAATCGCATTGAAGGCATATGTCGCAAGTTAGGCAATCATCACAACATCCCATGTAATATATATAAGATAAAAGGGGAGATAACATAGTTGGCTTACACTCGCCACGTTAATCAAGTACATAAATAACATTACATCATCCAAACACTCATGGCCCGACTACGGCGCCAAAATAAAAGATAACCCAACATGCGACACGGTCCCAATCACCCCAACTGGGCACCACTACTGATCATCAGGAAAAGACACGTAGTATCGTTGAGAGTCCTCGTCAAACTCCCACTTGAGCTCAAGCGCGTCACCTAGAGCGGAATCATCAGGCCCTGCATCTGGTGTAATAGTAATCTGTGAGCCACAAGGACTCAGCAATCTCGCACCCTCGCGATCAAGACTATTTAAGCTTAATAGGTATGGCAAGGTAAATATATGTGGAGCTGCAGCAAGCGACTAGCATATGTGGTGGGTATCCTGTTCGCAAAAGAGAGCGAGAAGAGGAGGCAAAGCGCGAGCGAGAAACTAGAGAGCAACCTGCACAAGCATTACTCCAACACCGTGTCCACTTCCCGGACTCCGCCGAGAAGAGGCCATCACAGTAACACACTCAGTTGATTCATTTTAATTAAGTTAAGGTTCAAGTTATCTACAACCGGACATTAACAAATTCCCATCTGCCCATAACCGCGGGCATGGCTTTCGGAAGTTCAAATCCCAGCAGGGGAGTCCCAACTTAGCCCATGACAAGCTCTCACGGTCAACGAAGGAATAGACCTCCTCCTGAGATGTTTCGATCAGACTCGGTATCTCGGTTCTTCAAGACACTTCGACAGGTTAAAACAAATCCAGCAACACCGCCTGAATGTGCCGACAAATCCCGATAGGAGCTGCACATATCTCGTTCTCAGGGCACACTCAGATTGTCTAAACTTCCGGTAGGCCAGCCCAGAGTTGCCCCTGGTAGCCACCGGCGGCTGACGAGTTGGACCAACACTCAGAGGAGCACTGGCCCGGGGGGGTTTAAATAAGATGACCCTCGGGCTCCGGAAACCCAAGGGAAAAGAGGCTAGGTGGCAAATGGTAAAACCAAGGTTGGGCATTGCTGGAAAGGCTTTAATCAAGGCGAACTATCAAGGGGTTCCCATTATAACCCAACCGCGTAAGGAACGCAAAATCCGGGAACATAACACCGATATGACGGAAACTAGGGCGGCAAGAGTGGAACAAAACACTAGGCGAGAGGCCGAGCCTTCCACCCTTTACCAAGTGTATAGATGCATTAAGATAACAAGATAATATAATGATATCCCAACAAGTAAATAAATGTTCCAACAAGGAACAGTCTCCAATCTTCACCTGCAACTAACAAAGCTATAAGAGGGGCTGAGCAAAGCGGTAACATAGCCAATCAACGGTTTGCTAGGACATGGTGGGTTAGAGGTTTGACATCGCAATTTGGGAGGCTTGAAAGCAAGTGGTAGGCATCATAGCATTGGCATAGCAAAAGAGCGAGCATCTAGCAAAGCAAAGATAGTAGTGATTTTGAGGGTATGATCATCTTGCCTGCAAAGTGGTCAGAGTTGACTGGATCCTCGAAAGCAAACTCAACGGGCTCCTCGTTAGCGAACTCGTCTCCCGGCTCTACCCAAACAAGACAAACAAGCAAACGTAACACAATCAACCACGTGCAAAGCTCAAACAATATGATGCAAAGATGGTATGCTATGCGGGATCCGATGCGGGATGCATATGCAAGATTTGACAAAGGATGCAAGAATCTGGCCTCAACTTGGGAATCCAAGTATGCCACTGGAAATATGAGATGAAATCTCTTGAAAACGATATAAAGAACGCCGGAATCGGAGTTACGGTTTGGAAATGGCAAGCGATTCAAATATGGCCACGTTCTGCGATTTACAGCAAGTAGCCATCTAAATGCAACAAGATGAACATGCTACAGCACCCAAACATGGCATCAAAATACATGGCAGGGATCCATTCATGATGCTTAACAAAAGTCTAGCACTGAGCTACGGCCAATTCATCCATTAACAGGTTCAAACAAGCATGGCAAAAATGCATATGGCAAACAGATCTCAGACTTAGTGAAATTAACACTTGTCTGGAATTTCAGATCAGGTAGCACACTTTGGAGCATGAAAACTATATGCTACAGGACCTGAACATGGCAAAGTAAAGCATGGCATGGAGCTACTCAAAGAGCTTAACAAAAGTCCCTTAGTGACCTTGAGCCAAAAGGGATCAGAAAATACATTTGCAAGCATGTGAACATGGAAAAAACATAATCAGTTTTCAGACTTGGTGAAAACTGGAGCATGCTGAAACAGATATCAAGTAGGCATGTTTACGAGCTCGATGCACTCACTACAGAGCAAGTCATGGCAAACTAAGCATACACTCATCAAGAATACACAAAATAAAAGCTAGACATGGCAAGAACAATAGCATAGCATGCATGGATCAACTACAACATCCACGGCAAAATCGCTAACAAGTAGACAATCTTCCCAGATTCACGAAGTAGCAAAAGTAGAGCTCGATTTACTCAAGCTAGGGTGCTCCATAATTGCAAACAAAGACATGGATGGATATAGCACTAAAAGATTAACAAAACATCCTTACTGATCATCCTCAAAAGAGGCACGGATCACTAGGAAACAACATGAACATATGACCATATGAGATAAACGGCTCAAGGACTTTGTGGAAATGCTAAGTCCCTGAAATCAGCATTACCAAGTGCCTCACTTTGCAAGCTTGTGCTAGTCACCACACACATCAGAAAAATACATGGGTTTCACCTATGGAAAGATGGAAAAACCCTTAACAAAACATATGTAGAGCTCATGGGCATATCATGCACACAAAAATCATGGCAAAAATGACAAATATCTAAATGGAGCAGCAGATCTGACAATTATCTCAAGTAGCACTCTTCCAACAGCATTTCGGGCATCAAGATGAACTCAAATGAAAATGATGCAATGAGATGAAATGATGTACTCTCTGAGATGAACATTTTGATATGCTATATGCCCAAAATGGAGCTACGGATGAAGAGATACAATGCGATGAACATAGCAAGAAAATTAGGGTTCCGGGCAGAAAGTCAACCCGATCCAGATCTGGATCTGGATGTGCACTGTAGCGGTGGGCTTCCCGAGGTTCGTCCTCGCCGGAGAAGAAGGTCTCGCCGGAGTGAGGGGAGGAGGAGGCCGGAGTTGGAGGAGGCCGGCCGGAGCGGAGCGGCGTCGGCGGCGGGGACTTGCGGCGTTGCGGCGGCCGGGGCGATGGCCGGCGACGAGGGGCCCGGGCAGAGAAGTGCGGAGGCCGGCGACGAGGTGGTGGCCGGCGCCGGAGTCGAAGGCGGCGTGGAGGAGGCACCGGGCGGCGGGTGGAGCGGATCGCCGACGGGGATGAAGCAGGCGGGCGACGGCGGACGGATCTGGGCCGCGGGGGCCCCGAGCGGGCTCGGCGGGCCGCGGGCGCGAGGTGGCGGCGCCTGCCACGTGGTGCGCTACGAGTGGCGGCGGTGCTCTGTCCGGCAGACTTCGGACATGTCCGGCGGCGGACGAGGGATGGATCTAGGGTTTCAGAGGAAGAAGAACGGGAATTTTCGGAGGGGGTCTATTTATAGGCATAGGAGGAGCTAGGAGAGTCCAAATGAGGTGCGGTTTTCGGCCACGCGATCGTGATCGAACGCTCTAGATGATGGAGAGGGTTTTGGTGGGTTTTGGGCCAACTTGGAGGGGTGTTGGGCTGCAACACACACGAGGCCTTTTCGGTCCCTTGGTTAACCGTTGGAGTATCAAACGAAGTCCAAATGATACGAAACTTGACAGGCGGTCTACCAGTAGTAAACCAAGGCCGCTTGGCAAGTCTCAGTCCAATCCGGAAATGTTTAATCCCCACACACGAAAGAAAGGAAGAAATGACCACGGGAGGAGAACGAAGCGTCGGAATGCAAAACGGACAACGGGGAAAATGCTCGAATGCATGAGATGAACACGTATGTAATGCAATGCACATGATGACATGATATGAGATGCATGACAACGACAACAACACACGGAGACAAAAACCCGAACCCGAGAAAATAAAATAACTTAATGCCGGAAATGGCAAGAGTTGGAATACATATTGAGAAAAGTCATATCCGGGGTGTTACAGTGGAAGCCGATGGTCGGTCAACAAAGTTTTGTACAATGCGGATCCGAGTATTAATGACGTAAAGTACTTCGATACATAGAGTCATTACACATAATTTGTGACTTTACTATGGATATCGATCCTTAATTCGGCCACCCGTGCCCGCATTAAGGCTCGGGGCTACTGGGCTTCGGGCTTATTATTTACAAATATTAAAGGGGCACATCGATCCCCTGATCTGGTGTTGCCACCCGACCAGTGTCTCGGGGGCTACTGCATTGCCTGTTCAATGCACAAAATTTTAAGTGCAATACAGTTTGCGACAAGATTTTGATCCTTAGGTTGGTCGGCCGCACCCAACCTGAGCCTCGAGGACTGAGCACGCCGCTTTTTCTGTCCCAAAGTATTCTGCCGAGCTAGGACTTGATCCTCAGGCCGATTTTGCAAATCAACCTGAGTCTCAGCGGCTACTGGGATCAGCAGTCTTACGTCATCCTTCAGGTGCATCTCGGGTTTTAGACCGATACACACCTTGAGGGCTACTGGCTATATATCTCGGCAGAGAATAAATTGCACCAATCAAAACTATTGACGAAAAATCGGCCCACAGTCGGGGTGGTGCACCACCTCGGAAGCAGTCCGGCATAAAGCTCATGCGCTAGTGGCTGGCTCCATAGAGGGCATTTCCGGCATTAAGCTCGGCTAAACTCCTTCAACTTTTTTGAACCAAGGTGATTTATGACAGTCCAGCATTGGAGCTTGGACATAGTCCGACGTTGGAGCTTGGACATAGTCCGGCATTGGATCTCGGATACAGTCCGGTGTTGGAGCTCGGATACGTTCTGGCATTGGAGCTCGGAAGCGGTCCGGCGTTGGTGCTCGTCTGCAAAAGATACCTCGAATGCAGTCCGGTGTTGGAGCTCGGACGCAAGAGGACACTGCCTCCCGAGAACAACCTCAAACCCGAGGTGTGGCCTAAAAATAACAACGCATTGATAAAGGCCGGAAACTTAAAGGGGCTCCTCGGATACCCGACGTATAAACTCGTCGAATGCATTTCGGCAATCCTCAAGATCGAAGATGAGAAGATTTATTGAACCAATTTTCGAGACCGACGACCGAAGATGAAGAGCAGTTCGGAAGAACCGAGGAGCGTCCCTAACTTGAAGACCGGTTCAGGGGGCTACTGACGGTGTCCTAGACTAGGGGGTACTCCTCACGTCGTCTCCCGATCAGTTGGATTGGGCCGAGGACCCCCATGGCCGTATACTCATGGGCCAGTCCGGACAGCTGCCGCATACAAGGAAGATTCCATAAGACTTGGTGATCAAGACAAGGACTCCTCCCCCACCGGCGTATTCGGCTAGGACTCTTGTTATCCTAGGCCTCTGGTACATTATATAAACCAGGGCCAGGCTAGTCGATAGAGAGATACAACAATCATACCATAGGCTAGCTTCTAGGGTTTAGCCTCTACGATCTCGTGGTAGATCAACTCTTGTAATACTCATATCATCAAGAACAATCAAGCAGGACGTAGGGTATTACCTCCATCGAGAGGGCCCGAACCTGGGTAAACATTGTGTCCCCCGTCTCCTATTACCATCGATCCTAGACGCACAGTTCGGGACCCCCTACCCAAGATCCGCCGGTTTTGACACCGACACTACCCATTTCATTGACATTGATGCATATGTAGTGTAGATCCTTGCTTACGAGTACTTTGGATGAGTACTCACGGTTGCTTTGCTCCCTGATGAGGACATCAATACCATTGTTACACCCACAACCCCTGTTGCTATACATACTGGACCAATTACTAGAGCTCGCGCACACCAATTGAATTATCAGGTACTTTCGTTTCTTAGTAACGATTCTAATGTTCATGAGAATATGATGCTACCTAAATTGGATACATTTGTTTTGCTTACAAATGAAGGGCCTAGCTTGGACAAGAAAGATGAACCTTGGAGCAACTTCAAGCATGGAGATGATGGCGTGCGCAAGGGGAACAAGAACGGAGTTACAAGTGATGATTCTAGGACTTTGAAGCCACCATAATGAGTGCATGAAGCCTTGGACGAAATATACTATATGCCACTTCATAAATTTCGTCCAGAGGCTATTCTAGGTGCTGCGTCACCTTATTTTTGGACCAAGCCCATGTAATTTCGAAATACTTGATTATAGGCAGTTTTTAGAGTCCGCATGTGTGGGGAAACAAGAGTTAGGGTTGGTTTCGGACCCCTCCTCCAAGGGCCATGAAATTACCCCCTCTCTCCTCCATATATATAGCCCTTAGGGCATCGTTTAGACTTTGGGTTTTGTTTAGATTAAAAGTTCGCCATAGCTGCAACTTCGCATACTTCGTTTGTGTTCAACGACTAGACCAAGACGTCACAGAACCCCACCTTGATCAATAAAGCTTTCATCTTATATTCGCAATATCCATATTGCAATCTCAGTTTCTTGCGTGTTCTTCGTTTGCTCGCAGGAAACAGACCCTCGTGGTTAGGTTGATCATGCTCCGACTTGGTCAATAACCCCTCGGAAGTTGGTTGAGTGATTTCTAAGGCGCGACGTCTCGCATGTTCGTAGTCGGATCGTCAAGGTTGACTCCCGCAGAAAACGATAGCCACCATCTCATCGAAACATCGGGACACCTCTGCCTCTATCAAGTGGTATCAGATTTCCGGGTTGCTCGGTGAGATTTTATAGTTTTTTCGTAGTTTAGACCGAATCCGTTCTTCATACCTACAGCTCACAAAAAAGCCAAAAAAATTGAGTGGGCCTAGTATGAATTATTCTACTTATGATAAAGAATTATATGCTCTTGTTCGGACTTTAGAGACATGGCAACATTATTTATGGCCAAAAGAATTTGTTATACATTCTGATCATGAATCTTTGAAACATATTAAAAGTCAAGCTAAACTGAATCGTAGACATGCTAAATTGATCGGGTTATTTATTAGAATTGGAAATAGCTAGACGAATAAGTAGGCTTTAAAAGGACGAATAAAGTAGGCCTTCTAACTCAAAGTACTCCAGCTTAAGGAAATACATGCAACATTGGTGATCAATGTGTGGAATTTCCGCTATTCTGTTCCGGGAAAACACTTGTTTTTTCACGTTTTTCCTTCGCTGTTCTTTCCTTGATTTTTTTGTTGATGATTCTTCCCCTTAAAAAAAGCTTTTCCCTATAAAAAATATGTGGCCCTTTTCTTTCCCGAAAAGGCATTCATTGTTCGTTCTGTGCCAGGAACCAGATTTGAACTGGTGACACGAGGATTTTCAATCCTCTGCTCTACCAACTGAGCTATCCTGACTATTTATTGTGCATCATCCTAGTAGAGTACTTGTATCTATGTCAATTAAAGGGACTAAAAAAGAAAAAAGTATTCTCAAATTGGACTTAGTAAATATCAGGATAATGATATGGATTGTGAATGACTTACTTAATAATAGGGATTACTTGCCTATACTATAATATTTTCATTTGTATGAATGGGATAAGATCCAAAGAAGTCAGTTCGGATCCGTTTGTGAAAGAGTAGAATAAGAAAGATAGTGAATCTTGTTTGAAACATTAATGGAAAATAGAGGTTGGTACAATAGTTAGGAAGTAAAATGGGCTTTTTATTGGGGATAGAGGGACTTGACTTGAACCCTCACGATTTAGAAAGTCGACAGATTTTCCTCTTACTAGAAATTTCATTGTGGTTGGTAACGTTGGTGAATTAACAGAAACGGAAAGAGAGGGATTCGAACCCTCGGTAAAAAAAGCCTACATAGCAGTTCCAATGCTACGCCTTGAACCACTCGGCCATCTCTCCTACATAATCTTATTATTGACCAGAAACTGAGTTAATAGCGAGTTTTTGTATCACTAAAGTACAGGCACAACCGATCACAGGTTCCATAGGGAGTTTGACTTCCTTTCCAATTTCATATTTCTCAACAACAACTTCTCTCATCCCCACGGATCTATTCAAAATTCTGGAATCGTCCCATGTTTCTATTTCGATTGTATGGCGTGGCGTATACACGTTATGCAAACAGAACGTATGGTTACTTTACTCTATTTACTCATGGCTTGTTAAACCTTTCTTTTTTCTTTTTGGATCATAACCAAATAAAAACTTCTCGAGTTATCAGAATCCATAGTCAAATTCAGTCCTTGGTTATTCAAGTTAGATGAAATAGTAATAGTTTGGCTCACATTGGTATACTACGAAATCCAATCTAATTCAAATATTGAATATCTCTCCTTGTCGGGACAATTTAAGAAGAATAAAATATCTATTATCAATTTTTTAGAATCGAATTAGTCTGTTTTTTTGCTATTTCGTACTGTATAATTCCTTTGTTTATGGGATCATTTCCCCCGAGGGTTTCCAATCAATGGGGGCGTAGTATAGGTAGTTAGAGAGTGTAGGCTCCCCTAGATTGAATTCTTTTTACCCATTCTTTGAGAGTGATAGGTTTGATTTTTCCGTACCGTAATAGAAGAGCTCAGAAGAAAGACCTAATTATATAAAAACACGACCATTCAAGCTAAAGATCAGAGGATCCGTAATAGGACTCTCATAGACTTGCCGGGAAATAGAAAATTTGGAATCGGCTTTTATTTTGCGCTAAAAAAAACTTGAGGCCTTTTCCCTTATTATATGGCATATCCATACTTTAATAACCTAGTGCTTGATCGATTGAAAGCAATATTTACTGTCAGATAGAGAGATGATGATAGGAAAAAGGATGGTATTTACTTATTCTCAAGAATATATAGAAAGGGAAAAGCTTAATAGCCACTATTGATCCCCTGAACAGAGCACATGATTCGGGATCAGGTGCGATGTGAAGAGGTAGCCTAGCCTTTTATGAGAGTCAATTGGGAAGTGGAAAGGCAAAACCATTAGTTTAAGTTCCCGGCTTTAGTCCTCTGTGAAGTTCAGTCAACCATTTGAGTCAATTTGGAGTAAATAGTAAGACTTCGGATCGCACCATTCATAATGTTGCATCTCAATACTTGGCATCTTTTTCCCACTGCTGGCTCAGAAATTCACCTTGGTTTCACCGGAATTCGTTTATTTCGTTCATTAATTCATTCTGATAGCTACGCAGAGGTCTTTCCTTACGACTCCCGTGCTTAATACGAAAAGCGGTTCTTGTGTGAAAAGTGCCAACTGACTATCTCCTTATTTTCTGATTGTTCTTCCGATAGGAATATTCCCTTGATCAGCTAACCTGGCCCAAGCATAACAATAGTGCATTTCCCCTTGATGGTATGATTTACATATCTCCTACCTCTGCTACTTCTGTTCAGGAAGGTTAGTTTAGGCACTCCATCCCTGAGGGCTGCATCAACTTATCTTTCTAGAAATCCCAGCTATAAGCTAGATCGGTATAAATAGGGCATTAAGCAGCAATAACAGAGATAGCATCCATGAGTTTTTTAATCCATCCTTTAGCATTGCCTGACTCGGACAAGGTGTTTCCTTCCTTCGCAATACCCGGCCAGGGCAATGTAGCTATCCCAATAAGATATGAAAGCTGGGCCACACCTGAGCAAGGAACTTATACATAGAAGTAACAGTAAATGTGCAAGATTTGGACCACTGCCATTTCCTTAAACCATCAATCAACAAATTGAAATAGAGATATCGATATCTTCCAATCTGCCACAAGGATCTAGTCGCCAGTATCTTTGCCTTCTTCCCAACTTATCCCAGCATTCCTTGTAAGCGTTGCTATCACTATTTCTCCCTCCGGTGGCCTTGAGGTATCTCGATCAATCGGTGTATCCGCCACAGGACACACCTCCTTCTCTCAACCATCCGAATAAGAAGATTTTAGCACTAACCCTCCTGCAACTTTCTTTCCGACCGAAGTACCGCTTTTCTTTGCACTACTTTCGAACCGTATCAGGAACAAGAGCTTATGTGTTGCTTTCTTTTCGCAGTACCCGCCCCCAGGGGTCATTACTTGATGAAGAGTGCTTCCCCTTTGAGCACCTTATCTTGGCCATCAATATAATTAATCCATCCTGCCTGTCTAGATATTGCTGTTAATACACAGGTTGATTGTATGACTATGGCATAGTGAGTTCTGGCTCCTAGCTGACATACTGAATACAGCATCGAAGCGGGTCTATCTTATTCCGATGTAACGATTCCATTGAATATTGTGATAGCATCCTTGATTTCAGCTAGCTATTCTCAGTGATATGCTTGCTCCTCTTGGATTTCATTCCATGATAAGTATGTATTGGAAGTTGGAATGCCTAAAGTATTGGTGCATTAGGGTCCTCTTAAGCCTTGTTTCCTTCTTGATCTTACCTTTCCGTTGCTATCACTCGCTCTAGCCTCTCCTGGCCAGAGCTCCCTCTATCAACAACACCCTCACGCGATTGATTCCCTGGATAAGTATGGCTCATATAAGGTATCCTGATCATAGTAATTGTATCATATCTCCTTCTCCTATTGATCTTACCATCCCTCGAGTCCAAGTCTCGGGATGGCGCTTATTAAGGTCCTGTTTCCCCTTGACAGGATCTTCCAGTTCTGGTATCCCTGAAGAGCATTTCCTAGTATGTATTTACTAACCTTAAACGATAGGAGCCGTATTTAGATAGATATCCTATAAATCTATTGATTTTCATTAGCTTGTAAATTCCTTGTGTGAAATAACTCAGAAATTCATTGTGCTAAACTTGTATCTATGCAGTACTGTTTAATGTGGAAGAAGTGTTTTTGTTACTAACAACATAGAAACCATGATACCAGTGCATAAGCATGAAAAACGCACTTTGTGATCAGATTGATCAAGGTTGTAGTCATTCGGATTTACTACTTCGTTAAATGATGGCTGTTTAAAGGTGTCTACCATAGTTTGTTTGGACAATGTCCTTAGTAATCAGGTATGTGACCTTCTTATAACCCACGACATCGGCATGATAGGTGTTAAATACATCCAGTGATGGTGGAGCTAAATCAGCAGGTTTTATATATGGATCCCAAGGTATATACTTATACCAGACAGTACAAAATAACCCTGCGTATACTAGAAAAGCAAAATAACCGTACACATACGACTTAGTATTCTCATCATAAAATGGTATTACTACTTCAACCAACTGTTTATGATTTCACGTTTCAAAAGGGATTTCAAACCAAGACCGCTATGTGAGAATCGTTGAATAACTTCAAAAGTATCCCTTAAGTAAATATTATCGGTAAATAACAAACCTAGCGAATCATTTATTTCTTTAAACTTATCAAATATATACATTTATATTGTCGCCAGCCTACCTGAGCGTGGAACAAATATTTTATATATACATATTCCATAACTAGAGTTCCATAATTGTGAAACATGGTATATGGTCGTACGCTAACTCCTATTTGAAAGTCGTGTGGCTCTCTAACAAACATGGAAAACAAACCTATCCTCGGCATCCAACTGTTATAAAAGAATGGAAGCACAATTGTTGTTGGACCTATAAACCCTATTATTTTGGCAATAAAACCATTTAGACCTCTTTGATCTAAATTGGTAAATGTTTTTTGATTTTTCACAAATCTATCAATAGGTGAATTCAAGTAGGAAGTCCAACCACTGTTGGAACTATCTCCACCGTTTGAACTAACACCACCCCATATAAAATGGTGGATTATACCATGATCGTCATGCTTAGGTGCACTAGTTTTCACATTTGGATTTGTTCCATCATTAGTGGAACTAGAACCATCATTAGGGTTAGGGGAAGTAGAAGTAGATGCATCATTACTGCCACTAGATGCATCATTGTTGATAGGTTCTTTAGCTCCTTCCTCATCCGTTATATCTTTTTTCTTGGATTTCTTATTATTGTGGAGTTTTTTATCATCATCTTTTTCCCCGTCTCTATTGTATAACGAATTAAGTATCTTCTTAATGGATTGAAAGAATTTATTCATGATAACAATATTTTCTATTACTCTCTTATTGGTGGATTTCCTCCGCTTAATTTCGAAATTTACCCAGCCTTTTGAGTACTAGGATCTCCCCCTTATCCTAGCAGATCGGTACCCAGACCATATCCTTGGGCAGCTCGGATGTATCTATATTTTCGTTCAGATCACATCATCTCGAGCGTGGAATCTTACTAGTGGATCAGAAGACTATGGTGACCCGTAGATCTTCAGATGTTGATTTGCAGAGCAGGGCCAGAATGCGGGGATTGCATTCTTCGAAAAGTATCATATCTTCTTTCCCTAGGGAGAAAGCAGAAACCAGAAACGAGTGGAGGTTCGATCTCTCACCCAAAGCAATTGGGGCTGGTGGAATCTTCCCCTATAGACTCCGAAAAATCATCGTGTACCTTTCCCCTATAGAATCCGAAAAAGCAGCGTGTACCTTTCCCTAAATCCTTCTCCCGTGCATGCTATTCTCGTGTTCCGCGATTAGAAAAGACTTGTTTCTTGTGTTCTTTGAGGTAATAAACGAGCTGTATCCCGCTTTGCCTATCTTGATGTGGAATCTATCGTTGAGCACCCATGAATGCAGGTAGAAGGTGTTTTTTCTTAACTCTTTCCAGGCCTCAGCTTGATTGGACTTCGTCAGCTCTTGTCGTTCAGCTTCCTCTCTCCTCTCTCATCTTGTCTCTCCGTAGACGGCGTTAAAAAGTAAACAGACTTAAAGCAAAGTAGGTTCGATCCTTGTGTTCTATTATATGAAGTAGAAGAAGAAAGAGCCGGGGGGATGGTCTTGGCACCCATGGGTTAATGGTGAAAGCGCTCAAGGAAATAGGGAATGGAATATTCAAATCGATCAGAAGTGCTATGCTTTATGTAATCAGGCTGATGGCTAACATCTCGCGAGTAGGCCGAGCTAGGATAAGAATTCCAATCAAAAAATAAGTATGAATTGGGCCCAAAATCACTACTTTACTACCTATGTCGCATGTCGCGCCACCTAGTACGATAGACTTTTTGCGGGAAAAGAGCAGGTTTTGCCCCAACTTGGACCCAGGGAAACCAAAGAAGAGCTAGTTTCGCCCTGTTTAGTTAGCGGTGGATGAGCTGATTTCTTTTCACTCCTGTTTCAGAGATACAAAACAAAAGTAAAGTGTAGAACGCAATGTTTGAGCTCCAGGCTTTTACGATTCTTCCGATTGACTTCTCTTCTCTGCTCCTAGCTCCGAATGCCAGTATGTAGAGAAGTGATGGAAAGGGTTGTGCTCTTTCATTTGAGAAACTTCCAACCAAAATAGGAATGTTAGAACAGAATATTTAGATACAGGTCCCTTATGAATACTGTACTGAGTAAGATTCATTGAAGAAATGCTTCTCCGAAGCAATAAGTTTGTGGCACAAGCATAGTCTTCTGCTAACCTAGCCTTTCCCATCTTTCTATTAAAACGAATGTAGCTAACATGAACTAAAAGCAAGCTCTTGTTCGAGGAAGTAGAAATTGTTAGTTGTTGCTAGCTTGAACTGAGTTGTTCCTATTGGTGCTAGGGTTGCCAAGGGAGTTGTAGCGAGATGCTGCTAATGCAGCTATTTCTGATGTCCGGACGATGCAGCGGAAGTGAAAAGAAAAAGATATGATGCTTAGACCGTTCAGACAGGGATGATGAATTTCTAGATATAGGGTTTATTTGAATGTCTGGCCAAATGCTTACTTTCGTTATGCTTGTCCTGCAAAGCTGGATCTATGGTTCGGTTGCTTTGAATGTCTATTCCGCCTCTGACCCGGCCCTTACCTCTTTCTTGACTCGGTTTTTCGCAGGGGCATCAAATTCTTTGACAAAAGAAATGCCAGTTTCAAAAGGAATGGCACCGAAAGGTGTCAGATGATGATTGAACTGAACTATCTGAATCTGAAACCGCCGACCCGACTCGTGCTTTTTTGGACTCCGCTTTTGCAGGATCCCGTGAGGCATCGAATTCTTTGGCAAGTCTCTTCTTGCTAGTGTTGTACGCGTTTTATTCCTTCGCCCGACATGCTTTCGTGATAAAAGAATCATAGCAACATAGCGTGAGGTTCCATAGGTTGATGAGCCTGATCAGTCGTGTAAGCTATTTACTACAGCCGTCTTAGATGGCCCCAGGTATCCTCTTCGGCTTGATATTTCCTTTGCTTCGATCGCCAACTTGCACTTCCTTATTCCACTATTGCGATATCTTTGTCCTGGACAAAGACCAAGAGCTGGTGCAGGTGAAAGAATAGCTTATGGGGCTGGAGTCAAAGGAGCTTTCATAGACATAGAAATCATAATAGAAAGAGCAGGCCTGCGAGCAGCGAGTGCCCTTTGTAAGTTGCGAGCCTACCTTACCGCCCCCCTTTATTTTTTGAATTAGAAAGAAGGGGATGAATTAGAAAGAAAGAGATCAGGTTATTTATGATCGGAGAAAAGGAAGGGGCGTGGTTGATGTGTCACTGGGGAACCTGTAGGAAGGGGAGACGACCGGCCTCATTCACATATGAAATCGCCAACATGAACACAAACGAAATCGTCTGAATTTCGTATAGAAAAAAAAGGAAACAAGTAAAAAAGCATGGTCCCCGGGGATAGGTACTTTGTCCGGCGCGGTATCATTGCTGAGCGATCGCTCGCTATCTGGAAATGGAGTGTTAGTTTCAAATAGAGATTGTGTGGGTGTGAAGTGTACTGAAGATCGAGGTTTTTCTTCTTACTAACTTTGTCAAAGAGGCTAAAAAAACAATAAATGACCAACGAAACTTCGAGTGAGTAGGATAAGGAGGAGTAGTCGGAGGATCTGAGAAGGGAATTAGAGAAAAAAGAGCAGCAACTCAGTAATAACACCTAGGCTTTTGAATTAACTCTGCGATTTGGAAGATGGAGGAAATGAAAGTAGAAGAAGTTATCGAAACTCGGAACCACATGTTCAATCTTTTTTTAGCGGTTTCCCCAGAGATCTTTATCATTAACGCAACCTTCATTTTGCTCATTCATGGAGTTGTATTTAGTACCTCTAAGAAAGATGATTATCCACCGTTAGTTAGTAATGTGGGTTGGCTTGGATTACTTAGTGTTGCGCGCCTAGGAGGGCAGCACGCTTGGGATGTGGAGGAGCTATTATCGCCCAGCTCCCTAACCTAATGCGGCCGGACCGCAGGGAACCTTAGCATGGGGGGACGTCCTAATCCTTTTGCCGCCACAAGGCCGACTAATCGTACGCAGCAGGAGCAAGGGAACTCCCCTGGTTCAGGAAGGCACATGAGTCCGAACGCTATTATGAATGTGCGACCGACACTACACTACATAGGTACCTGTGCATGCAGGTGAGGCGTCGGTCGGTCCTAGAAACGGCGGCAACTAGCAAGGAGTTAATGACCGGACGTGCTGCAACCTAGGGATCACCAGGCAGCTCTTTCGCTCTATAGGGATATCGGGGGGGGGGCATAGCACAATTCTTCTTGGAGGAGGGTTTTGGTTTGCCCAGGTGACTGATCCTGCCATAATATACTCCCGCCAATTCTATTGCACCGGCAACCGAAGTCGAACATACATACGACTATCTTCATGCGTGAAGGGACGGGAGGAAAGAAAGGGCGGTAGATGATAATGCGAAAGGGCGCCGCATCTGGCTTGATAGTAAAGCCAAAGAAAGACGCCCCAAGACAAGATACAACTGTTGGGAAGGGGACATGATCAATAGAACCTGGCTGGATCCGGGCTGGGATAGTGGCGCCCATTCCTAACCAGTTCTGAAAAGGTTCGCTCATGCTGGAGGTACTAACCACTTAGTGATCGGTCCGCTAGTTCACGCAAATCCGAAGAAGTTATCATGGACGATCCACATGCAGGGAAACTTGCACGTGTGGTTCTGGCTGGGCTTTCCTTCGGTATCTAATAACCTTGCTTCTGCTCGCCGCTGGCGCACCTCTCCTAACTATTGCCCATTTATTCTAGAATAATTTTTTTAGGAGGGACAATTTTACATATTTCTACCAAATCCTTCTATTATTAAGTACGGATGGTACCATTTCGATGTGTTTCGATTTTTTCGAAAAAGAGAGGTTTGATGCTTCTGAATTCATTGTATTAATTCCACTTCCTACTCGCAGTATGCTCTTAATGATCCCGGCTCATGATTTAATTGCCATGTATTTAGCTATTGAGCTTCAAAGTTTATTTTTTATATGATTGCAACATCAAAAAGAAAGTCTGAATTTTCCACGGAAGCCGGCTCAAAACATTTGATCTTAGGTGCATTTCCCTCTGGAATATTATTGTTCGGGTGTGACCGGACTACTACCGATCAATTTTTTGGAACTTATTTATAGACTTGTAGAGACCCTCTACGTAGTTGTAATTCTAGGGCAATCGATCCACTTTCCCCATAGCCCTAAGGCTGTGTCTCGATCTCCTACGCACGAAAGATAAGATACAGGAGACGGGGTCCTATGGTATGGGTCTTCGACCCTTGGTCTAATTCCACGACGGAGAGTCGGCGTGGCGTAAAGTGAAGATTGGGGGGAATAGAGCGAAATCCCCGTCTGGGGTATTCCGAAGGTGTAACCTAGGCAACGAAAAAGGGGCCCGATACTTCAACTAAAGGAGCGACCTGTTGGTTCACCAAACCCCGACCCAGTGTCACACGTTCTCCAGGCCCGAAGGGATCCAGTGCCCAACTACCGACTCCTCCCGGAATTGCGTTATCGGAGCCGAGCCAGGAATAGCCGTTAGTGGACACCTACCAATTTTCACCGGTTAGAGAGGCCCTCTTTAATACATTAAGAAAATATGTTCACAGGGGCTAGAAAGACTCGGTCATAGGAACTTAGACCACCTACGCGCTGGTAAACGAAAACCACCTCGACCGGATCTACCGAACAAAGAAGGCCGCCCCGTCGAAAGAATTAACACGCCAAAAGGGCCACCAGCTTTCCCCCAAAAAGGGGAGATCCGCTGCTTACTGCTCACGGAAACATCCGACCTTATGGTCAAGTCGTCCGCCTATCTTTCTGATCTCATTCGTTTTCCGATCGCATAAAAAGTCATGAGATCAAAAAACAAATGTGAGAATGTAGTTACAGATGTAAAAAAAGTCAATATCTCGTTCTCTTGTTCTTAAATCATGAATTGGATGATGTGCATTTCATCAAGTATGAACATATTGCATTTTTTGCTATGCAATTTCAGTACCGGATCGACGTCCATTTATTTCTGTGTCCTCATCCGCGTGTATGTCTGTGTTAGATAGGATCTGGAAGGCCTTACTTTACTAACAGGTTGGGCGCATTACTTCTATTCTTTTTTTGCTACTTACCCGCATGTTTAGATTATTTACTTGCCCTTTCACTTTTTCTTCGGCTGTCACCAACTTTGTTCAATGCTAGTCCCTAACCCATGAATAAGGGCTCTGCTGACTACCGGGTTCAGAGAAGTTTGTAAGCTCTTTCTCTTTTTTCGTTTTTCGCCACCTCCTGTGTCTTTCCGTTTAAGGTCTTTAATTCGGCATTAGCTTCGTTAGAGAAAGCCATGCGTGAACTACAAAGCATGGGATCCTGAACACCATGAAAGAAAGCGTACTACTTTTCAATAAGGTCCGACTTCAGAGAGGAGAGACATGAACTTGTTTTAGGCATAGAAAAGGCATACGGTATGAAAGATTGATTGAAAAGAGGTAGGGACTGGTCTCGCTGCTAAGGGAGAAGGAGACCTCTATCGGAGCAAGCTAAAGAGCCCACTTTATATCGTCGATTTCAGGTAAGGCACTCGATCAAGCCTATACATCCGGGAATTTAGCTCCAAACCAAGGACGACTTGCTTTGCTGCATTTCTTGGGCCGTGGCTTTACTTGATTTTGGCGAAAGAAAGGCCATATGATCTACTTTCTGGTGCCGGTCCCTTCACAAAGATAGCCCCTTCTTGCTCTTATTCTTATTCTTATTCGGTGGAATACAAGAGTTCTGAAGCTCCTTTCTTTCAAGTGAAAGTTGCCTATCTTTCTTGGTTCAGAATCCAATCTAGTTGAAAACAAACAATTGCCCGATGGCAAAGTCAGATGAAAGGCTAGGAGTGTAAACCACGTACGAGCGTGGCGCAGAAAGCGAAATGATTTGCAGTGAGTCAAGCGTAATACGATCAAAAGGAAATGGGGTCGATGCTAAAACTCAAACAGTTCCCCAGAGGGGACCCCGGGTTGAAAGAGCGAGCTACATTCTTTCATAGAAGATAGAAAATAAGAGGACTGATGCTTTCTTACTTCATCTTAATATAGGGATTATAGCATTGGAATTATGGAATTTGAATGGATTGAGTACATCAAGATGAAGAAATTAACGTAATAAGCGATATTCTCAAAAGATTCGGTCATGCCAGAAACCTCAGTGTGCATGGCAGTAAAAAAGGGTACAAAGAACCTGGGATGCAAGTAATGGCTGAATAGCCGGGGAAACACTAAATAAAGACAAGTGTCATCCGGACTTACTTGATTGATTGAATCAAGAGATGGAAATGCCATTGAGAGATTAGAAGGGATAGAGAAAACGTCAGATAGAGGTCGTGCTTCTGCTCAGTCCAAAAGAACAATCTGAGTGAGGATAAGGTGGTTTATGTTAGGGTCCGAGAAAGCAACTTGACATGCCAATCCTAACAAGAATTCCACTCTTTCTGGTCATGTCAGAAACCACCTCTTGGAAAGCAGATCGAAAGCTAATCATTTCAGAAGATGATGACCCTCTTGTGCTCCTACGTTCCTGCTAGTTGGTGGATGAAGAATAGGAGAGAGCTTGCTTGAGTAGAAGATAACCCGCGAGAAGGATGTTTTGTAGCGCTTTCTCATACAAAAGGAAAAGGCGTCACGACCGAAGATAAGGAAAGATCCCAGCTTTTCATTGCTCTGTCGTGCCACCCCTCCTCCCAGAGCCGGTTCTTATCCATAGATTTTTCAGCTAAAAGATACGGTATATATATCAATGAAAGCTGGCGCCTTTGGTTCTTGGTACGACTGGTACTTTTTCTCATTTATCGGTCTAGTTGGAAAAATTTCCCCTCAAAGATCAAGTTTTTCTTATATATTATGCTGCGCCCTTGCCCTTAACCTTCCTTTCTCTTCTATAAAAAGGCTGGACGTCAAATGTAACTGATGCTTATATTCTAAATATGACAAGCAAGAAACCTACTATTGCCGTAAACAAAAACCCAAACATTAGTAACTAACAGAGCTTTCCTATTCTAACTATTTCCCTATAAACCATGATTGATATACCAATCAAAAAAGACTTATGAAACTAAACTATTCTATTGATTTATGCCCGTGCTTCTTCTTCTGTTTTTGTACGCAGAAGGATGTCTAGGAGGAACAGATCACTGAGGTTAAGGATGAGAAGATGAAAAGTGAAGATAGAGAATAGATGCCATGAACAAGTGTATCAATTCAAGAGTTAAGGAATACTATTGGGAAGATTGGGCATTGGGTTCATCTTGTTATTGACCATCCCTTTTCAACACATATCTTTTAGTATACGTCTTTTTTAGTTGCTTAAAGATTTCAGATATTGCTTTTTCTGTTATAGGAAGTGTTGCGTTCCCCTTTAGGGTGTTTGTCAGTGGCGTCACCCGATAGGGTGTGTGCCCGGAAGAGAGAAGAAAAACATGTTGCTTGCTATTTCTGGTTGAAGAGCTATTTTTTCCTATCGAACAGGAATTCCGAGGGATGTTTTTTGTTGTCGATTTGTAGCAATAGAAAGATAATGGAAGTGATTGAATAAGTTGGGTCATGAGAATGGAAGTTGGGTCATGTTGATACTAGATCCATGTCTTGATTATTCGACTTTTCCATTCCAATGCACAATACTATGCATTCCATTCCAAAGAGCGGTTTCGGTGGGTTGATACGATTTCCACTTTGACGGTCCTAAGTTGGCATTCTTTGTAGATAACTTCCATCTCGCCATAGACGAAAAGTACCCAATTTCATGCCAAGAGACCATGTAAGGGTTGTACGACCCATCCATATGATAAAAAGACTCACAAGCCTAAGAGCAATTCCTTCCTTCCCTATCATTAATTAAGGACTGGCTTGCTTCGAGAGAAAGGAAATCTGAATTCCATAGTCGTCTTCCTCACGAGCTGGAACAACTAAAGGTGTAGGTTGGAAACATACTTTTTTTCCGTTGGATTGTGCTCCAGAGAATGGAATAGTAACACGCGCTCCCGAGAGGCGGCATTAGTTTATGGTTCGAAAGCACGAGTCACTCCATCCAGCTAGACTTGCATTGATATAGACGATTTGAGCCTTTGAATTTACTTACTACAAAACAAGCTATGTTCTCCTATATATTTCCTTGGGCTCGCTTTACAAAAGAAAAACAAACTACTCCTCTTGATGTGGTCAGAGCGAAGTACTAATAGGCATAGAAACAGCAGGAATATCTTTCATTCATTTCATCTGTATGGTATGACACGACCTCTTTTTGCTCCCCATTTCGTTGGAACTGAGGCCTCTGTCTACCGGTCCGAAAGGAGGGTCTCATGCTTGTAAACTAGCATATATCTTGCACAGAATGAACCTTCCTTCAGTCACAACGAGAAGCACTATCGGGGTCTGAACGAATAGAAAACACAATCAACACTTCGTATCAAAGTCAACCAACGTTTATCATATAGAGCGGAATCTTCATTCTAATTTGATTAGCTAACCCTCCCTCGAGTCGTATGCTTTCTGATCACTCTCCTATGCTGGTTACTTTT
This sequence comes from Triticum urartu, assembly GCF_056163025.1. NCBI lineage: Eukaryota > Viridiplantae > Streptophyta > Magnoliopsida > Poales > Poaceae > Triticum > Triticum urartu. The sequence goes on along the minus strand of NC_141878.1, from coordinate 160,233,855 downwards.
CTTTCAAACGTTACGTCGTTGCAGGTCCTCGCCCTTCAGGTTGAAGGAGATGTGTACTCGACTTCCTTTAAGTAAGTGGTGGCCCATAATAGTAGAGATGAATAACAACAGTAGCTTAACCAAAGGGATAGGCTTGAACTCTTCCACACCCCCTTGCCAGAGGTTTTAAGAGAACAACCTTTTGGGGATACCAATTCCACCCATTCGCAGCAAAGGAACTAGCACTTTCTTAAGCTTTCCACCGTTCTTGCTTATTCCCCTTACTTACCCAATGAAAGATATAGATTGGAAATTGGAAGATGGTCGTCCATAGTTATCTTGTTGAAAATACCCTCCCTTACTAATCAAAACGTTGGAAGCGACTTGAGATATCTTTTGGGAAGAGAGAATAACTATAGATGCTCGATATGCATATTGATCAATCGATCTCTGCGTCCTGCCAGTTCGCTAAGTAGACTCACTCTACCGAGGGGCAGAAGAAGATCAAGCCGATAAGGGGAAGCGCGCGGACCCGACTTCTTCCTTTTATGCTGAAACTAGGGCTCCCTCTGGGTAATTCTACCTATCCGTTTGGACCACGTACCTAGATCAAGTCAATCATTTCAATCTAAGTTGTCCCCAGCTACAGCAAAAACAGAAGAAAGCAACAAGTTCTCCGTTTCCTGTTCCCAAAGGGTGTGAATGGAATCAATAATTATATATATATATATAAAGTTGACGTAAGTTGTATGCATTCGGTGCCCTCAAGTAGGTACGACTATGGATCATTCTATTCCTTTCCTTTAGGTAGTCCTAAAAAGCAAAACGTAATGGTAGAGGATGAAGGAAACAAAGAATGAAGTCTGCACCTTTGACTACTGATGAACCGCCATTTCGTTCTTTTCTTCTTTGTTCGGCTTTCACAAGCAAGATACCTTGAAGCAGGTGATAGTCTATAGCCCAGGAGAGTACCATTGCTGACATGATACAATTGGCCTTCCTCTTCAGATTTATTTAGAACTTCAAGCGTTCAAGGCAAGGTTGTGCAATCTCTCGTACCTGCGAGAAAAGGGCTTATTTACTACTTTTTATCGATCAATGGTCCACCGGTCCCATCCAATGAGTGGTATCTGAGTATCATAGTATCATAAGAAAGTTCATTTGTACACCCGCTTATCTTTCTATAGAAACTTATCTCTAAATGATTTTTAGATAGGATGTTTCTGGAATTACCCCTGCTACGTAGAATGGATAGTGTCAACGTCCTTCATTATAGTACCGAAGATGCTCGTAGGCTGGTCGATGGAAAGGATGGCTTTTATTCAAAGAGATGGAGATCCTGGTTTAGCAGCGGTTGCCCGTCCTTGGGTTTATGTCGAGCTTTTCGTATTAAGCACTGGGGGCAGAGAAATCCTAGGGTTGCTTTGTCTTCCTCTTCTGTTCTTAAATATAACTGAAAAGCATCATGTTTCTTTAGTTGCCTCAAAGCTCAGGATCTCCCCATGTTTCTTCTGGAGATGTGTCAATGGCTTTGCAATGATGCCGAAATGGCGAACGAAGTGCCTGTAATAGCCGGCCAAACCTAAGAAGCTGCGGACTTCTTTGACTGACTGCGGAGAAGACCAGTTGGCAATGTTCTTAATTTTGTGGGTTTCAGTGGCAACCCCATGCTGGCTGATAGTATGGCCCAAATAGGATAACTGGCGTTGAGCGAAAGAGCACTTTGAGCATTTGACTTGCCATTGATCCCTTCTTAACAACTCAAGCACTGATTGCAAGTGGATTGTGTGATCTTCAAGAGAGGCATTGTAGACTAAAATGTCGTCAAATAACACCAGGGCGCATTTGCGTAGAAGGGGTTTGTTTGAGAGTGGCGTTCATGGCTCCCAAGAAGGTGGCTGGTGCTCCCGCGAGGCCGAAGGACATGACCTTGTACTCGTAGTGCCCTTCCAGAGTCTGGAAGGCTGTTTTGAATTCATCGCCAGCTGCCATACGAATCTGGTGATAACCAGCTCTGAGATCGGGTTTAGAAAACCATGAGGCACCAGACATCCAGGAGTTCTTCGACTATGGGCACTGGATACTTGCTGACGACAGTCATCGCATTTAGACAGCGATAATAAATACATAAACGCCAGGAGAAAAAAATATATAAGATTTTTGGTCATAGAACCCCTGGTACCAATGTTTATAGAACTGTCCAGAATTGATAAAGAGAAGCAGCTTTGAAGTCATGGAGAACGAAAATAGGACCCTGGCTCGAGCCCATCTAGTGATTAAAGGTAAAGTGCTTCGGTACATTGGTGCAGGGGAATGCGTACCTACGCCTTTTAACTACCTTGGGGAGAGCGGACTCGCTGATAACCCTCCTTGGGAAACAAATGAAGTGGGTGGATTGGAGTTCGTCTCTGCCAATTAGAGATACGGTGCTGACCCAAGCTGAGTGAGTGAAGGCTCCGGCTTGACCTACTAGCTGTTTGCTATCAATAAATAACTACCCGACAATATGCTATGCTTACTCTCCGAGCACTAAAGCTATCGAGAAGTGATGCAACAAAGGTTGTTGAAGGTAAAAACCGTCAAACAGAGAAATCTTAATCGTCAGAACAACGCTGAACCAAACTTGTACAAGAGTTGGTAAGAAAGTGCAAACGTTGAGTAAGAAATCGCCATAGGGCGGCACAAACAGAAAGAAAGGCTTGTGCCAATCGGAATAGGAATGCGAAATCCCAGTAAAAGGGTGTTCAGTCGAAGATAGGAGGATTCCTTTGATCCATACCGTCATCTGACGGACTTCCTGCTGACTTCGTCAATTGCTCTTTATCGCTTAATAGAAGGGAAATTTCATGAGATAGATGAAAAAATGAATATCAATCGAGAAAAAGCTTAAATAGACACAATTCGTAATAGATACAATTCGTAAGGAAGAAGTGATCAAAAGTACGAGGTTGGCATAGGAGATATGATGTGTCGGAGGCAGAAGGCACGGAGAAGTCAAGATCTTCCAAGATAAACCCATTCCGATGCCTATAAAATCAGGTGCACCGCGTCTATACTACAAAAGTGTGATAGGTTTCTTCATATTTCTTCCGCCGACATCGCTTTCTTATTCCTAACACAATTGTTTAGCTAAGTTTGCTAACGAATCAGGGAGAATCAACGATGAACACCGCATTTCGAAAAGGAGACGTGATTTATTCCTACCGTCCTGAACACATCTAGAAACAGCAACCTCGTACATAATACCATTTCGCATTACAGTATCCACTTTCAAGTTGGGGTGAAACTTACTAAGATGTTGGGTCATCAGAATATCATCGAATCGACTCATGTTATGAAAGTAAATAATTAGTGACTTTCTTTGTTTGCTTACAACAGAAAGTATTCCATTTATGAATGCTTGGAGTACACAATCACTTCGATCATAAAATGATGGGTGCGTATTTATGTATTCGTGGGAACTATAATGATTAATATAAATCTTTGATAGTTTCTTGTCTGAATTGACAGTCATAAAGGCGGCTGCATAAGCGTGGTGGCGGGGAAGATTTTGGATTTTATTATCTTCGCGGGAACATAGTTCCGATCCAACAAGGGAATGGTTTCAATGTCACCTACAAGGAATACTGATGGTTTAGGAGGTTGCCCTTTATAATCAGGGTCTGCTTCCAGTCCCTTAAGGTATTTATCCATTTTTATCTTATTCTTATTTGGAAGTTTGGTAATGTATGATGGGAATCTGGAATTATTTTTACATATAGGTTCTTCCGCATGATTTTCCATATCACTTTGTGAAAAAAGAGATCTCATTAATGCTTCTAAAAATATTTATAGCAATCCCTCGCCATCTGAGCCAGAATGAATCCCAGTCAAATC